>NC_079152.1:17890034-18215748 GCF_947563725.1 Argiope bruennichi | reverse complement strand
ATATTTCTATATTTATTCGAAATTTTACGAGTTAATGTTCCCGCACATGCGCAGAATTCATTCGTATTCTTAGCATTGTGCTTTCAGACCAGATTGACACCGTGTTTAAAATTTTACTTTAAAGTCGTAATTAGATTCTTTGACCCTTCAGAAGCTCTCAGGTTACGAGGCATCGTGGCTGAATCGACAGAGTGTAGCGCTTAGTTTTGCAGGACTTCAGTTCGAGGCTCGAAGCCGACAAATATTTTTATATATTTTTCTTTTTTTTATATTTTATTTTAGCTGGTTTCCTCCATCATTCCTAGAGATAAATTGAATAATTCCAAATAATATACATCAAAAATAGAATTTAATATCAAAATATTTCTATATTTATTCGAAATTTTACGAGTTAAATTTCCCGCACATGCGCACAATCATTCGTATTCTTAGCATTGTGCTTTCAGACCAGATTGACACCGTGTTTAAAATTTTACTTTAAAGTCGTAATGAGATTCTTAGACCCTTCAGAAGCTCTCAGGTTACGAGGCATGGTGGCTGGATCGACAGAGAGTAGCGCTTAGTTTTGCAGGACTTCATTTCGTGGCTCGAAGCCGACAAATATTTTTATATATTTTTCTTTTTTTTTATATTTTATTTTAGCATCATTCCTCCATCATTCCTAGAGATAAATTGAATAATTCCAAATAATATACGTCAAAAATAGAATTTAATATCAAAATATTTCTCTATTTATTCGAAATTTAACGAGTTAAAGTTCCCGCACATGCGCTGAAGAATTCATTCGTATTCTTAGCATTGTGCTTTCAGACCAGATTGACACCGTGTTTAAAATTTTACTTTAAAGTCGTAATGAGATTCTTAGACCCTTCAGAAGCTCTCAGGTTACGAGGCATGGTGGCTGGATCGACAGAGAGTAGCGCTTAGTTTTGCAGGACTTCAGTTCGAGGCTCGAAGCCGACAAATATTTTTATATATTTTTCTTTTTTTTATATTTTATTTTAGCATCTTTCCTCCATCATTCCTAGAGATAAATTGAATAATTCCAAATAATATACGTCAAAAATAGAATTTAATATCAAAATATTTCTATATTTATTCGAAATTTAACGAGTTAAAGTTCCCGCACATGCGCACAATTCATTCGTATTCTTAGCATTGTGCTTTCAGACCAGATTGACACCGTGTTTAAAATTTTACTTTAAAGTCGTAATGAGATTCTTAGACCCTTCAGAAGCGCTCGGGTTACGAGGCATGGTGGCTGGATCGACAGAGAGTAGCGCTTAGTTTTGCAGGACTTCAGTTCGAGGCTCGAAGCCGACAAATATTTTTATATATTTTTCTTTTTTTTTTATATATTTTATTTTAGATGGTTTCCTCCATCATTCCTAGAGATAAATTGAATAATTCCAAATAATATACGTCAAAAATAGAATTTAATATCAAAATATTTCTATATTTATTCGAAATTTTACGAGTTAAATTTCCCGCACATGCGCACAATTCATTCGTATTCTTAGCATTGTGCTTTCAGACCAGATTGACACCGTGTTTAAAATTTTACTTTAAAGTGGTAATGAGATTCTTAGACGCTTCAGAAGCTCTCAGGTTGCGAGGCATGGTGGCTGGATCGACAGAGAGTAGCGCTTAGTTTTGCAGGACTTCAGTTCGAGGCTCGAAGCCGACAAATATTTTTATATATTTTTCTTTTTTTTATATTTTATTTAAGCTGGTTTCCTCCGTCATTCCTAGAGATAAATTGAATAATCCAAATAATATACATCAAAAATAGAATTTAATATCGAAATATTTCTATATTTATTCGAAATTTTACGAGTTAAATTTCCCGCACATGCGCACAATCATTCGTATTCTTAGCATTGTGCTTTCAGACCAGATTGACACCGTGTTTAAAATTTTACTTTAAAGTCGTAATGAGATTCTTAGACCCTTCAGAAGCTCTCAGGTTACGAGGCATGGTGGCTGGATCGACAGAGAGTAGCGCTTAGTTTTGTAGGACTTCAGTTCGAGGCTCGAAGCCGACAAATATTTTTATATATTTTTCTTTTTTTTATATTTTATTTTAGCTGGTTTCCTCCATCATTCCTAGAGATAAATTGAATAATTCCAAATAATATACATCAAAAATAGAATTTAATATCAAAATATTTCTATACTTATTCGAAATTTTACGAGTTAAATTTCCCGCACATGCGCACAATCATTCGTATTCTTAGCATTGTGCTTTCAGACCAGATTGACACCGTGTTCAAAATTTTACTTTAAATCGTAATGAGATTCTTAGACCCTTCAGAAGCTCTCAGGTTACGAGGCATGGTGGCTGGATCGACAGAGAGTAGCGATTAGTTTTGCAGGACTTCAGTTCGAGGCTCGAAGCCGACAATTATTTTTATATATTTTTCTTTTTTTTATATTTTATTTTAGCATCTTTCCTCCATCATTCCTAGAGATAAATAGAATAATTCCAAATAATATATGTCAAAAATAGAATTTCATATCAAAATATTTCTATATTTATTCGAAATTTTACGAGTTAAAGTTCCCGCACATGCGCAGAATTCATTCGTATTCTTAGCATTGTGCTTTCAGACCAGATTGACACCTTGTTTAAAATTTTACTTTAAAGTCGTAATGAGATTCTTAGACCCTTCAGAAGCTCTCAGGTTACGAGGCATCGTGGCTGGATCGACAGAGTGTAGCGCTTAGTTTTGCAGGACTTCAGTTCGAGGCTCGAAGCCGACAAATATTTTTATATATTTTTCTTTTTTTTATATTTTATTTTAGCTGGTTTCCTCCATCATTCCTAGAGATAAATTGAATAATTCCAAATAATATACGTCAAAAATAGAATTTAATATCGAAATATTTCTATATTTATTCGAAATTTTACGAGTTATATTTCCCGCATATGCGCACAATTCATTCGTATTCTTAGCATTGTGCTTTCAGACCAGATTGACACTGTGTTTAAAATTTTACTTTAAAGTCGTAATGAACTTCTTAGACCCTTCAGAAGAACTCAGGCTACGAGGCATCGTCTCTGGATCGACAGAGTGTAGCGCTTAGTTTTGCAGGACTTCAGTTCGAGGCTCGAAGCCGACAAATATTTTTATATATTTTTCTTTTTTTTTATATTTTATTTTAGATGGTTTCCTCCATCATTCCTAGAGATAAATTGAATAATTCCAAATAATATACGTCAAAAATAGAATTTAATATCAAAATATTTCTATATTTATTCGAAATTTTACGAGTTAAATTTCCCGCACATGCGCACAATTCATTCGTATTCTTAGCATTGTGCTTTCAGACCAGATGGACACCGTGTTTAAAATTTTACTTTAAAGTCGTAATGAGATTCTTAGACCATTCAGAACCTCACAGGTTACGAGGCATCGTGGCTGGATCGACAGAGTGTAGCGCTTAGTTTTGCGGGAATTCAGTTCGAGGCTCGAAGCCGACAAATATTTTTATATATTTTTCTTTTTTTTTATATTTTATTTTAGCATCTTTCCTCCATCATTCCTAGAGATAAATTGAATAATTCCAAATAATATACGTCAAAAATAGAATTTAATATCAAAATATTTCTGTATTTATTCAAAATTTTAGGAGTTAAAGTTCCCGCACATGCGCAGAATTCATTCGTATTCTTAGCATTGTTCTTTCAGACCAGATTGACACTGTGTTTAAAATTTTACTTTAAAGTCGTAATGAACTTCTTAGACCCTTCAGAAGATCTCAGGCTACGAGGCATCGTCTCTGGATCGACAGAGTGTAGCGCTTAGTTTTGCGGGAATTCAGTTCGAGGCTCGAAGCCGACAAATATTTTTATATATTTTTCTTTTTTTTTATATTTTATTTTAGCATCTTTCCTCCATCATTCCTAGAGATAAATTGAATAATTCCAAATAATATACATCAAAAATAGAATTTAATATCAAAATATTTCTATATTTATTCGAAATTTTACGAGTTAAATTTCCCGCACATGCGCACAATCATTCGTATTCTTAGCATTGTGATTTCAGACCAGATTGACACCGTGTTTAAAATTTTACTTTAAAGTCGTAATGAGATTCTTAGACCATTCAGAACCTCACAGGTTACGAGGCATCGTGGCTGGATCGACAGAGTGTAGCGCTTAGTTTTGCGGGAATTCAGTTCGAGGCTCGAAGCCGACCAATATTTATATATATTCTTCTTTTTTTATATTTTATTTTAGCTGGTTTCCTCCATCATTCCTAGAGATAAATTGAATAATTCCAAATAATATACGTCAAAAATAGAATTTAATATCGAAATATTTCTATATTTATTCGAAATTTTACGAGTTATATTTCCCGCATATGCGCACAATTCATTCGTATTCTTAGCATTGTGCTTTCAGACCAGATTGACACTGTGTTTAAAATTTTACTTTAAAGTCGTAATGAACTTCTTAGACCCTTCAGAAGATCTCAGGCTACGAGGCATCGTCTCTGGATCGACAGAGTGTAGCGCTTAGTTTTGCAGGACTTCAGTTCGAGGCTCGAAGCCGACAAATATTTTTATATATTTTTCTTTTTTTTTATATTTTATTTTAGATGGTTTCCTCCATCATTCCTAGAGATAAATTGAATAATTCCAAATAATATACGTCAAAAATAGAATTTAATATCAAAATATTTCTATATTTATTCGAAATTTTACGAGTTAAATTTCCCGCACATGCGCACAATTCATTCGTATTCTTAGCATTGTGCTTTCAGACCAGATTGACACCGTGTTTAAAATTTTACTTTAAAGTCGTAATGAGATTCTTAGACGCTTCAGAAGCTCTCAGGTTGCGAGGCATGGTGGCTGGATCGACAGAGAGTAGCGCTTAGTTTTGCAGGACTTCAGTTCGAGGCTCGAAGCCGACAAATATTTTTATATATTTTTCTTTTTTTTATATTTTATTTTAGCTGGTTTCCTCCATCATTCCTAGAGATAAATTGAATAATTCCAAATAATATACGTCAAAAATAGAATTTAATATCGAAATATTTCTATATTTATTCGAAATTTTACGAGTTATATTTCCCGCATATGCGCACAATTCATTCGTATTCTTAGCATTGTGCTTTCAGACCAGATTGACACTGTGTTTAAAATTTTACTTTAAAGTCGTAATGAACTTCTTAGACCCTTCAGAAGAACTCAGGCTACGAGGCATCGTCTCTGGATCGACAGAGTGTAGCGCTTAGTTTTGCAGGACTTCAGTTCGAGGCTCGAAGCCGACAAATATTTTTATATATTTTTCTTTTTTTTTATATTTTATTTTAGATGGTTTCCTCCATCATTCCTAGAGATAAATTGAATAATTCCAAATAATATACGTCAAAAATAGAATTTAATATCAAAATATTTCTATATTTATTCGAAATTTTACGAGTTAAATTTCCCGCACATGCGCACAATTCATTCGTATTCTTAGCATTGTGCTTTCAGACCAGATGGACACCGTGTTTAAAATTTTACTTTAAAGTCGTAATGAGATTCTTAGACCATTCAGAACCTCACAGGTTACGAGGCATCGTGGCTGGATCGACAGAGTGTAGCGCTTAGTTTTGCGGGAATTCAGTTCGAGGCTCGAAGCCGACAAATATTTTTATATATTTTTCTTTTTTTTTATATTTTATTTTAGCATCTTTCCTCCATCATTCCTAGAGATAAATTGAATAATTCCAAATAATATACGTCAAAAATAGAATTTAATATCAAAATATTTCTGTATTTATTCGAAATTTTAGGAGTTAAAGTTCCCGCACATGCGCAGAATTCATTCGTATTCTTAGCATTGTTCTTTCAGACCAGATTGACACTGTGTTTAAAATTTTACTTTAAAGTCGTAATGAACTTCTTAGACCCTTCAGAAGATCTCAGGCTACGAGGCATCGTCTCTGGATCGACAGAGTGTAGCGCTTAGTTTTGCGGGAATTCAGTTCGAGGCTCGAAGCCGACAAATATTTTTATATATTTTTCTTTTTTTTTATATTTTATTTTAGCATCTTTCCTCCATCATTCCTAGAGATAAATTGAATAATTCCAAATAATATACATCAAAAATAGAATTTAATATCAAAATATTTCTATATTTATTCGAAATTTTACGAGTTAAATTTCCCGCACATGCGCACAATCATTCGTATTCTTAGCATTGTGATTTCAGACCAGATTGACACCGTGTTTAAAATTTTACTTTAAAGTCGTAATGAGATTCTTAGACCATTCAGAACCTCACAGGTTACGAGGCATCGTGGCTGGATCGACAGAGTGTAGCGCTTAGTTTTGCGGGAATTCAGTTCGAGGCTCGAAGCCGACCAATATTTATATATATTCTTCTTTTTTTATATTTTATTTTAGCTGGTTTCCTCCATCATTCCTAGAGATAAATTGAATAATTCCAAATAATATACGTCAAAAATAGAATTTAATATCGAAATATTTCTATATTTATTCGAAATTTTACGAGTTATATTTCCCGCATATGCGCACAATTCATTCGTATTCTTAGCATTGTGCTTTCAGACCAGATTGACACTGTGTTTAAAATTTTACTTTAAAGTCGTAATGAACTTCTTAGACCCTTCAGAAGATCTCAGGCTACGAGGCATCGTCTCTGGATCGACAGAGTGTAGCGCTTAGTTTTGCAGGACTTCAGTTCGAGGCTCGAAGCCGACAAATATTTTTATATATTTTTCTTTTTTTTTATATTTTATTTTAGATGGTTTCCTCCATCATTCCTAGAGATAAATTGAATAATTCCAAATAATATACGTCAAAAATAGAATTTAATATCAAAATATTTCTATATTTATTCGAAATTTTACGAGTTAAATTTCCCGCACATGCGCACAATTCATTCGTATTCTTAGCATTGTGCTTTCAGACCAGATTGACACCGTGTTTAAAATTTTACTTTAAAGTCGTAATGAGATTCTTAGACGCTTCAGAAGCTCTCAGGTTGCGAGGCATGGTGGCTGGATCGACAGAGAGTAGCGCTTAGTTTTGCAGGACTTCAGTTCGAGGCTCGAAGCCGACAAATATTTTTATATATTTTTCTTTTTTTTATATTTTATTTTAGCATCTTTCCTCCATCATTCCTAGAGATAAATTGAATAATTCCAAATAATATACGTCAAAAATAGAATTTAATATCAAAATATTTCTATATTTATTCGAAATTTAACGAGTTAAAGTTCCCGCACATGCGCACAATTCATTCGTATTCTTAGCATTGTGCTTTCAGACCAGATTGACACCGTGTTTAAAATTTTACTTTAAAGTCGTAATGAGATTCTTAGACCCTTCAGAACCTCACAAGGTTACGAGGCATCGTGGCTGGATCGACAGAGTGTAGCGCTTAGTTTTGCAGGACTTCAGTTCGAGGCTCGAAGCCGACCAATATTTATATATATTCTTCTTTTTTTATATTTTATTTTAGCTGGTTTCCTCCATCATTCCTAGAGATAAATTGAATAATTCCAAATAATATACGTCAAAAATAGAATTTAATATCGAAATATTTCTATATTTATTCGAAATTTTACGAGTTATATTTCCCGCATATGCGCACAATTCATTCGCATTCTTAGCATTGTGCTTTCAGACCAGATTGACACCGTGTTTAAAATTTTACTTTAAAGTCGTAATGAACTTCTTAGACCCTTCAGAAGATCTCAGGCTACGAGGCATCGTGGCTGGATCGACAGAGTGTAGCGCTTAGTTTTGCAGGACTTCAGTTCGAGGCTCGAAGCCGACAAATATTTTTATATATTTTTCTTTTTTTTTATATTTTATTTTAGATGGTTTCCTCCATCATTCCTAGAGATAAATTGAATAATTCCAAATAATATACGTCAAAAATAGAATTTAATATCAAAATATTTCTATATTTATTCGAAATTTTACGAGTTAAATTTCCCGCACATGCGCACAATTCATTCGTATTCTTAGCATTGTGCTTTCAGACCAGATTGACACCGTGTTTAAAATTTTACTTTAAAGTCGTAATGAGATTCTTAGACGCTTCAGAAGCTCTCAGGTTGCGAGGCATGGTGGCTGGATCGACAGAGAGTAGCGCTTAGTTTTGCAGGACTTCAGTTCGAGGCTCGAAGCCGACAAATATTTTTATATATTTTTCTTTTTTTTTTATATTTTATTTTAGATGGTTTCCTCCATCATTCCTAGAGATAAATTGAATAATTCCAAATAATATACGTCAAAAATAGAATTTAATATCAAAATATTTCTATATTTATTCGAAATTTAACGAGTTAAAGTTCCCGCACATGCGCACAATTCATTCGTATTCTTAGCATTGTGCTTTCAGACCAGATTGACACCGTGTTTAAAATTTTACTTTAAAGTCGTAATGAGATTCTTAGACGCTTCAGAAGCTCTCAGGTTGCGAGGCATGGTGGCTGGATCGACAGAGAGTAGCGCTTAGTTTTGCAGGACTTCAGTTCGAGGCTCGAAGCCGACAAATATTTTTATATATTTTTCTTTTTTTTATATTTTATTTTAGCATCTTTCCTCCATCATTCCTAGAGATAAATTGAATAATTCCAAATAATATACGTCAAAAATAGAATTTAATATCAAAATATTTCTATATTTATTCGAAATTTAACGAGTTAAAGTTCCCGCACATGCGCACAATTCATTCGTATTCTTAGCATTGTGCTTTCAGACCAGATTGACACCGTGTTTAAAATTTTACTTTAAAGTCGTAATGAGATTCTTAGACCCTTCAGAACCTCACAGGTTACGAGGCATCGTGGCTGGATCGACAGAGTGTAGCGCTTAGTTTTGCAGGACTTCAGTTCGAGGCTCGAAGCCGACCAATATTTATATATATTCTTCTTTTTTTATATTTTATTTTAGCTGGTTTCCTCCATCATTCCTAGAGATAAATTGAATAATTCCAAATAATATACGTCAAAAATAGAATTTAATATCGAAATATTTCTATATTTATTCGAAATTTTACGAGTTATATTTCCCGCATATGCGCACAATTCATTCGTATTCTTAGCATTGTGCTTTCAGACCAGATTGACACCGTGTTTAAAATTTTACTTTAAAATCGTAATGAACTTCTTAGACCCTTCAGAAGATCTCAGGCTACGAGGCATCGTGGCTGGATCGACAGAGTGTAGCGCTTAGTTTTGCAGGACTTCAGTTCGAGGCTCGAAGCCGACAAATATTTTTATATATTTTTCTTTTTTTTTATATTTTATTTTAGATGGTTTCCTCCATCATTCCTAGAGATAAATTGAATAATTCCAAATAATATACGTCAAAAATAGAATTTAATATCAAAATATTTCTATATTTATTCGAAATTTTACGAGTTAAATTTCCCGCACATGCGCACAATTCATTCGTATTCTTAGCATTGTGCTTTCAGACCAGATTGACACCGTGTTTAAAATTTTACTTTAAAGTCGTAATGAGATTCTTAGACGCTTCAGAAGCTCTCAGGTTGCGAGGCATGGTGGCTGGATTGACAGAGAGTAGCGCTTAGTTTTGCAGGACTTCAGTTCGAGGCTCGAAGCCGACAAATATTTTTATATATTTTTCTTTTTTTTATATTTTATTTTAGCATCTTTCCTCCATCATTCCTAGAGATAAATTGAATAATTCCAAATAATATACGTCAAAAATAGAATTTAATATCAAAATATTTCTATATTTATTCGAAATTTAACGAGTTAAAGTTCCCGCACATGCGCACAATTCATTCGTATTCTTAGCATTGTGCTTTCAGACCAGATTGACACCGTGTTTAAAATTTTACTTTAAAGTCGTAATGAGATTCTTAGACCATTCAGAACCTCACAGGTTACGAGGCATCGTGGCTGGATCGACAGAGTGTAGCGCTTAGTTTTGCGGGAATTCAGTTCGAGGCTCGAAGCCGACAAATATTTTTATATATTTTTCTTTTTTTTTATATTTTATTTTAGCATCTTTCCTCCATCATTCCTAGAGATAAATTGAATAATTCCAAATAATATACGTCAAAAATAGAATTTAATATCAAAATATTTCTGTATTTATTCGAAATTTTAGGAGTTAAAGTTCCCGCACATGCGCAGAATTCATTCGTATTCTTAGCATTGTTCTTTCAGACCAGATTGACACCGTGTTTAAAATTATACTTTAAAGTCGTAATGAGATTCTTAGAGGCTTTAGAAGCTCTCAGGTTACGAGGCATCGTGGCTGGATCGACAGAGTTTAGCGCTTAGTTTTGCAGGACTTCAGTTCGAGGCTCGAAGCCGACCAATATTTATATATATTCTTCTTTTTTTATATTTTATTTTAGCTGGTTTCCTCCATCATTCCTAGAGATAAATTGAATAATTCCAAATAATATACGTCAAAAATAGAATTTAATATCGAAATATTTCTATATTTATTCGAAATTTTACGAGTTATATTTCCCGCATATGCGCACAATTCATTCGTATTCTTAGCATTGTGCTTTCAGACCAGATTGACACCGTGTTTAAAATTTTACTTTAAAGTCGTAATGAGATTCATAGACCCTTCAGAAGCTCTCAGGTTGTGAGGCATGGTGGCTGGATCGACAGAGAGTAGCGCTTAGTTTTGCAGGACTTCAGTTCGAGGCTCGAAGCCGACAAATATTTTTATATATTTTTCTTTTTTTTATATTTTATTTTAGCATCTTTCCTCCATCATTCCTAGAGATAAATTGAATAATTCCAAATAATATACGTCAAAAATAGAATTTAATATCAAAATATTTCTATATTTATTCGAAATTTAACGAGTTAAAGTTCCCGCACATGCGCACAATTCATTCGTATTCTTAGCATTGTGCTTTCAGACCAGATTGACACCGTGTTTAAAATTTTACTTTAAAGTCGTAATGAGATTCTTAGACCCTTCAGAACCTCTCAGGTTACGAGGCATCGTGGCTGGATCGACAGAGTGTAGCGCTTGGTTTTGCGGGACTTCAGTTCGAGGCTCGAAGCCGACAAATATTTTTATATATTTTTCTTTTTTTTTTTATATTTTATTTTAGCATCTTTCCTCCATCATTCCTAGAGATAAATTGAATAATTCCAAATAATATACGTCAAAACTAGAATTTAATATCAAAATATTTCTATATTTATTCGAAATTTTACGAGTTAAATTTCCCGCACATGCGCACAATTCATTCGTAGTCTTAGCATTGTGCTTTCAGACCAGATTGACACTGTGTTTAAAATTTTACTTTAAAGTCGTAATTAGATTCTTTGACACTTCAGAAGCTCTCAGGTTACGAGGCATCGTGGCTGGATCGACAAAGTGAAGCGCTTAGTTTTGCAGGACTTCAGTTCGAGGCTCGAAGCCGACAAATATTTTTATATATTTTTCTTTTTTTTATATTTTATTTTAGCATCTTTCCTCCATCATTCCTAGAGATAAATTGAATAATTCCAAATAATATACGTCAAAACTAGAATTTAATATCAAAATATTTCTATATTTATTCGAAATTTTACGAGTTAAATTTCCCGCACATGCGCACAATTCATTCGTAGTCTTAGCATTGTGCTTTCAGACCAGATTGACACCGTGTTTAAAATTTTACTTTAAAGTCGTAATGAGATTCTTAGACCCTTCAGAAGCTCTCAGGTTACGAGGCATGGTGGCTGGATCGACAGAGAGTAGCGCTTAGTTTTGCAGGACTTCAGTTCGAGGCTCGAAGCCGACAAGTATTTATATATATTTTTCTTTTTTTTATATTTTATTTTAGCTGGTTTCCTCCATCATTCCTAGAGATAAATAGAATAATTCCAAATAATATATGTCAAAAATAGAATTTCATATCAAAATATTTCTATATTTATTCGAAATTTAACGAGTTAAAGTTCCCGCACATGCGCACAATTCATTCGTATTCTTAGCATTGTGCTTTCAGACCAGATTGACACCGTGTTTAAAATTTTACTTTAAAGTCGTAATGAGATTCTTAGACCATTCAGAACCTCACAGGTTACGAGGCATCGTGGCTGGATCGACAGAGTGTAGCGCTTAGTTTTGCGGGAATTCAGTTCGAGGCTCAAAGCCGACAAATATTTTTATATATTTTTCTTTTTTTTTATATTTTATTTTAGCATCTTTCCTCCATCATTCCTAGAGATAAATTGAATAATTCCAAATAATATACGTCAAAAATAGAATTTAATATCAAAATATTTCTGTATTTATTCGAAATTTTAGGAGTTAAAGTTCCCGCACATGCGCAGAATTCATTCGTATTCTTAGCATTGTTCTTTCAGACCAGATTGACACCGTGTTTAAAATTATACTTTAAAGTCGTAATGAGATTCTTAGAGGCTTTAGAAGCTCTCAGGTTACGAGGCATCGTGGCTGGATCGACAGAGTTTAGCGCTTAGTTTTGCAGGACTTCAGTTCGAGGCTCGAAGCCGACCAATATTTATATATATTCATCTTTTTTTATATTTTATTTTAGCTGGTTTCCTCCATCATTCCTAGAGATAAATTGAATAATTCCAAATAATATACGTCAAAAATAGAATTTAATATCGAAATATTTCTATATTTATTCGAAATTTTACGAGTTATATTTCCCGCATATACGCACAATTCATTCGTATTCTTAGCATTGTGCTTTCAGACCAGATTGACACCGTGTTTAAAATTTTACTTTAAAGTCGTAATGAACTTCTTAGACCCTTCAGAAGATCTCAGGCTACGAGGCATCGTGGCTGGATCGACAGAGTGTAGCGCTTAGTTTTGCAGGACTTCAGTTCGAGGCTCGAAGCCGACAAATATTTTTATATATTTTTCTTTTATTTTTATATTTTATTTTAGATGGTTTCCTCCATCATTCCTAGAGATAAATTGAATAATTCCAAATAATATACGTCAAAAATAGAATTTAATATCAAAATATTTCTATATTTATTCGAAATTTTACGAGTTAAATTTTCCGCACATGCGCACAATTCATTCGTATTCTTAGCATTGTGCTTTCAGACCAGATTGACACCGTGTTTAAAATTTTACTTTAAAGTCGTAATGAGATTCTTAGATGCTTCAGAAGCTCTCAGGTTGTGAGGCATGGTGGCTGGATCGACAGAGAGTAGCGCTTAGTTTTGCAGGACTTCAGTTCGAGGCTCGAAGCCGACAAATATTTTTATATATTTTTCTTTTTTTTATATTTTATTTTAGCATCTTTCCTCCATCATTCCTAGAGATAAATTGAATAATTCCAAATAATATACGTCAAAAATAGAATTTAATATCAAAATATTTCTATATTTATTCGAAATTTAACGAGTTAATGTTCCCGCACATGCGCACAATTCATTCGTATTCTTAGCATTGTGCTTTCAGACCAGATTGACACCGTGTTTAAAATTTTACTTTAAAGTCGTAATGAGATTCTTAGACCCTTCAGAACCTCTCAGGTTACGAGGCATCGTGGCTGGATCGACAGAGTGTAGCTCTTGGTTTTGCGGGACTTCAGTTCGAGGCTCGAAGCCGACAAATATTTTTATATATTTTTCTTTTTTTTTATATTTTATTTTAGCATCTTTCCTCCATCATTCCTAGAGATAAATTGAATAATTCCAAATAATATACGTCAAAACTAGAATTTAATATCAAAATATTTCTATATTTATTTGAAATTTTACGAGTTAAATTTCCCGCACATGCGCACAATTCATTCGTAGTCTTAGCATTGTGCTTTCAGACCAGATTGACACTGTGTTTAAAATTTTACTTTAAAGTCGTAATTAGATTCTTTGACCCTTCAGAAGCTCTCAGGTTACGAGGCATCGTGGCTGGATCGACAAAGTGAAGCGCTTAGTTTTGCAGGACTTCAGTTCGAGGCTCGAAGCCGACAAATATTTTTATATATTTTTCTTTTTTTTATATTTTATTTTAGCATCTTTCCTCCATCATTCCTAGAGATAAATTGAATAATTCCAAATAATATACGTCAAAACTAGAATTTAATATCAAAATATTTCTATATTTATTCGAAATTTTACGAGTTAAATTTCCCGCACATGCGCACAATTCATTCGTAGTCTTAGCATTGTGCTTTCAGACCAGATTGACACCGTGTTTAAAATTTTACTTTAAAGTCGTAATGAGATTCTTAGACCCTTCAGAAGCTCTCAGGTTACGAGGCATGGTGGCTGGATCGACAGAGAGTAGCGCTTAGTTTTGCAGGACTTCAGTTCGAGGCTCGAAGCCGACAAATATTTTTATATATTTTTCTTTTTTTTATATTTTATTTTAGCTGGTTTCCTCCATCATTCCTAGAGATAAATTGAATAATTCCAAATAATATACATCAAAAATAGAATTTAATATCAAAATATTTCTATATTTATTCGAAATTTTACGAGTTAAATTTCCCGCACATGCGCACAATCATTCGTATTCTTAGCATTGTGATTTCAGACCAGATTGACACCGTGTTTAAAATTTTACATTAAAGTCGTAATGAGATTCTTAGACCCTTCAGAAGCTCTCAGGTTACGAGGCATCGTGGCTGGATCGACAGCGTGTAGCGCTTAGTTTTGCAGGTCTTCAGTTCGAGGCTCGAAGCCGACAATTATTTTTATATATTTTTCTTTTTTTTATATTTTATTTTAGCATCTTTCCTCCATCATTCCTTGAGATAAATAGAATAATTCCAAATAATATATGTCAAAAATAGAATTTCATATCAAAATATTTCTATATTTATTCGAAATTTTACGAGTTATATTTCCCGCATATGCGCACAATTCATTCGTATTCTTAGCATTGTGCTTTCTGACCAGATTGACACCGTGTTTAAAATTTTACTTTAAAGTCGTAATGAGATTCTTAGACCATTCAGAACCTCACAGGTTACGAGGCATCGTGGCTGGATCGACAGAGTGTAGCGCTTAGTTTTGCGGGAATTCAGTTCGAGGCTCGAAGCCGACAAATATTTTTATATATTTTTCTTTTTTTTTATATTTTATTTTAGCATCTTTCCTCCATCATTCCTAGAGATAAATTGAATAATTCCAAATAATATACGTCAAAAATAGAATTTAATATCAAAATATTTCTGTATTTATTCGAAATTTTAGGAGTTAAAGTTCCCGCACATGCGCAGAATTCATTCGTATTCTTAGCATTGTTCTTTCAGACCAGATTGACACCGTGTTTAAAATTATACTTTAAAGTCGTAATGAGATTCTTAGAGGCTTTAGAAGCTCTCAGGTTACGAGGCATCGTGGCTGGATCGACAGAGTTTAGCGCTTAGTTTTGCAGGACTTCAGTTCGAGGCTCGAAGCCGACCAATATTTATATATATTCTTCTTTTTTTATATTTTATTTTAGCTGGTTTCCTCCATCATTCCTAGAGATAAATTGAATAATTCCAAATAATATACGTCAAAAATAGAATTTAATATCGAAATATTTCTATATTTATTCGAAATTTTACGAGCTATATTTCCCGCATATGCGCACAATTCATTCGTATTCTTAGCATTGTGCTTTCAGACCAGATTGACACCGTGTTTAAAATTTTACTTTAAAGTCGTAATGAACTTCTTAGACCCTTCAGAAGATCTCAGGCTACGGGGCATCGTGGCTGGATCGACAGAGTGTAGCGCTTAGTTTTGCAGGACTTCAGTTCGAGGCTCGAAGCCGACAAATATTTTTATATATTTTTCTTTTTTTTTATATTTTATTTTAGATGGTTTCCTCCATCATTCCTAGAGATAAATTGAATAATTCCAAATAATATACGTCAAAAATAGAATTTAATATCAAAATATTTCTATATTTATTCGAAATTTTACGAGTTAAATTTCCCGCACATGCGCACAATTCATTCGTAGTCTTAGCATTGTGCTTTCAGACCAGATTGACACTGTGTTTAAAATTTTACTTTAAAGTCGTAATTAGATTCTTTGACACTTCAGAAGCTCTCAGGTTACGAGGCATCGTGGCTGGATCGACAAAGTGAAGCGCTTAGTTTTGCAGGACTTCAGTTCGAGGCTCGAAGCCGACCAATATTTATATATATTCTTCTTTTTTTATATTTTATTTTAGCTGGTTTCCTCCATCATTCCTAGAGATAAATTGAATAATTCCAAATAATATACGTCAAAAATAGAATTTAATATCGAAATATTTCTATATTTATTCGAAATTTTACGAGCTATATTTCCCGCATATGCGCACAATTCATTCGTATTCTTAGCATTGTGCTTTCAGACCAGATTGACACCGTGTTTAAAATTTTACTTTAAAGTCGTAATGAACTTCTTAGACCCTTCAGAAGATCTCAGGCTACGGGGCATCGTGGCTGGATCGACAGAGTGTAGCGCTTAGTTTTGCAGGACTTCAGTTCGAGGCTCGAAGCCGACAAATATTTTTATATATTTTTCTTTTTTTTTATATTTTATTTTAGATGGTTTCCTCCATCATTCCTAGAGATAAATTGAATAATTCCAAATAATATACGTCAAAAATAGAATTTAATATCAAAATATTTCTATATTTATTCGAAATTTTACGAGTTAAATTTCCCGCACATGCGCACAATTCATTCGTAGTCTTAGCATTGTGCTTTCAGACCAGATTGACACTGTGTTTAAAATTTTACTTTAAAGTCGTAATTAGATTCTTTGACACTTCAGAAGCTCTCAGGTTACGAGGCATCGTGGCTGGATCGACAAAGTGAAGCGCTTAGTTTTGCAGGACTTCAGTTCGAGGCTCGAAGCCGACAAATATTTTTATATATTTTTCTTTTTTTTATATTTTATTTTAGCATCTTTCCTCCATCATTCCTAGAGATAAATTGAATAATTCCAAATAATATACGTCAAAACTAGAATTTAATATCAAAATATTTCTATATTTATTCGAAATTTTACGAGTTAAATTTCCCGCACATGCGCACAATTCATTCGTAGTCTTAGCATTGTGCTTTCAGACCAGATTGACACCGTGTTTAAAATTTTACTTTAAAGTCGTAATGAGATTCTTAGACCCTTCAGAAGCTCTCAGGTTACGAGGCATGGTGGCTGGATCGACAGAGAGTAGCGCTTAGTTTTGCAGGACTTCAGTTCGAGGCTCGAAGCCGACAAGTATTTATATATATTTTTCTTTTTTTTATATTTTATTTTAGCTGGTTTCCTCCATCATTCCTAGAGATAAATAGAATAATTCCAAATAATATATGTCAAAAATAGAATTTCATATCAAAATATTTCTATATTTATTCGAAATTTAACGAGTTAAAGTTCCCGCACATGCGCACAATTCATTCGTATTCTTAGCATTGTGCTTTCAGACCAGATTGACACCGTGTTTAAAATTTTACTTTAAAGTCGTAATGAGATTCTTAGACCATTCAGAACCTCACAGGTTACGAGGCATCGTGGCTGGATCGACAGAGTGTAGCGCTTAGTTTTGCGGGAATTCAGTTCGAGGCTCAAAGCCGACAAATATTTTTATATATTTTTCTTTTTTTTTATATTTTATTTTAGCATCTTTCCTCCATCATTCCTAGAGATAAATTGAATAATTCCAAATAATATACGTCAAAAATAGAATTTAATATCAAAATATTTCTGTATTTATTCGAAATTTTAGGAGTTAAAGTTCCCGCACATGCGCAGAATTCATTCGTATTCTTAGCATTGTTCTTTCAGACCAGATTGACACCGTGTTTAAAATTATACTTTAAAGTCGTAATGAGATTCTTAGAGGCTTTAGAAGCTCTCAGGTTACGAGGCATCGTGGCTGGATCGACAGAGTTTAGCGCTTAGTTTTGCAGGACTTCAGTTCGAGGCTCGAAGCCGACCAATATTTATATATATTCATCTTTTTTTATATTTTATTTTAGCTGGTTTCCTCCATCATTCCTAGAGATAAATTGAATAATTCCAAATAATATACGTCAAAAATAGAATTTAATATCGAAATATTTCTATATTTATTCGAAATTTTACGAGTTATATTTCCCGCATATACGCACAATTCATTCGTATTCTTAGCATTGTGCTTTCAGACCAGATTGACACCGTGTTTAAAATTTTACTTTAAAGTCGTAATGAACTTCTTAGACCCTTCAGAAGATCTCAGGCTACGAGGCATCGTGGCTGGATCGACAGAGTGTAGCGCTTAGTTTTGCAGGACTTCAGTTCGAGGCTCGAAGCCGACAAATATTTTTATATATTTTTCTTTTATTTTTATATTTTATTTTAGATGGTTTCCTCCATCATTCCTAGAGATAAATTGAATAATTCCAAATAATATACGTCAAAAATAGAATTTAATATCAAAATATTTCTATATTTATTCGAAATTTTACGAGTTAAATTTTCCGCACATGCGCACAATTCATTCGTATTCTTAGCATTGTGCTTTCAGACCAGATTGACACCGTGTTTAAAATTTTACTTTAAAGTCGTAATGAGATTCTTAGATGCTTCAGAAGCTCTCAGGTTGTGAGGCATGGTGGCTGGATCGACAGAGAGTAGCGCTTAGTTTTGCAGGACTTCAGTTCGAGGCTCGAAGCCGACAAATATTTTTATATATTTTTCTTTTTTTTATATTTTATTTTAGCATCTTTCCTCCATCATTCCTAGAGATAAATTGAATAATTCCAAATAATATACGTCAAAAATAGAATTTAATATCAAAATATTTCTATATTTATTCGAAATTTAACGAGTTAATGTTCCCGCACATGCGCACAATTCATTCGTATTCTTAGCATTGTGCTTTCAGACCAGATTGACACCGTGTTTAAAATTTTACTTTAAAGTCGTAATGAGATTCTTAGACCCTTCAGAACCTCTCAGGTTACGAGGCATCGTGGCTGGATCGACAGAGTGTAGCTCTTGGTTTTGCGGGACTTCAGTTCGAGGCTCGAAGCCGACAAATATTTTTATATATTTTTCTTTTTTTTTATATTTTATTTTAGCATCTTTCCTCCATCATTCCTAGAGATAAATTGAATAATTCCAAATAATATACGTCAAAACTAGAATTTAATATCAAAATATTTCTATATTTATTTGAAATTTTACGAGTTAAATTTCCCGCACATGCGCACAATTCATTCGTAGTCTTAGCATTGTGCTTTCAGACCAGATAGACACTGTGTTTAAAATTTTACTTTAAAGTCGTAATTAGATTCTTTGACCCTTCAGAAGCTCTCAGGTTACGAGGCATCGTGGCTGGATCGACAAAGTGAAGCGCTTAGTTTTGCAGGACTTCAGTTCGAGGCTCGAAGCCGACAAATATTTTTATATATTTTTCTTTTTTTTATATTTTATTTTAGCATCTTTCCTCCATCATTCCTAGAGATAAATTGAATAATTCCAAATAATATACGTCAAAACTAGAATTTAATATCAAAATATTTCTATATTTATTCGAAATTTTACGAGTTAAATTTCCCGCACATGCGCACAATTCATTCGTAGTCTTAGCATTGTGCTTTCAGACCAGATTGACACCGTGTTTAAAATTTTACTTTAAAGTCGTAATGAGATTCTTAGACCCTTCAGAAGCTCTCAGGTTACGAGGCATGGTGGCTGGATCGACAGAGAGTAGCGCTTAGTTTTGCAGGACTTCAGTTCGAGGCTCGAAGCCGACAAATATTTTTATATATTTTTCTTTTTTTTATATTTTATTTTAGCTGGTTTCCTCCATCATTCCTAGAGATAAATTGAATAATTCCAAATAATATACATCAAAAATAGAATTTAATATCAAAATATTTCTATATTTATTCGAAATTTTACGAGTTAAATTTCCCGCACATGCGCACAATCATTCGTATTCTTAGCATTGTGATTTCAGACCAGATTGACACCGTGTTTAAAATTTTACATTAAAGTCGTAATGAGATTCTTAGACCCTTCAGAAGCTCTCAGGTTACGAGGCATCGTGGCTGGATCGACAGCGTGTAGCGCTTAGTTTTGCAGGTCTTCAGTTCGAGGCTCGAAGCCGACAATTATTTTTATATATTTTTCTTTTTTTTATATTTTATTTTAGCATCTTTCCTCCATCATTCCTTGAGATAAATAGAATAATTCCAAATAATATATGTCAAAAATAGAATTTCATATCAAAATATTTCTATATTTATTCGAAATTTTACGAGTTATATTTCCCGCATATGCGCACAATTCATTCGTATTCTTAGCATTGTGCTTTCTGACCAGATTGACACCGTGTTTAAAATTTTACTTTAAAGTCGTAATGAGATTCTTAGACCATTCAGAACCTCACAGGTTACGAGGCATCGTGGCTGGATCGACAGAGTGTAGCGCTTAGTTTTGCGGGAATTCAGTTCGAGGCTCGAAGCCGACAAATATTTTTATATATTTTTCTTTTTTTTTATATTTTATTTTAGCATCTTTCCTCCATCATTCCTAGAGATAAATTGAATAATTCCAAATAATATACGTCAAAAATAGAATTTAATATCAAAATATTTCTGTATTTATTCGAAATTTTAGGAGTTAAAGTTCCCGCACATGCGCAGAATTCATTCGTATTCTTAGCATTGTTCTTTCAGACCAGATTGACACCGTGTTTAAAATTATACTTTAAAGTCGTAATGAGATTCTTAGAGGCTTTAGAAGCTCTCAGGTTACGAGGCATCGTGGCTGGATCGACAGAGTTTAGCGCTTAGTTTTGCAGGACTTCAGTTCGAGGCTCGAAGCCGACCAATATTTATATATATTCTTCTTTTTTTATATTTTATTTTAGCTGGTTTCCTCCATCATTCCTAGAGATAAATTGAATAATTCCAAATAATATACGTCAAAAATAGAATTTAATATCGAAATATTTCTATATTTATTCGAAATTTTACGAGCTATATTTCCCGCATATGCGCACAATTCATTCGTATTCTTAGCATTGTGCTTTCAGACCAGATTGACACCGTGTTTAAAATTTTACTTTAAAGTCGTAATGAACTTCTTAGACCCTTCAGAAGATCTCAGGCTACGGGGCATCGTGGCTGGATCGACAGAGTGTAGCGCTTAGTTTTGCAGGACTTCAGTTCGAGGCTCGAAGCCGACAAATATTTTTATATATTTTTCTTTTTTTTTATATTTTATTTTAGATGGTTTCCTCCATCATTCCTAGAGATAAATTGAATAATTCCAAATAATATACGTCAAAAATAGAATTTAATATCAAAATATTTCTATATTTATTCGAAATTTTACGAGTTAAATTTTCCGCACATGCGCACAATTCATTCGTATTCTTAGCATTGTGCTTTCAGACCAGATTGACACCGTGTTTAAAATTTTACTTTAAAGTCGTAATGAAATTCTTAGACGCTTCAGAAGCTCTCAGGTTGTGAGGCATGGTGGCTGGATCGACAGAGAGTAGCGCTTAGTTTTGCAGGACTTCAGTTCGAGGCTCGAAGCCGACAAATATTTTTATATATTTTTCTTTTTTTTATATTTTATTTTAGCATCTTTCCTCCATCATTCCTAGAGATAAATTGAATAATTCCAAATAATATACGTCAAAAATAGAATTTAATATCAAAATATTTCTATATTTATTCGAAATTTAACGAGTTAAAGTTCCCGCACATGCGCACAATTCATTCGTATTCTTAGCATTGTGCTTTCAGACCAGATTGACACCGTGTTTAAAATTTTACTTTAAAGTCGTAATGAGATTCTTAGACCCTTCAGAACCTCTCAGGTTACGAGGCATCGTGGCTGGATCGACAGAGTGTAGCGCTTGGTTTTGCGGGACTTCAGTTCGAGGCTCGAAGCCGACAAATATTTTTATATATTTTTCTTTTTTTTTATATTTTATTTTAGCATCTTTCCTCCATCATTCCTAGAGATAAATTGAATAATTCCAAATAATATACGTCAAAACTAGAATTTAATATCAAAATATTTCTATATTTATTCGAAATTTTACGAGTTAAATTTCCCGCACATGCGCACAATTCATTCGTAGTCTTAGCATTGTGCTTTCAGACCAGATTGACACTGTGTTTAAAATTTTACTTTAAAGTCGTAATTAGATTCTTTGACCCTTCAGAAGCTCTCAGGTTACGAGGCATCGTGGCTGGATCGACAAAGTGAAGCGCTTAGTTTTGCAGGACTTCAGTTCGAGGCTCGAAGCCGACAAATATTTTTATATATTTTTCTTTTTTTTATATTTTATTTTAGCATCTTTCCTCCATCATTCCTAGAGATAAATTGAATAATTCCAAATAATATACGTCAAAACTAGAATTTAATATCAAAATATTTCTATATTTATTCGAAATTTTACGAGTTAAATTTCCCGCACATGCGCACAATTCATTCGTAGTCTTAGCATTGTGCTTTCAGACCAGATTGACACCGTGTTTAAAATTTTACTTTAAAGTCGTAATGAGATTCTTAGACCCTTCAGAAGCTCTCAGGTTACGAGGCATGGTGGCTGGATCGACAGAGAGTAGCGCTTAGTTTTGCAGGACTTCAGTTCGAGGCTCGAAGCCGACAAATATTTTTATATATTTTTCTTTTTTTTATATTTTATTTTAGCTGGTTTCCTCCATCATTCCTAGAGATAAATTGAATAATTCCAAATAATATACATCAAAAATAGAATTTAATATCAAAATATTTCTATATTTATTCGAAATTTTACGAGTTAAATTTCCCGCACATGCGCACAATCATTCGTATTCTTAGCATTGTGATTTCAGACCAGATTGACACCGTGTTTAAAATTTTACATTAAAGTCGTAATGAGATTCTTAGACCCTTCAGAAGCTCTCAGGTTACGAGGCATCGTGGCTGGATCGACAGCGTGTAGCGCTTAGTTTTGCAGGTCTTCAGTTCGAGGCTCGAAGCCGACAATTATTTTTATATATTTTTCTTTTTTTTATATTTTATTTTAGCATCTTTCCTCCATCATTCCTTGAGATAAATAGAATAATTCCAAATAATATATGTCAAAAATAGAATTTAATATCAAAATATTTCTATATTTATTCGAAATTTTACGAGTAAAATTTCCCGCACATGCGCACAATTCATTCGTATTCTTAGCATTGTGCTTTCAGACCAGACTGACACCGTGTTTAAAATTTTACTTTAAAGTCGTAATGAGATTCTTAGACGCTTCAGAAGCTCTCAGGTTGCGAGGCATGGTGGCTGGATCGACAGAGAGTAGCGCTTAGTTTTGCAGGACTTCAGTTCGAGGCTCGAAGCCGACAAATATTTTTATATATTTTTCTTTTTTTTATATTTTATTTTAGCATCTTTCCTCCATAATTCCTAGAGATAAATTGAATATTTCCAAATAATATACGTCAAAAATAGAATTTAATATCAAAATATTTCTATATTTATTCGAAATTTAACGAGTTAAAAATCCCGCACATGCGCACAATTCATTCGTATTCTTAGCATTGTGCTTTCAGACCAGATTGACACCGTGTTTAAAATTTTACTTTAAAGTCGTAATGAGATTCTTAGACCCTTCAGAACCTCTCAGGTTACGAGGCATCGTGGCTGGATCGACAGAGTGTAGCGCTTAGTTTTGCAGGACTTCAGTTCGAGGCTCGAAGCCGACAAATATTTTTATATATTTTTCTTTTTTTTATATTTTATTTTAGCATCTTTCCTCCATCATTCCTAGAGATAAATTGAATAATTATAAATAATATACGTCAAAAATAGAATTTAATATCAAAATATTTCTATATTTATTCGAAATTTTACGAGTTAAAGTTCCCGCACATGCGCAGAATTCATTCGTAGTCTTAGCATTGTGCTTTCAGACCAGATTGACACCGTGTTTAAAATTTTACTTTAAAGTCGTAATGAGATTCTTAGACCCTTCAGAAGGTCTCAGGTTACGAGGCATCGTGGCTGGATCGACAGAGTTTAGCGCTTAGTTTCGCAGGACTTCAGTTCGAGGCTCGAAGCCGACAAATATTTTTATATAATCTTCTTTTTTTTATATTTTATTTTAGCTGGTTTCCTCCATCATTCCTAGAGATAAATTGAATAATTCCAAATAATATACGTCAAAACTAGAATTTAATATCAAAATATTTCTATATTTATTCGAAATTTTACGAGTTAAATTTCCCGCACATGCGCACAATTCATTCGTAGTCTTAGCATTGTGCTTTCAGACCAGATTGACACTGTGTTTAAAATTTTACTTTAAAGTCGTAATTAGATTCTTTGACCCTTCAGAAGCTCTCAGGTTACGAGGCATCGTTTCTGGATCGACAGAGTGTAGCGTTTAGTTTTGCAGGACTTAAGTTCGAGGCTCGAAGCCGACAAATATTTTTATATATATTTCTTTTTTTTATATTTTATTTTAGCATCTTTCCTCCATCATTCCTAGAGATAAATTGAATATTTCCAAATAATATACGTCAAAACTAGAATTTAATATCAAAATATTTCTATATTTATTCGAAATTTTACGAGTTAAATTTCCCGCACATGCGCACAATTCATTCGTAGTCTTAGCATTGTGCTTTCAGACCAGATTGACACTGTGTTTAAAATTTTACTTTAAAGTCGTAATTAGATTCTTTGACCCTTCAGAAGCTCTCAGGTTACGAGGCATCATGGCTGGATCGACAGAGTGTAGCGCTTAGTTTTGCAGGACTTCAGTGCGAGGCTCGAAGTCGACAAATATTTTTATATATTTTTCTTTTTTTTATATTTTATTTTAGCATCTTTCCTCCATCATTCCTAGAGATAAATTGAATAATTATAAATAATATACGTCAAAAATAGAATTTAATATCAAAATATTTCTATATTTATTCGAAATTTTACGAGTTAAAGTTCCCGCACATGCGCAGAATTCATTCGTATTCTTAGCATTGTGCTTTCAGACCAGATTGACACCGTGTTTAATAAATATAGAAATCAAATTTAATATCAAAATATTTCTATATTTATTTACTTTAGGAGTTAATTTAGGAGTTAAAGTTCCCGCACATGCGCAGAATTCATTCGTATTCTTAGCATTGTGCTTTCAGACCAGATTGACACCGTGTTTAAAATTTAACTTTAAAGTCGTAATGAGATTCTTAGACTCTTCAGAAGCTCTCAGGTTACGAGGCATCGTGGCTTTCCTCCATCATTCCTAGAGATAAATTGAATAATTCCAAATAATATACGTCAAAAATAGAATTTAATATCAAAATATTTCTATATTTATTTACTTTAGGAGTTAATTTTAGGAGTTAAAGTTCCCGCACATGCGCAGAATTCATTCGTATTCTTAGCATTGTGCTTTCAGACCAGATTGACACCGTGTTTAAAATTTAACTTTAAAGTCGTAATGAGATTCTTAGACCCTTCAGAAGCTCTCAGGTTACGAGGCATCGTGGCTGGATCGACAGAGTGTAGCGCTTAGTTTTGCAGGACTTAAGTTCGAGGCCCGAAGCCGACAAATATTTTTATATATTTTTCTTTTTTTTATATTTTATTTTAGCTGGTTTCCTCCATCATTCCTAGAGATAAATTGAATAATTCCAAATAATATACGTCAAAACTAGAATTTAATATCAAAATATTTCTATATTTATTCGAAATTTTACGAGTTAAATTTCCCGCACATGCGCACAATTCATTCGTAGTCTTAGCATTGCGCTTTCAGACCAGATTGACACTGTGTTTAAAATTTTACTTTAAAGTCGTAATGAGATTCTTAGACCCTTCAGAAGCTCTCAGGCTACGAGGCATCGTGGCTGGATCGACAGAGTGTAGCCCTTAGTTTTGCAGGACTTCAGTTCGAGGCTCGAAGCCGACAAATATTTTTATATATTTTTCTTTTTTTTATATTTTATTTTAGCTGGTTTCCTCCATCATTCCTAGAGATAAATTGAATAATTCCAAATAATATACGTCAAAACTAGAATTTAATATCAAAATATTTCTATATTTATTCGAAATTTTACGAGTTAAATTTCCCGCATATGCGCACAATTCATTCGTAGTCTTAGCATTGTGCTTTCAGACCAGATTGACACTGTGTTTAAAATTTTACTTTAAAGTCGTAATGAGATTCTTAGACCCTTCAGAAGCTCTCAGGCTACGAGGCATCGTGGCTGGATCGACAGAGTGTAGCCCTTAGTTTTGCAGGACTTCAGTTCGAGGCTCGAAGCCGACAAATATTTTTATATATTTTTCTTTTTTTTATATTTTATTTTAGCATCTTTCCTCCATCATTCCTAGAGATAAATTGAATAATTCCAAATAATATACGTCAAAAATAGAATTTAATATCAAAATATTTCTATATTTATTCGAAATTTTACGTGTTAAAGTTCCCGCACATGCGCAGAATTCATTCGTATTCTTAGCATTGTGCTTTCAGACCAGATTGACACCGTGTTTAAAATTTTACTTTAAAGTCGTAATGAGATTCTTAGACCCTTCAGAAGCTCTCAGGTTACGAGGCATCGTGGCTGGATCAACAGAGTGTAGCGCTTAGTTTTGCAGGACTTCAGTTCGAGGCTCGAAGCCGACAAATATTTTTATATATTTTTCTTTTTTTTATATTTTATTTTAGCATCTTTCCTCCATCATTCCTAGAGATAAATTAAATAATTCCAAATAATATACGTCAAAAATAGAATTTAATATCAAAATATTTCTATATTTATTCGAAATTTTACGTGTTAAAGTTCCCGCACAGGCGCAGAATTCATTCGTATTCTTAGCATTGTACTTTCAGACCAGATTGACACCGTGTTTAAAATTTTACTTTAAAGTCGTAATGAGATTCATAGACAGTTCAGAAGGTCTCAGGTTACGAGGCATCGTGGTTGGATCGACAGAGTGTAGCGCTTAGTTTTGCAGGACTTCAGTTCGAGGCTCGAAGCCGACAAATATTTTTATATATTTTTCTTTTTTTTATATTTTATTTTAGCATCTTTCCTCCATCATTCCTAGAGATAAATTGAATAATTCCAAATAATATACGTCAAAAATAGAATTTAATATCAAAATATTTCTATATTTATTCGAAATTTTACGTGTTAAAGTTCCCGCACAGGCGCAGAATTCATTCGTATTCTTAGCATTGTGCTTTCAGACCAGATTGACACCGTGTTTAAAATTTTACTTTAAAGTCGTAATGAGATTCATAGACCCTTCAGAAGGTCTCAGGTTACGAGGCATCGTGGCTGGATCGACAGAGTGTAGCGCTTAGTTTTGCAGGACTTCAGTTCGAGGCTCGAAGCCGACAAATATTTTTATATATTTTTCTTTTTTTTATATTTTATTTTAGCATCTTTCCTCCATCATTCCTAGAGATAAATTGAATAATTCCAAATAATATACGTCAAAAATAGAATTTAATATCAAAATATTTCTATATTTATTCGAAATTTTACGTGTTAAAGTTCCCGCACAGGCGCAGAATTCCTTCGTATTCTTAGCATTGTGCTTTCAGACCAGATTGACACCGTGTTTAAAATTTTACTTTAAAGTCGTAATGAGATTCATAGACCCTTCAGAAGGTCTCAGGTTACGAGGCATCGTGGCTGGATCGACAGAGTGTAGCGCTTAGTTTTGCAGGACTTCAGTTCGAGGCTCGAAGCCGACAAATATTTTTATATATTTTTCTTTTTTTTATATTTTATTTTAGCATCTTTCCTCCATCATTCCTAGAGATAAATTGGATAATTCCAAATAATATACGTCAAAAATAGAATTTAATATCAAAATAGTTCTATATTTATTCGAAATTTTACGTGTTAAAGTTCCCGCACAGGCGCAGAATTCATTCGTATTCTTAGCATTGTGCTTTCAGACCAGATTGACACCGTGTTTAAAATTTTACTTTAAAGTCGTAATGAGATTCTTAGACCCTTCAGAAAGTCTCAGGTTACGAGGCATCGTGGCTGGATCGACAGAGTGTAGCGCTTAGTTTGGCAGGACTTCAGTTCGAGGCTCGAAGCCGACAAATATTTTTATATATTTTTCTTTTTTTTATATTTTATTTTAGCATCTTTCCTCCATCATTCCTAGAGATAAATTGAATAATTCCAAATAATATACGTCAAAAATAGAATTTAATATCAAAATATTTCTATATTTATTCGAAATTTTACGTGTTAAAGTTCCCGCACAGGCGCAGAATTCCTTCGTATTCTTAGCATTGTGCTTTCAGACCAGATTGACACCGTGTTTAAAATTTTACTTTAAAGTCGTAATGAGATTCATAGACCCTTCAGAAGGTCTCAGGTTACGAGGCATCGTGGTTGGATCGACAGAGTGTAGCGCTTAGTTTTGCAGGACTTCAGTTCGAGGCTCGAAGCCGACAAATATTTTTATATATTTTTCTTTTTTTATATTTTATTTTAGCATCTTTCCTCCATCATTCCTAGAGATAAATTGAATAATTCCAAATAATATACGTCAAAAATAGAATTTAATATCAAAATATTTCTATATTTATTCGAAATTTTACGTGTTAAAGTTCCCGCACAGGCGCAGAATTCATTCGTATTCTTAGCATTGTACTTTCAGACCAGATTGACACCGTGTTTAAAATTTTACTTTAAAGTCGTAATGAGATTCTTAGACCCTTCAGAAGCTCTCAGGTTACGAGGCATCGTGGCTGGATCGACAGAGTGTAGCACTTAGTTTTGCAGGACTTCAGTTCGAGGCTCGAAGCCGACAAATATTTTTATATATTTTTCTTTTTTTTATATTTTATTTTAGCATCTTTCCTCCATCATTCCTAGAGATAAATTGAATAATTCCAAATAATATACGTCAAAAATAGAATTTAATATCAAAATATTTCTATATTTATTCGAAATTTTACGTGTTAAAGTTCCCGCACAGGCGCAGAATTCATTCGTATTCTTAGCATTGTGCTTTCAGACCAGATTGACAACGTGTTTAAAATTTTACTTTAAAGTCGTAATGAGATTCTTAGACCCTTCAGAAGGTCTCAGGTTACGAGGCATCGTGGCTGGATCGACAGAGTGTAGCGCTTAGTTTTGCAGGACTTCAGTTCGAGGCTCGAAGCCGACAAATATTTTTATATATTTTTCTTTTTTTTATATTTTATTTTTGTTCTTTCCTCCATCATTCCTTGAGATAAATTGAATAATTCCAAATAATATACGTCAAAAATAGAATTTAATATCAAAATATTTCTATATTTATACGAAATTTTACGTGTTAAAGTTCCCGCATAGGCGCAGAATTCATTCGTATTCTTAGCATTGTGCTTTCAGACCAGATTGACACCGTGTTTAAAATTTTACTTTAAAGTCGTAATGAGATTCATAGACAGTTCAGAAGGTCTCAGGTTACGAGGCATCGTGGTTGGATCGACAGAGTGTAGCGCTTAGTTTTGCAGGACTTCAGTTCGAGGCTCGAAGCCGACAAATATTTTTATATATTTTTCTTTTTTTTATATTTTATTTTAGCATCTTTCCTCCATCATTCCTAGAGATAAATTGAATAATTCCAAATAATATACGTCAAAAATAGAATTTAATATCAAAATATTTCTATATTTATTCGAAATTTTACGTGTTAAAGTTCCCGCACAGGCGCAGAATTCATTCGTATTCTTAGCATTGTGCTTTCAGACCAGATTGACACCGTGTTTAAAATTTTACTTTAAAGTCGTAATGAGATTCTTAGACCCTTCAGAAGGTCTCAGGTTACGAGGCATCGTGGCTGGATCGACAGAGTGTAGCGCTTAGTTTTGCAGGACTTCAGTTCGAGGCTCGAAGCCGACAAATATTTTTATATATTTTTCTTTTTTTTATATTTTATTTTAGCATCTTTCCTCCATCATTCCTAGAGATAAATTGAATAATTCCAAATAATATACGTCAAAAATAGAATTTAATATCAAAATATTTCTATATTTATTCGAAATTTTACGTGTTAAAGTTCCCGCACAGGCGCAGAATTCCTTCGTATTCTTAGCATTGTGCTTTCAGACCAGATTGACACCGTGTTTAAAATTTTACTTTAAAGTCGTAATGAGATTCATAGACCCTTCAGAAGGTCTCAGGTTACGAGGCATCGTGGTTGGATCGACAGAGTGTAGCGCTTAGTTTTGCAGGACTTCAGTTCGAGGCTCGAAGCCGACAAATATTTTTATATATTTTTCTTTTTTTTATATTTTATTTTAGCATCTTTCCTCCATCATTCCTAGAGATAAATTGAATAATTCCAAATAATATACGTCAAAAATAGAATTTAATATCAAAATATTTCTATATTTATTCGAAATTTTACGTGTTAAAGTTCCCGCACAGGCGCAGAATTCATTCGTATTCTTAGCATTGTGCTTTCAGACCAGATTGACACCGTGTTTAAAATTTTACTTTAAAGTCGTAATGAGATTCTTAGACCCTTCAGAAAGTCTCAGGTTACGAGGCATCGTGGCTGGATCGACAGAGTGTAGCGCTTAGTTTTGCAGGACTTCAGTTCGAGGCTCGAAGCCGACAAATATTTTTATATATTTTTCTTTTTTTTATATTTTATTTTAGCATCTTTCCTCCATCATTCCTAGAGATAAATTGGATAATTCCAAATAATATACGTCAAAAATAGAATTTAATATCAAAATAGTTCTATATTTATTCGAAATTTTACGTGTTAAAGTTCCCGCACAGGCGCAGAATTCATTCGTATTCTTAGCATTGTGCTTTCAGACCAGATTGACACCGTGTTTAAAATTTTACTTTAAAGTCGTAATGAGATTCTTAGACCCTTCAGAAAGTCTCAGGTTACGAGGCATCGTGGCTGGATCGACAGAGTGTAGCGCTTAGTTTTGCAGGACTTCAGTTCGAGGCTCGAAGCCGACAAATATTTTTATATATTTTTCTTTTTTTTATATTTTATTTTAGCATCTTTCCTCCATCATTCCTAGAGATAAATTGAATAATTCCAAATAATATACGTCAAAAATAGAATTTAATATCAAAATATTTCTATATTTATTCGAAATTTTACGTGTTAAAGTTCCCGCACAGGCGCAGAATTCCTTCGTATTCTTAGCATTGTGCTTTCAGACCAGATTGACACCGTGTTTAAAATTTTACTTTAAAGTCGTAATGAGATTCATAGACCCTTCAGAAGGTCTCAGGTTACGAGGCATCGTGGTTGGATCGACAGAGTGTAGCGCTTAGTTTTGCAGGACTTCAGTTCGAGGCTCGAAGCCGACAAATATTTTTATATATTTTTCTTTTTTTTATATTTTATTTTAGCATCTTTCCTCCATCATTCCTAGAGATAAATTGAATAATTCCAAATAATATACGTCAAAAATAGAATTTAATATCAAAATATTTCTATATTTATTCGAAATTTTACGTGTTAAAGTTCCCGCACAGGCGCAGAATTCATTCGTATTCTTAGCATTGTGCTTTCAGACCAGATTGACACCGTGTTTAAAATTTTACTTTAAAGTCGTAATGAGATTCTTAGACCCTTCAGAAAGTCTCAGGTTACGAGGCATCGTGGCTGGATCGACAGAGTGTAGCGCTTAGTTTTGCAGGACTTCAGTTCGAGGCTCGAAGCCGACAAATATTTTTATATATTTTTCTTTTTTTTATATTTTATTTTAGCATCTTTCCTCCATCATTCCTAGAGATAAATTGGATAATTCCAAATAATATACGTCAAAAATAGAATTTAATATCAAAATAGTTCTATATTTATTCGAAATTTTACGTGTTAAAGTTCCCGCACAGGCGCAGAATTCATTCGTATTCTTAGCATTGTGCTTTCAGACCAGATTGACACCGTGTTTAAAATTTTACTTTAAAGTCGTAATGAGATTCTTAGACCCTTCAGAAAGTCTCAGGTTACGAGGCATCGTGGCTGGATCGACAGAGTGTAGCGCTTAGTTTTGCAGGACTTCAGTTCGAGGCTCGAAGCCGACAAATATTTTTATATATTTTTCTTTTTTTTATATTTTATTTTAGCATCTTTCCTCCATCATTCCTAGAGATAAATTGAATAATTCCAAATAATATACGTCAAAAATAGAATTTAATATCAAAATATTTCTATATTTATTCGAAATTTTACGTGTTAAAGTTCCCGCACAGGCGCAGAATTCCTTCGTATTCTTAGCATTGTGCTTTCAGACCAGATTGACACCGTGTTTAAAATTTTACTTTAAAGTCGTAATGAGATTCTTAGACCCTTCAGAAAGTCTCAGGTTACGAGGCATCGTGGCTGGATCGACAGAGTGTAGCGCTTAGTTTTGCAGGACTTCAGTTCGAGGCTCGAAGCCGACAAATATTTTTATATATTTTTCTTTTTTTTATATTTTATTTTAGCATCTTTCCTCCATCATTCCTAGAGATAAATTGAATAATTCCAAATAATATACGTCAAAAATAGAATTTAATATCAAAATATTTCTATATTTATTCGAAATTTTACGTGTTAAAGTTCCCGCACAGGCGCAGAATTCCTTCGTATTCTTAGCATTGTGCTTTCAGACCAGATTGACACCGTGTTTAAAATTTTACTTTAAAGTCGTAATGAGATTCATAGACCCTTCAGAAGGTCTCAGGTTACGAGGCATCGTGGTTGGATCGACAGAGTGTAGCGCTTAGTTTTGCCGGACTTCAGTTCGAGGCTCGAAGCCGACAAATATTTTTATATATTTTTCTTTTTTTTATATTTTATTTTAGCATCTTTCCTCCATCATTCCTAGAGATAAATTGAATAATTCCAAATAATATACGTCAAAAATAGAATTTAATATCAAAATATTTCTATATTTATTCGAAATTTTACGTGTTAAAGTTCCCGCACAGGCGCAGAATTCATTCGTATTCTTAGCATTGTGCTTTCAGACCAGATTGACACCGTGTTTAAAATTTAACTTTAAAGTCGTAATGAGATTCATAGACCCTTCAGAAGGTCTCAGGTTACGAGGCATCGTGGCTGGATCGACAGAGTGTAGCGCTTAGTTTTGCAGGACTTCAGTTCGAGGCTCGAAGCCGACAAATATTTTTATATATTTTTCTTTTTTTTATATTTTATTTTAGCATCTTTCCTCCATCATTCCTAGAGATAAATTGAATAATTCCAAATAATATACGTCAAAAATAGAATTTAATATCAAAATATTTCTATATTTATTCGAAATTTTACGTGTTAAAGTTCCCGCACAGGCGCAGAATTCATTCGTATTCTTAGCATTGTGCTTTCAGACCAGATTGACACCGTGTTTAAAATTTTACTTTAAAGTCGTAATGAGATTCATAGACAGTTCAGAAGGTCTCAGGTTAAGAGGCATCGTGGTTGGATCGACAGAGTGTAGCGCGTAGTTTTGCAGGACTTCAGTTCGAGGCTCGAAGCCGACAAATATTTTTATATATTTTTCTTTTTTTTATATTTTATTTTAGCATCTTTCCTCCATCATTCCTAGAGATAAATTGAATAATTCCAAATAATATACGTCAAAAATAGAATTTAATATCAAAATATTTCTATATTTATTCGAAATTTTACGTGTTAAAGTTCCCGCACAGGCGCAGAATTCATTCGTATTCTTAGCATTGTGCTTTCAGACCAGATTGACACCGTGTTTAAAATTTTACTTTAAAGTCGTAATGAGATTCATAGACCCTTCAGAAGGTCTCAGGTTACGAGGCATCGTGGCTGGATCGACAGAGTGTAGCGCTTAGTTTTGCAGGACTTCAGTTCGAGGCTCGAAGCCGACAAATATTTTTATATATTTTTCTTTTTTTTATATTTTATTTTAGCATCTTTCCTCCATCATTCCTAGAGATAAATTGAATAATTCCAAATAATATACGTCAAAAATAGAATTTAATATCAAAATATTTCTATATTTATTCGAAATTTTACGTGTTAAAGTTCCCGCACAGGCGCAGAATTCATTCGTATTCTTAGCATTGTGCTTTCAGACCAGATTGACACCGTGTTTAAAAGTTTACTTTAAAGTCGTAATGAGATTCATAGACCCTTCAGAAGGTCTCAGGTTACGAGGCATCGTGGCTGGATCGACAGAGTGTAGCGCTTAGTTTTGCAGGACTTCAGTTCGAGGCTCGAAGCAGACAAATATTTTTATATATTTTTCTTTTTTTTATATTTTATTTTAGCATCTTTCCTCCATCATTCCTAGAGATAAATTGAATAATTCCAAATAATATACGTCAAAAATAGAATTTAATATCAAAATATTTCTATATTTATTCGAAATTTTACGTGTTAAAGTTCCCGCACAGGCGCAGAATTCATTCGTATTCTTAGCATTGTGCTTTCAGACCAGATTGACACCGTGTTTAAAATTTTACTTTAAAGTCGTAATGAGATTCATAGACCCTTCAGAAGGTCTCAGGTTACGAGGCATCGTGGCTGGATCGACAGAGTGTAGCGCTTAGTTTTGCAGGACTTCAGTTCGAGGCTCGAAGCCGACAAATATTTTTATATATTTTTCTTTTTTTTATATTTTATTTTAGCATCTTTCCTCCATCATTCCTAGAGATAAATTGAATAATTCCAAATAATATACGTCAAAAATAGAATTTAATATCAAAATATTTCTATATTTATTCGAAATTTTACGTGTTAAAGTTCCCGCACAGGCGCAGAATTCATTCGTATTCTTAGCATTGTGCTTTCAGACCAGATTGACACCGTGTTTAAAATTTTACTTTAAAGTAGTAATGAGATTCTTAGACCCTTCAGAAGGTCTCAGGTTACGAGGCATCGTGGCTGGATCGACAGAGTGTAGCGCTTAGTTTTGCAGGACTTCAGTTCGAGAATCGAAGCCGACAAATATTTTTATATATTTTTCTTTTTTTTATATTTTATTTTAGCATCTTTCCTCCATCATTCCTAGAGATAAATTGAATAATTCCAAATAATATACGTCAAAAATAGAATTTAATATCAAAATATTTCTATATTTATTCGAAATTTTACGTGTTAAAGTTCCCGCACAGGCGCAGAATTCATTCGTATTCTTAGCATTGTGCTTTCAGACCAGATTGACACCGTGTTTAAAATTTTACTTTAAAGTCGTAATGAGATTCTTAGACCCTTCAGAAGGTCTCAGGTTACGAGGCATCGTGGCTGGATCGACAGAGTGTAGCGCTTAGTTTTGCAGGACTTCAGTTCGAGGCTCGAAGCCAACAAATATTTTTATATATTTTTCTTTTTTTTATATTTTATTTTAGCATCTTTCCTCCATCATTCCTAGAGATAAATTGAATAATTCCAAATAATATACGTCAAAAATAGAATTTAATATCAAAATATTTCTATATTTATTCGAAATTTTACGTGTTAAAGTTCCCGCACAGGCGCAGAATTCATTCGTATTCTTAGCATTGTGCTTTCAGACCAGATTGACACCGTGTTTAAAATTTTACTTTAAAGTCGTAATGAGATTCTCAGACCCTTCAGAAGGTCTCAGGTTACGAGGCATCGTGGCTGGATCGACAGAGTGTAGCGCTTAGTTTTGCAGGACTTCAGTTCGAGGCTCGAAGCCGACGAATATTTTTATATATTTTTCTTTTTTTTTATATTTTATTTTAGCATCTTTCCTCCATCATTCCTAGAGATAAATTGAATAATTCCAAATAATATACGTCAAAAATAGAATTTAATATCAAAATATTTCTATATTTATTCGAAATTTTACGTGTTAAAGTTCCCGCACAGGCGCAGAATTCATTCGTATTCTTAGCATTGTTCTTTCAGACCAGATTGACACCGTGTTTAAAATTTTACTTTAAAGTCGTAATGAGATTCATAGACCCTTCAGAAGGTCTCAGGTTACGAGGCATCGTGGCTGGATCGACAGAGTGTAGCGCTTAGTTTTGCAGGACTTCAGTTCGAGGCTCGAAGCCGACAAATATTTTTATATATTTTTCTTTTTTTTATATTTTATTTTAGCATCTTTCCTCCATCATTCCTAGAGATAAATTGAATAATTCCAAATAATATACGTCAAAAATAGAATTTAATATCAAAATATTTCTATATTTATTCGAAATTTTACGTGTTAAAGTTCCCGCACAGGCGCAGAATTCATTCGTATTCTTAGCATTGTCCTTTCAGACCAGATTGACACCGTGTTTAAAATTTTACTTTAAAGTAGTAATGAGATTCTTAGACCCTTCAGAAGGTCTCAGGTTACGAGGCATCGTGGCTGGATCGACAGAGTGTAGCGCTTAGTTTTGCAGGACTTCAGTTCGAGGCTCGAAGCCGACAAATATTTTTATATATTTTTCTTTTTTTTATATTTTATTTTAGCATCTTTCCTCCATCATTCCTAGAGATAAATTGAATAATTCCAAATAATATACGTCAAAAATAGAATTTAATATCAAAATATTTCTATATTTATTCGAAATTTTACGTGTTAAAGTTCCCGCACAGGCGCAGAATTCATTCGTATTCTTAGCATTGTGCTTTCAGACCAGATTGACACCGTGTTTAAAATTTTACTTTAAAGTCGTAATGAGATTCTTAGACCCTTCAGAAGGTCTCAGGTTACGAGGCATCGTGGCTGGATCGACAGAGTGTAGCGCTTAGTTTTGCAGGACTTCAGTTCGAGGCTCGAAGCCAACAAATATTTTTATATATTTTTCTTTTTTTTATATTTTATTTTAGCATCTTTCCTCCATCATTCCTAGAGATAAATTGAATAATTCCAAATAATATACGTCAAAAATAGAATTTAATATCAAAATATTTCTATATTTATTCGAAATTTTACGTGTTAAAGTTCCCGCACAGGCGCAGAATTCATTCGTATTCTTAGCATTGTGCTTTCAGACCAGATTGACACCGTGTTTAAAATTTTACTTTAAAGTCGTAATGAGATTCTCAGACCCTTCAGAAGGTCTCAGGTTACGAGGCATCGTGGCTGGATCGACAGAGTGTAGCGCTTAGTTTTGCAGGACTTCAGTTCGAGGCTCGAAGCCGACGAATATTTTTATATATTTTTCTTTTTTTTTTATATTTTATTTTAGCATCTTTCCTCCATCATTCCTAGAGATAAATTGAATAATTCCAAATAATATACGTCAAAAATAGAATTTAATATCAAAATATTTCTATATTTATTCGAAATTTTACGTGTTAAAGTTCCCGCACAGGCGCAGAATTCATTCGTATTCTTAGCATTGTTCTTTCAGACCAGATTGACACCGTGTTTAAAATTTTACTTTAAAGTCGTAATGAGATTCTTAGACCCTTCAGAAGGTCTCTGGTTACGAGGCATCGTGGCTGGATCGACAGAGTGTAGCGCTTAGTTTTGCAGGACTTCAGTTCGAGGCTCGAAGCCGACGAATATTTTTATATATTTTTCTTTTTTTTTTATATTTTATTTTAGCATCTTTCCTCCATCATTCCTAGAGATAAATTGAATAATTCCAAATAATATACGTCAAAAATAGAATTTAATATCAAAATATTTCTATATTTATTCGAAATTTTACGTGTTAAAGTTCCCGCACAGGCGCAGAATTCATTCGTATTCTTAGCATTGTTCTTTCAGACCAGATTGACACCGTGTTTAAAATTTTACTTTAAAGTCGTAATGAGATTCATAGACCCTTCAGAAGGTCGCAGGTTACGAGGCATCGTGGCTGGATCGACAGAGTGTAGCGCTTAGTTTTGCAGGACTTCAGTTCGAGGCTCGAAGCCGACAAATATTTTTATATATTTTTCTTTTTTTTATATTTTATTTTAGCATCTTTCCTCCATCATTCCTAGAGATAAATTGAATAATTCCAAATAATATACGTCAAAAATAGAATTTAATATCAAAATATTTCTATATTTATTCGAAATTTTACGTGTTAAAGTTCCCGCACAGGCGCAGAATTCATTCGTATTCTTAGCATTGTCCTTTCAGACCAGATTGACACCGTGTTTAAAATTTTACTTTAAAGTAGTAATGAGATTCTTAGACCCTTCAGAAGGTCTCAGGTTACGAGGCATCGTGGCTGGATCGACAGAGTGTAGCGCTTAGTTTTGCAGGACTTCAGTTCGAGGCTCGAAGCCGACAAATATTTTTATATATTTTTCTTTTTTTTATATTTTATTTTAGCATCTTTCCTCCATCATTCCTAGAGATAAATTGAATAATTCCAAATAATATACGTCAAAAATAGAATTTAATATCAAAATATTTCTATATTTATTCGAAATTTTACGTGTTAAAGTTCCCGCACAGGCGCAGAATTCATTCGTATTCTTAGCATTGTGCTTTCAGACCAGATTGACACCGTGTTTAAAATTTTACTTTAAAGTCGTAATGAGATTCTTAGACCCTTCAGAAGGTCTCAGGTTACGAGGCATCGTGGCTGGATCGACAGAGTGTAGCGCTTAGTTTTGCAGGACTTCAGTTCGAGGCTCGAAGCCAACAAATATTTTTATATATTTTTCTTTTTTTTATATTTTATTTTAGCATCTTTCCTCCATCATTCCTAGAGATAAATTGAATAATTCCAAATAATATACGTCAAAAATAGAATTTAATATCAAAATATTTCTATATTTATTCGAAATTTTACGTGTTAAAGTTCCCGCACAGGCGCAGAATTCATTCGTATTCTTAGCATTGTGCTTTCAGACCAGATTGACACCGTGTTTAAAATTTTACTTTAAAGTCGTAATGAGATTCTCAGACCCTTCAGAAGGTCTCAGGTTACGAGGCATCGTGGCTGGATCGACAGAGTGTAGCGCTTAGTTTTGCAGGACTTCAGTTCGAGGCTCGAAGCCGACGAATATTTTTATATATTTTTCTTTTTTTTTTATATTTTATTTTAGCATCTTTCCTCCATCATTCCTAGAGATAAATTGAATAATTCCAAATAATATACGTCAAAAATAGAATTTAATATCAAAATATTTCTATATTTATTCGAAATTTTACGTGTTAAAGTTCCCGCACAGGCGCAGAATTCATTCGTATTCTTAGCATTGTTCTTTCAGACCAGATTGACACCGTGTTTAAAATTTTACTTTAAAGTCGTAATGAGATTCTTAGACCCTTCAGAAGGTCTCTGGTTACGAGGCATCGTGGCTGGATCGACAGAGTGTAGCGCTTAGTTTTGCAGGACTTCAGTTCGAGGCTCGAAGTCGACAAATATTTTTATATATTTTTCTTTTTTTTTATATTTTATTTTAGCATTTTTCCTCCATCATTCCTAGAGATAAATTGAATAATTCCAAATCATATACGTCAAAAATAGAATTTAATATCAAATTATATCTATATTTATTCGAAATTTTACGAGTTAAATTTCCCGCACATGCGCACAATTCCTTCGTATTCTTAGCATTGTGCTTTCAGACCAGATTGACACCGTGTTTAAAATTTTACTTTAAATCGTAATGAGATTCTTAGACCCTTCAGAAGCTCTCAGGTTACGAGGCATCGTGGCTGGATCGACAGAGTGAAGCGCTTAGTTTTGCAGGACTTCAGTTCGAGGCTCGAAGCCGACAAATATTTTTATATATTTTTCTTTTTTTTATATTTTATTTTAGCATCTTTCCTCCATCATTCCTAGAGATAAATTGAATAATTCCAAATAATATACGTCAAAAATAGAATTTAATATCAAAATATTTCTATATTTATTCGAAATTTTACGTGTTAAAGTTCCCGCACAGGCGCAGAATTCATTCGTATTCTTAGCATTGTGCTTTCAGACCAGATTGACACCGTGTTTAAAATTTTACTTTAAAGTCGTAATGAGATTCTTAGACCCTTCAGAAGGTCTCAGGTTACGAGGCATCGTGGCTGGATCGACAGAGTGTAGCGCTTAGTTTTGCAGGACTTCAGTTCGAGGCTCGAAGCCGACAAATATTTTTATATATTTTTCTTTTTTTTTATATTTTATTTTAGCATCTTTCCTCCATCATTCCTAGAGATAAATTGAATAATTCCAAATAATATACGTCAAAAATAGAATTTAATATCAAAATATTTCTATATTTATTCGAAATTTTACGTGTTAAAGTTCCCGCACAGGCGCAGAATTCATTCGTATTCTTAGCATTGTGCTTTCAGACCAGATTGACACCGTGTTTAAAATTTTACTTTAAAGTCGTAATGAGATTCTTAGACCCTTCAGAAGGTCTCAGGTTACGAGGCATCGTGGCTGGATCGACAGAGTGTAGCGCTTAGTTTTGCAGGACTTCAGTTCGAGGCTCGAAGCCGACAAATATTTTTATATATTTTTCTTTTTTTTATATTTTATTTTAGCATCTTTCCTCCATCATTCCTAGAGATAAATTGAATAATTCCAAATAATATACGTCAAAAATAGAATTTAATATCAAAATATTTCTATATTTATTCGAAATTTTACGTGTTAAAGTTCCCGCACAGGCGCAGAATTCATTCGTATTCTTAGCATTGTTCTTTCAGACCAGATTGACACCGTGTTTAAAATTTTACTTTAAAGTCGTAATGAGATTCTTAGACCCTTCAGAAGGTCTCTGGTTACGAGGCATCGTGGCTGGATCGACAGAGTGTAGCGCTTAGTTTTGCAGGACTTCAGTTCGAGGCTCGAAGTCGACAAATATTTTTATATATTTTTCTTTTTTTTTATATTTTATTTTAGCATTTTTCCTCCATCATTCCTAGAGATAAATTGAATAATTCCAAATCATATACGTCAAAAATAGAATTTAATATCAAAATATATCTATATTTATTCGAAATTTTACGAGTTAAATTTCCCGCAGATGCGCACAATTCCTTCGTATTCTTAGCATTGTGCTTTCAGACCAGATTGACACCGTGTTTAAAATTTTACTTTAAATCGTAATGAGATTCTTAGACCCTTCAGAAGCTCTCAGGTTACGAGGCATCGTGGCTGGATCGACAGAGTGAAGCGCTTAGTTTTGCAGGACTTCAGTTCGAGGCTCGAAGCCGACAAATATTTTTATATATTTTTCTTTTTTTTATATTTTATTTTAGCATCTTTCCTCCATCATTCCTAGAGATAAATTGAATAATTCCAAATAATATACGTCAAAAATAGAATTTAATATCAAAATATTTCTATATTTATTCGAAATTTTACGTGTTAAAGTTCCCGCACAGGCGCAGAATTCATTCGTATTCTTAGCATTGTGCTTTCAGACCAGATTGACACCGTGTTTAAAAGTTTACTTTAAAGTCGTAATGAGATTCATAGACCCTTCAGAAGGTCTCAGGTTACGAGGCATCGTGGCTGGATCGACAGAGTGTAGCGCTTAGTTTTGCAGGACTTCAGTTCGAGGCTCGAAGCAGACAAATATTTTTATATATTTTTCTTTTTTTTATATTTTATTTTAGCATCTTTCCTCCATCATTCCTAGAGATAAATTGAATAATTCCAAATAATATACGTCAAAAATAGAATTTAATATCAAAATATTTCTATATTTATTCGAAATTTTACGTGTTAAAGTTCCCGCACAGGCGCAGAATTCATTCGTATTCTTAGCATTGTGCTTTCAGACCAGATTGAAACCGTGTTTAAAATTTTACTTTAAAGTCGTAATGAGATTCATAGACCCTTCAGAAGGTCTCAGGTTACGAGGCATCGTGGCTGGATCGACAGAGTGTAGCGCTTAGTTTTGCAGGACTTCAGTTCGAGGCTCGAAGCCGACAAATATTTTTATATATTTTTCTTTTTTTTATATTTTATTTTAGCATCTTTCCTCCATCATTCCTAGAGATAAATTGAATAATTCCAAATAATATACGTCAAAAATAGAATTTAATATCAAAATATTTCTATATTTATTCGAAATTTTACGTGTTAAAGTTCCCGCACAGGCGCAGAATTCATTCGTATTCTTAGCATTGTGCTTTCAGACCAGATTGACACCGTGTTTAAAATTTTACTTTAAAGTAGTAATGAGATTCTTAGACCTTTCAGAAGGTCTCAGGTTACGAGGCATCGTGGCTGGATCGACAGAGTGTAGCGCTTAGTTTTGCAGGACTTCAGTTCGAGGCTCGAAGCCGACAAATATTTTTATATATTTTTCTTTTTTTTATATTTTATTTTAGCATCTTTCCTCCATCATTCCTAGAGATAAATTGAATAATTCCAAATAATATACGTCAAAAATAGAATTTAATATCAAAATATTTCTATATTTATTCGAAATTTTACGTGTTAAAGTTCCCGCACAGGCGCAGAATTCATTCGTATTCTTAGCATTGTGCTTTCAGACCAGATTGACACCGTGTTTAAAATTTTACTTTAAAGTCGTAATGAGATTCTTAGACCCTTCAGAAGGTCTCAGGTTACGAGGCATCGTGGCTGGATCGACAGAGTGTAGCGCTTAGTTTTGCAGGACTTCAGTTCGAGGCTCGAAGCCAACAAATATTTTTATATATTTTTCTTTTTTTTTATATTTTATTTTAGCATCTTTCCTCCATCATTCCTAGAGATAAATTGAATAATTCCAAATAATATACGTCAAAAATAGAATTTAATATCAAAATATTTCTATATTTATTCGAAATTTTACGTGTTAAAGTTCCCGCACAGGCGCAGAATTCATTCGTATTCTTAGCATTGTTCTTTCAGACCAGATTGACACCGTGTTTAAAATTTTACTTTAAAGTCGTAATGAGATTCTTAGACCCTTCAGAAGGTCTCAGGTTACGAGGCATCGTGGCTGGATCGACAGAGTGTAGCGCTTAGTTTTGCAGGACTTCAGTTCGAGGCTCGAAGCCGACAAATATTTTTATATATTTTTCTTTTTTTTTATATTTTATTTTAGCATTTTTCCTCCATCATTCCTAGAGATAAATTGAATAATTCCAAATCATATACGTCAAAAATAGAATTTAATATCAAAATATATCTATATTTATTCGAAATTTTACGAGTTAAATTTCCCGCACATGCGCACAATTCCTTCGTATTCTTAGCATTGTGATTTCACACCAGATTGACACCGTGTTTAAAATTTTACTTTAAATCGTAATGAGATTCTTAGACCCTTCAGAAGCTCTCAGGTTACGAGGCATCGTGGCTGGATCGACAGAGTGAAGTGCTTAGTTTTGCAGGACTTCAGTTCGAGGCTCGAAGCCGACAAATATTTTTATATATTTTTCTTTTTTTTATATTTTATTTTAGCATCTTTCCTCCATCATTCCTAGAGATAAATTGAATAATTCCAAATAATATACGTCAAAAATAGAATTTAATATCAAAATATTTCTATATTTATTCGAAATTTTACGTGTTAAAGTTCCCGCACAGGCGCAGAATTCATTCGTATTCTTAGCATTGTTCTTTCAGACCAGATTGACACCGTGTTTAAAATTTTACTTTAAAGTCGTAATGAGATTCTTAGACCCTTCAGAAGGTCTCAGGTTACGAGGCATCGTGGCTGGATCGACAGAGTGTAGCGCTTAGTTTTGCAGGACTTCAGTTCGAGGCTCGAAGCCGACAAATATTTTTATATATTTTTCTTTTTTTTTATATTTTATTTTAGCATTTTTCCTCCATTATTCCTAGAGATAAATTGAATAATTCCAAATCATATACGTCAAAAATAGAATTTAATATCAAAATATATCTATATTTATTCGAAATTTTACGAGTTAAATTTTTCGCACATGCGCACAATTCCTTCGTATTCTTAGCATTGTGCTTTCAGACCAGATTGACACCGTGTTTAAAATTTTACTTTAAATCGTAATGAGATTCTTAGACCCTTCAGAAGCTCTCAGGTTACGAGGCATCGTGGCTGGATCGACAGAGTGAAGTGCTTAGTTTTGCAGGACTTCAGTTCGAGGCTCGAAGCCGACAAATATTTTTATATATTTTTCTTTTTTTTATATTTTATTTTAGCATCTTTCCTCCATCATTCCTAGAGATAAATTGAATAATTCCAAATAATATACGTCAAAAATAGAATTTAATATCAAAATATTTCTATATTTATTCGAAATTTTACGTGTTAAAGTTCCCGCACAGGCGCAGAATTCATTCGTATTCTTAGCATTGTTCTTTCAGACCAGATTGACACCGTGTTTAAAATTTTACTTTAAAGTCGTAATGAGATTCTTAGACCCTTCAGAAGGTCTCAGGCTACGAGGCATCGTGGCTAGATCGACAGAGTGTAGCGCTTAGTTTTGCAGGACTTCAGTTCGAGGCTCGAAGCCGACAAATATTTTTATATATTTTTCTTTTTTTTTATATTTTATTTTAGCATTTTTCCTCCATTATTCCTAGAGATAAATTGAATAATTCCAAATCATATACGTCAAAAATAGAATTTAATATCAAAATATATCTATATTTATTCGAAATTTTACGAGTTAAATTTCCCGCACATGCGCACAATTCCTTCGTATTCTTAGCATTGTGCTTTCAGACCAGATTGACACCGTGTTTAAAATTTTACTTTAAATCGTAATGAGATTCTTAGACCCTTCAGAAGCTCTCAGGTTACGAGGCATCGTGGCTGGATCGACAGAGTGTAGCGCTTAGTTTTGCAGGACTTCAGTTCGAGGCTCGTAGCCGACAAATATTTTTATATATTGTTCTTTTTTTTTATATTTTATTTTAGCATCTTTCCTCCATCATTCCTAGAGATAAATTGAATAATTCCAAATAATATACGTCAAAAATAGAATTTAATATCAAAATATTTCTATATTTATTCGAAATTTTACGAGTTAAATTTCCCGCACATGCGCACAATTCATTCGTATTCTTAGCATTGTGCTTTCAGACCAGATTGACACCGTGTTTAACCCTCCTGGCGGCGGCTTTCAGATTGCTATCCTTACCGAAAGCGGCACGTCGGAATAACAGGTTCAACCTTAAAAATGTCGCGGTTTGGTCAAAATAATTGCTTTCCCCTTTTGCGGTCAGTTCAGCGCTGCAGGTGGGAAGTGATTAGCAAATTTCATGCTGTGAGTAGCAGGTGTTTCTTATCGTAGCATTTTTCCTTCAGTGCTTAGGAAGAGATTGACAATAACATCGATTGAAAATGCAAAAATGTGATTGGTTTTTTTAGAGATTTTTCGATTATTTTATAAAACAATACATAAAATTTATGTTAGGAATAAGTTATTATCATGTTTATTTTGATACTAGTCTAGTTTTTATAAATTGAAAGTCCTCGTCTAATATTTTTTTCATTGCAATATGTTTCGCAAATTATTTTATTCCGTAGTACTGTGAAATTATTTCTCAACATTTACCTGCAAGTGATTTAATTTCAAAAAAAAAAAAAAAAAAAAAAAAAAAAAAAACCTTTCAGCGCATTGCCAATTTATTTTAATATTTTAAAATGCATGTTTAAAACATTAATTGCGATAAGTAACACTACGTTATAACTTTGTTTCTTCAGTATTCAAAAAAGAAATTGTGTAATTAGGGAATTTCATGCAATGTTTCACTTTCAAATATATCGATTTTCAGTATTTATCTGCATTATTAAAATTTTATAATTAAATATACTTTACAATATTTAATTGGCAAAGCTAATTGGCCAGTTATTCAGTAATGCTAAATAACTGGTCGATGCGCCTTATGACTGTAACAAATAAAAATAATTGTCAAAATATTTCTTTCTAATATTCATGATACAAATTTGGCCTGGAAAAATGACTCAAATAATACAGATTATTTAGACTCATAATTAACCATTTGCAACTGGAATTTTTTGAATACCTTCAAATCAAGTTCCTACAGAATATTAAGTACTGTTTTAAAATAAATTACAATTTTTGAAAAATCTCAGTTTTAAGTTTTTCGGGTTAGAATCAAAGCTCTTACTATTTTGCAATCGGATAACGACAAACCGTGGGGTAAACGAATCATTAAAAAGAAAAATCTGAATTTAAAAGCTTTGCAAATACAATTACATTGATCTTTTTTACTTATTACTTTTACATTATTTATTGCTTTTGGTGATCAGCACATGTGTTATGTCGGGGTTACTAGCCAATGTAAAATTTTTAATTAAATGTTTTCTTCAGCAAAACATCTTGAAATTTCAAATTGTGATAGTCATATAATTCATACTATTGCAGACTCATTGTACCATTCTGTATTGCAGATTTTTTGAATTTTCTGTCAGCTCCTTGACAGTAATTCCTTAATTTAAAACGGGAGTGAACAAACTTCAATTAATGCAAAACCTGTTTTGTTGAAACCAATCAGGCTTATTAAATTTCTAAATACAGGGGATAGAATCATTCAGCAATAAAGTTTTATGTATATACTGAATATTTCTTTTTAATTTTTGAAATGACTCAGATGATTTCTCATATCTCTTATTCAATAAAAATTTCCAAAAATTCCTTCTTATTCTGTAATAATTTTGAAAGTTATGATGGAATACACTTCAAAATCTCATTTTATTTTTAATTCATAATTTTTAAAAATTTTCAGAAAAAAAAACACATTTTACACATTTTCATTTTCTAAGATGCATATTCCATTAAGATATATATGGAAGCTCTAATAGACGCCACGCACAAACATTCGTCTAAGTTAATAATAAAGATGGACAAGTGTGTGTGTCATTATTTGTCTGGTTGTATTGGTACTTTTCAGACCCGACAATTTGAAATAGAATTACCAAAATCTGCACCTACATGCACCTTTGGACAGTGGGAATCATTTCTTTAAAATTTTAATTAACCCTTTCAAGGGACAAGGGAAGTATGCTCATCACCAAATTCAACAATTTTTGAATAAAGTTATGTAAGTTGGCATAAATTCTTACGAATTTTTCAATAAGGTTTCAATTGTAGGTTAGAGGTTTCAATTGTTTATCTCAAATAAAATGAAGTGTCTTGATTTATTTCTTAGTTATTAATTGGAAAAATTAATTAATAAATCAGATTAAATTAATCTAATAAGTTGAATGAATTACTTTTCCTAGGCCAATCTTAATTTTAAAAACATTTTACTCCAACATGACTAGGAAAAAAAGGCCCTTTAAAGGGTTAATAAAAATTATTAAAATTTTAAAGTTTATTCGAAAATATCACAGTAGAAAAATAATTTGTACATTAATTGTGAATTCAAATTTTTTTCCCACTTTTAATTTAATTAAAAATATTTTAGCATATTTTAAAAATATATTTTATTTTTGAATTGAAACTTACCGTTTTCATTGTTATCCTTATATTTCATTCCGGCTTTTTACCCATTGATGATGATTTAGTTAAAATGTTAAAAAGATCTAAGCTAAAAGCAAAGGGGTAAAAATTTCTTTACTGAAATACAAATAAACCATGTGGATGAAGAGAATGCTCCTTAATTAGCATCTCAATAAATAAGACACTAAAAGTTCAAGATCTTAATTTTACCTCAAAGAATGAATTTTCTTGGTGATACATTCAAATGTATAAATGACACATTGTATAAATTGTATTGGAATAATTTCGGATTATATCGCTGATAAATGGTAAAATTTTAAGTAATTTTTAATTAACAGAAGTTCTAATTAAAATTTTGAAAATTTCCTCTCGAGGTGAACATTAACAGTTTTCTAATTATTTAATGGCGAAGTGTGTTCTCTCTAAGTCAAACAGTTTGATCTGGAGATCGCCAATACGAACATTCATATTCATTATTAGAGATATTCGCTACTTTAATAGAAATATTCGCAAGCGACCTTCATGTCTGACACCCTTGTTCAAACTAGTTCTGTTTTTAAAAAATGAAAATGTGAGGCTAAAGGTAATTAAGAATAAAGAATTTCAAATTACATGGAAGTGGGAGTTTCCGAATTTTTTTTACTCTCGTGATCAAAAATAAAATAAAACAAAGATCATATCCCGTCTTGTTTGTTAAAAATCACATCCAGTGAACTCGAACTGACCAAACAGGAGAAGAAAATAGTCTAAATGCCAGTTGTACGCATTAAAAAATTTTTAAATGCTAACATATGAGATAAAATTAGATCAAGGAGTTAAAATAATGGCAACAATTTTAAAATTATTAATTCTCACATTTAACTCACACATTCACTCACTTTCAAGTGGATTAAAATTCGTGGATTAAATTACTCAGCATTAAGAGTAAAAATGTCAATATAAACCAGTTTCATATAAGCAGAATCGTGCGATGTATATATAAGACTGTACAGTGACATAAGATTAATATTTCGATACAAAAAATAGAACCTTTAAAAACTGAGCTTATATTAACTTTGAAAATATTATTAAAAACCAGAGGAAAAATATAAAAACAATGAAACTTATATCTCTACAATGCTTACATTTTTGTTCGAATTCGTCAAAGAGTGTGAAATTCTATAAGGTTTAAAGAATGAAACAAATATTCAATTTTCATATATAGTTTATTACGTTATAAAAATAAGAATTTAATGTAACAAATACTAATCTTTCCGAAAAATCGCACTTTAATATATTGGTTCTATATATCACCCCGTTTTGAAATACACTTATTAATGAATACTAAAAAAAATAATTCATTAAAAGTTAAAAAGTTTCGTTCGTTAAGTAAATTCTGTAAATAAGTTTAGTGTCTTATTTTCAAAAATAAGTTGCAAAAGCAATGTCAATTCTAAAATCCTTAAATGAAAGCACGTTATAAAAAAGAAACTTGTCAAATTTTAATTTTATATTTTTTATTTATTTTTTACATTAACTATTTTCTTATGCTAGAAAGCTTTAAAATCTTATGTTTCAAATTATTAATAATAATACGTTTATGTATGTATTCATTCCAGGTATATATTTTCATACGTTCAATTTTATTCTCGTTATTTAAATTTCATTTTGGATACGTAATTATTATCAAAATCTCAAAAGTAACGCCTCAGAACGTAAGCGAGGTTTTAAAATGCTTAAAACGGCGCGAGCAGGAAGACATCAATCATATCGTCCACTGATAACGATTCACTTTTCCTTATCTCACATTCCCTTCTCATTATCTCACAGCTTGAGATTGGGGGAAGGGAAAAACTGGAACCCGTAAAAATACGGGCAGTGACAGTTTTAAGGGAGTTTTTGTTTCCGTCTATAGACGGGTCCGCCGTTTTGAAGGCAGAAAAGATTCCGTCTTTTTCCGGGGTTGCCGCTTGGAGGGTTAAAATTTTACTTTAAATCGTAATGAGATTCTTAGACCCTTCAGAAGCTCTCAGGTTACGAGGCATCGTGGCTGGATCGACAGAGTGTAGCGCTTAGTTTTGCAGGACTTCAGTTTGAGGGTCGTAGCCGACAAATATTTTTATATATTTTTCTTTTTTTTATATTTTATTTTAGCATCTTTCCTCCATCATTCCTAGAGATAAATTGAGTAATTCCAAATAATATACGTCAAAAATAGAATTTAATATCAAAATATTTCTGTATTTATTCGAAATTTTACGAGTTAAATTCCCCGCACATGCGCACAATTCATTCGTATTCTTAGCATTGTGCTTTCAGAGCAGATTGAAAAAGTGTTTAAAATTTTACTTTAAATCGTAATGAGATTCTTAGACCCTTCAGAAGCTCTCAGGTTACGAGGCATCGTGGCTGGATCGACAGAGTGTAGCGCTTAGTTTTGCAGGACTTCAGTTCGAGGCTCGTAGCCGACAAATATTTTTATATATTTTTCTTTTTTTTTATATTTTATTTTAGCATCTTTCCTCCATCATTCCTAGAGATAAATTGAATAATTCCAAATAATATACGTCAAAAATAGAATTTAATATCAAAATATATCTATATTTATTCGAAATTTTACGAGTTAAATTTCCCGCACATGCGCACAATTCCTTCGTATTCTTAGCATTGTGCTTTCAGACCAGATTGACAGCGTGTTTAAAATTTTACTTTAAATCGTAATGAGATTCTTAGACCCTTCAGAAGCTCTCAGGTTACGAGGCATCGTGGCTGGATCGACAGAGTGTAGCGCTTAGTTTTGCAGGACTTCAGTTCGAGGCTCGTAGCCGACAAATATTTTTATATATTTTTCTTTTTTTTTATATTTTATTTTAGCATCTTTCCTCCATCATTCCTAGAGATAAATTGAATAATTCCAAATAATATACGTCAAAAATAGAATTTAATATCAAAATATTTCTATATTTATTCGAAATTTTACGAGTTAAATTTCCCGCACATGCGCACAATTCATTCGTATTCTTAGCATTGTGCTTTCAGACCAGATTGACACCGTGTTTAAAATTTTACTTTAAATCGTAATGAGATTCTTAGACCCTTCAGAAGCTCTCAGGTTACGAGGCATCGTGGCTGGATCGACAGAGTGTAGCGCTTAGTTTTGCAGGACTTCAGTTCGAGGGTCGTAGCCGACAAATATTTTTATATATTTTTCTTTTTTTTATATTTTATTTTAGCATCTTTCCTCCATCATTCCTAGAGATAAATTGAGTAATTCCAAATAATATACGTCAAAAATAGAATTTAATATCAAAATATTTCTGTATTTATTCGAAATTTTACGAGTTAAATTCCCCGCACATGCGCACAATTCATTCGTATTCTTAGCATTGTGCTTTCAGAGCAGATTGAAAAAGTGTTTAAAATTTTACTTTAAAGTCGTAATGAGATTCTTAGACCCTTCAGAAGCTCTCAGGTTACGAGGCATGGTGGCTGGATCGACAGAGAGTAGCGCTTAGTTTTGCAGGACTTCAGTTCGAGGCTCGAAGCCGACAAATATTTATATATATTTTTCTTTTTTTTTAATATTTTATTTTAGCGTCTTTCCTCCATCATTCCTAGAGAGAAATTGAATAATTCCAAATCATATACGTCAAAAATAGAATTTAATATCAAAATATTTCTATATTTATTCGAAATTTTACGAGTCAAGTTCACGCACATGCGCAGAATTCATTCGTATTCTTAGCATTGTGCTTTTAGACCAGATTGCACCGTATTTAAAATTTTACTTTGAAGTCGTAATGAGATTCTTAGACCCTTCAGAAGCTCTCAGGACACCAGGCTTGGTGGCTGGATCGACAGAGAGTAGCGCTTAGTTTTGCAGGACTTCAGTTCGAGGCTCGAAGCCGACAAATATTTTTATATATTTTTCTTTTTTTTTATATTTTATTTTAGCATTTTTCCTCCATTATTCCTAGAGATAAATTGAATAATTCCAAATCATATACGTCAAAAATAGAATTTAATATCAAAATATATCTATATTTATTCGAAATTTTACGAGTTAAATTTCCCGCACATGCGCACAATTCCTTCGTATTCTTAGCATTGTGCTTTCAGACCAGATTGACACCGTGTTTAAAATTTTACTTTAAATCGTAATGAGATTCTTAGACCCTTCAGAAGCTCTCAGGTTACGAGGCATCGTGGCTGGATCGACAGAGTGTAGCGCTTAGTTTTGCAGGACTTCAGTTCGAGGCTCGTAGCCGACAAATATTTTTATATATTTTTCTTTTTTTTTATATTTTATTTTAGCATCTTTCCTCCATCATTCCTAGAGATAAATTGAATAATTCCAAATAATATACGTCAAAAATAGAATTTAATATCAAAATATTTCTATATTTATTCGAAATTTTACGAGTTAAATTTCCCGCACATGCGCACAATTCATTCGTATTCTTAGCATTGTGCTTTCAGACCAGATTGACACCGTGTTTAAAATTTTACTTTAAATCGTAATGAGATTCTTAGACCCTTCAGAAGCTCTCAGGTTACGAGGCATCGTGGCTGGATCGACAGAGTGTAGCGCTTAGTTTTGCAGGACTTCAGTTCGAGGGTCGTAGCCGACAAATATTTTTATATATTTTTCTTTTTTTTATATTTTATTTTAGCATCTTTCCTCCATCATTCCTAGAGATAAATTGAGTAATTCCAAATAATATACGTCAAAAATAGAATTTAATATCAAAATATTTCTGTATTTATTCGAAATTTTACGAGTTAAATTCCCCGCACATGCGCACAATTCATTCGTATTCTTAGCATTGTGCTTTCAGAGCAGATTGAAAAAGTGTTTAAAATTTTACTTTAAAGTCGTAATGAGATTCTTAGACCCTTCAGAACCTCACAGGTTACGAGGCATCGTGGCTGGATCGACAGAGTGTAGCGCTTAGTTTTGCAGGACTTCAGTTCGAGGCTCGTAGCCGACAAATATTTTTATATATTTTTCTTTTTTTTATATTTTATTTTAGCATCTTTCCTCCATCATTCCTAGAGATAAATTGAATAATTCCAAATAATATACGTCAAAAATAGAATTTAATATCAAAATATTTCTATATTTATTCGAAATTTTACGTGTTAAAGTTCCCGCACAGGCGCAGAATTCATTCGTATTCTTAGCATTGTGCTTTCAGACCAGATTGACACCGTGTTTAAAATTTTACTTTAAAGTCGTAATGAGATTCATAGACAGTTCAGAAGGTCTCAGGTTAAGAGGCATCGTGGTTGGATCGACAGAGTGTAGCGCTTAGTTTTGCAGGACTTCAGTTCGAGGCTCGAAGCCGACAAATATTTTTATATATTTTTCTTTTTTTTATATTTTATTTTAGCATCTTTCCTCCATCATTCCTAGAGATAAATTGAATAATTCCAAATAATATACGTCAAAAATAGAATTTAATATCAAAATATTTCTATATTTATTCGAAATTTTACGTGTTAAAGTTCCCGCACAGGCGCAGAATTCATTCGTATTCTTAGCATTGTGCTTTCAGACCAGATTGACACCGTGTTTAAAATTTTACTTTAAAGTCGTAATGAGATTCATAGACCCTTCAGAAGGTCTCAGGTTACGAGGCATCGTGGCTGGATCGACAGAGTGTAGCGCTTAGTTTTGCAGGACTTCAGTTCGAGGCTCGAAGCCGACAAATATTTTTATATATTTTTCTTTTTTTTATATTTTATTTTAGCATCTTTCCTCCATCATTCCTAGAGATAAATTGAATAATTCCAAATAATATACGTCAAAAATAGAATTTAATATCAAAATATTTCTATATTTATTCGAAATTTTACGTGTTAAAGTTCCCGCACAGGCGCAGAATTCATTCGTATTCTTAGCATTGTGCTTTCAGACCAGATTGACACCGTGTTTAAAATTTTACTTTAAAGTAGTAATGAGATTCTTAGACCCTTCAGAAGGTCTCAGGTTACGAGGCATCGTGGCTGGATCGACAGAGTGTAGCGCTTAGTTTTGCAGGACTTCAGTTCAAGGCTCGAAGCCGACAAATATTTTTATATTTTTTTCTTTTTTTTATATTTTATTTTAGCATCTTTCCTCCATCATTCCTAGAGATAAATTGAATAATTCCAAATCATATACGTCAAAAATAGAATTTAATATCAAAATATATCTATATTTATTCGAAATTTTACGAGTTAAATTTCCCGCACATGCGCACAATTCCTTCGTATTCTTAGCATTGTGCTTTCAGACCAGATTGACACCGTGTTTAAAATTTTACTTTAAAGTAGTAATGAGATTCTTAGACCCTTCAGAAGGTCACAGGTTACGAGGCATCGTGGCTGGATCGACAGAGTGTAGCGCTTAGTTTTGCAGGACTTCAGTTCGAGGCTCGAAGCCGACAAATATTTTTATCTATTTTTCTTTTTTTTTATATTTTATTTTAGCATTTTTCCTCCATCATTCCTAGAGATAAATTGAATAATTCCAAATCATATACGTCAAAAATAGAATTTAATATCAAAATATATCTATATTTATTCGAAATTTTACGAGTTAAAGTTCCCGCACAGGCGCAGAATTCATTCGTATTCTTAGCATTGTGCTTTCAGACCAGATTGACACCGTGTTTAAAATTTTACTTTAAAGTCGTAATGAGATTCTTAGACCCTTCAGAAGGTCTCAGGTTACGAGGCATCGTGGCTGGATCGACAGAGTGTAGCGCTTAGTTTTGCAGGACTTCAGTTCGAGGCTCGAAGCCGACAAATATTTTTATATATTTTTCTTTTTTTTTATATTTTATTTTAGCATCTTTCCTCCATCATTCCTAGAGATAAGTTGAATAATTCCTAATAATATACGTCAAAAATAGAATTTAATATCAAAATATTTCTATATTTATTCGAAATTTTACGTGTTAAAGTTCCCGCACAGGCGCAGAATTCATTCGTATTCTTAGCATTGTTCTTTCAGACCAGATTGACACCATGTTTAAAATTTTACTTTAAAGTCGTAATGAGATTCTTAGACCCTTCAGAAGGTCTCAGGTTACGAGGCATCGTAGCTGGATCGACAGAGTGTAGCGCTTAGTTTTGCAGGACTTCAGTTCGAGGCTCGAAGCCGACAAATATTTTTATATATTTTTCTTTTTTTTTTATATTTTATTTTAGCATTTTTCCTCCATCATTCCTAGAGATAAATTGAATAATTCCAAATCATATACGTCAAAAATAGAATTTAATATCAAAATATATCTATATTTATTCGAAATTTTACGAGTTAAATTTCCCGCACATGCGCACAATTCCTTCGTATTCTTAGCATTGTGCTTTCAGACCAGATTGACACCGTGTTTAAAATTTTACTTTAAAGTAGTAATGAGATTCTTAGACCCTTCAGAAGGTCTCAGGTTACGAGGCATCGTGGCTGGATCGACAGAGTGTAGCGCTTAGTTTTGCAGGACTTCAGTTCGAGGCTCGAAGCCGACAAATATTTTTATATATTTTTCTTTTTTTTATATATTATTTTAGCATCTTTCCTCCATCATTCCTACAGATAAATTGAATAATTCCAAATAATATACGTCAAAAATAGAATTTAATATCAAAATATTTCTATATTTATTCGAAATTTTACGTGTTAAACTTCCCGCACAGGCGCAGAATTCATTCGTATTCTTAGCATTGTGCTTTCAGACCAGATTGACACCGTGTTTAAAATTTTACTTTAAAGTCGTAATGAGATTCTTAGACCCTTCAGAAGGTCTCAGGTTACGAGGCATCGTGGCTGGATCGACAGAGTGTAGCGCTTAGTTTTGCAGGACTTCAGTTCGAGGCTCGAAGCCGACAAATATTTTTATATATTTTTCTTTTTTTTTATATTTTATTTTAGCATCTTTCCTCCATCATTCCTAGAGATAAATTGAATAATTCCTAATAATATACGTCAAAAATAGAATTTAATATCAAAATATTTCTATATTTATTCGAAATTTTACGTGTTAAAGTTCCCGCACAGGCGCAGAATTCATTCGTATTCTTAGCATTGTTCTTTCAGACCAGATTGACACCGTGTTTAAAATTTTACTTTAAAGTCGTAATGAGATTCTTAGACCCTTCAGAAGGTCTCAGGTTACGAGGCATCGTGGCTGGATCGACAGAGTGTAGCGCTTAGTTTTGCAGGACTTCAGTTCGAGGCTCGAAGCCGACAAATATTTTTATATATTTTTCTTTTTTTTATATTTTATTTTAGCATTTTTCCTCCATCATTCCTAGAGATAAATTGAATAATTCCAAATCATATACGTCAAAAATAGAATTTAATATCAAAATATATCTATATTTATTCGAAATTTTACGAGTTAAATTTCCCGCACATGCGCACAATTCCTTCGTATTCTTAGCATTGTGCTTTCAGACCAGATTGACACCGTGTTTAAAATTTTACTTTAAAGTAGTAATGAGATTCTTAGACCCTTCAGAAGGTCTCAGGTTACGAGGCATCGTGGCTGGATCGACAGAGTGTAGCGCTTAGTTTTGCAGGACTTCAGTTCGAGGCTCGAAGCCGACAAATATTTTTATATATTTTTCTTTTTTTTTATATTTTATTTTAGCATTTTTCCTCCATCATTCCTAGAGATAAATTGAATAATTCCAAATCATATACGTCAAAAATAGAATTTAATATCAAAATATATCTATATTTATTCGAAATTTTACGAGTTAAATTTCCCGCACATGCGCACAATTCCTTCGTATTCTTAGCATTGTGCTTTCAGACCAGATTGACACCGTGTTTAAAATTTTACTTTAAAGTAGTAATGAGATTCTTAGACCCTTCAGAAGGTCTCAGGTTACGAGGCATCGTGGCTGGATCGACAGAGTGTAGAGCTTAGTTTTGCAGGACTTCAGTTCGAGGCTCGAAGCCGACAAATATTTTTATATATTTTTCTTTTTTTTATATTTTATTTTAGCATCTTTCCTCCATCATTCCTAGAGATAAATTGAATAATTCCAAATAATATACGTCAAAAATAGAATTTAATATCAAAATATTTCTATATTTATTCGAAATTTTACGTGTTAAAGTTCCCGCACAGGCGCAGAATTCATTCGTATTCTTAGCATTGTGCTTTCAGACCAGATTGACACCGTGTTTAAAATTTTACTTTAAAGTCGTAATGAGATTCTTAGACCCTTCAGAAGGTCTCAGGTTACGAGGCATCGTGGCTGGATCGACAGAGTGTAGCGCTTAGTTTTGCAGGACTTCAGTTCGAGGCTCGAAGCCGACAAATATTTTTATATATTTTTCTTTTTTTTATATTTTATTTTAGCATTTTTCCTCCATCATTCCTAGAGATAAATTGAATAATTCCAAATCATATACGTCAAAAATCGAATTTAATATCAAAATATATCTATATTTATTCGAAATTTTACGAGTTAAATTTCCCGCACATGCGCACAATTCCTTCGTATTCTTAGCATTGTGCTTTCAGACAAGATTGAAACCGTGTTTAAAATTTTACTTTAAATCGTAATGAGATTCTTAGACCCTTCAGAAGCTCTCAGGTTACGAGGCATCGTGGCTGGATCGACAGAGTGTAGCGCTTAGTTTTGCAGGACTTCAGTTCGAGGCTCGAAGCCGACAAATATTTTTATATATTTTTCTTTTTTTTATATTTTATTTTAGCATCTTTCCTCCATCATTCCTAGAGATAAATTGAATAATTCCAAATAATATACGTCAAAAATAGAATTTAATATCAAAATATTTCTATATTTATTCGAAATTTTACGTGTTAAAGTTCCCGCACAGGCGCAGAATTCATTCGTATTCTTAGCATTGTTCTTTCAGACCAGATTGACACCGTGTTTAAAATTTTACTTTAAAGTCGTAATGAGATTCTTAGACCCTTCAGAAGGTCTCAGGTTACGAGGCATCGTGGCTAGATCGACAGAGTGTAGCGCTTAGTTTTGCAGGACTTCAGTTCGAGGCTCGAAGCCGACAAATATTTTTATATATTTTTCTTTTTTTTATATTTTATTTTAGCATTTTTCCTCCATCATTCCTAGAGATAAATTGAATAATTCCAAATCATATACGTCAAAAATCGAATTTAATATCAAAATATATCTATATTTATTCGAAATTTTACGAGTTAAATTTCCCGCACATGCGCACAATTCCTTCGTATTCTGAGCATTGTGCTTTCAGACCAGATTGACACCGTGTTTAAAATTTTACTTTAAATCGTAATGAGATTCTTAGACCCTTCAGAAGCTCTCAGGTTACGAGGCATCGTGGCTGGATCGACAGAGTGAAGCGCTTAGTTTTGCAGGACTTCAGTTCGAGGCTCGAAGCCGACAAATATTTTTATATATTTTTCTTTTTTTTATATTTTATTTTAGCATCTTTCCTCCATCATTCCTAGAGATAAATTGAATAATTCCAAATAATATACGTCAAAAATAGAATTTAATATCAAAATATTTCTATATTTATTCGAAATTTTACGTGTTAAAGTTCCCGCACAGGCGCAGAATTCATTCGTATTCTTAGCATTGTTCTTTCAGACCAGATTGACACCGTGTTTAAAATTTTACTTTAAAGTCGTAATGAGATTCTTAGACCCTTCAGAAGGTCTCAGGTTACGAGGCATCGTGGCTGGATCGACAGAGTGTAGCGCTTAGTTTTGCAGGACTTCAGTTCGAGGCTCGAAGCCGACAAATATTTTTATATATTTTTCTTTTTTTTATATATTATTTTAGCATCTTTCCTCCATCATTCCTAGAGATAAATTGAATAATTCCAAATAATATACGTCAAAAATAGAATTTAATATCAAAATATTTCTATATTTATTCGAAATTTTACGTGTTAAAGTTCCCGCACAGGCGCAGAATTCATTCGTATTCTTAGCATTGTGCTTTCAGACCAGATTGACACCGTGTTTAAAATTTTACTTTAAAGTCGTAATGAGATTCTTAGACCCTTCAGAAGGTCTCAGGTTACGAGACATCGTGGCTGGATCGACAGAGTGTAGCGCTTAGTTTTGCAGGACTTCAGTTCGAGGCTCGAAGCCGACAAATATTTTTATATATTTTTCTTTTTTTTTATATTTTATTTTAGCATCTTTCCTCCATCATTCCTAGAGATAAATTGAATAATTCCTAATAATATACGTCAAAAATAGAATTTAATATCAAAATATTTCTATATTTATTCGAAATTTTACGTGTTAAAGTTCCCGCACAGGCGCAGAATTCATTCGTATTCTTAGCATTGTTCTTTCAGACCAGATTGACACCGTGTTTAAAATTTTACTTTAAAGTCGTAATGAGATTCTTAGACCCTTCAGAAGGTCTCAGGTTACGAGGCATCGTGGCTGGATCGACAGAGTGTAGCACTTAGTTTTGCAGGACTTCAGTTCGAGGCTCGAAGCCGACAAATATTTTTATATATTTTTCTTTTTTTTTATATTTTATTTTAGCATTTTTCCTCCATCATTCCTAGAGATAAATTGAATAATTCCAAATCATATACGTCAAAAATAGAATTTAATATCAAAATATATCTATATTTATTCGAAATTTTACGAGTTAAATTTCCCGCACATGCGCACAATTCCTTCGTATTCTTAGCATTGTGCTTTCAGACCAGATTGACACCGTGTTTAAAATTTTACTTTAAAGTAGTAATGAGATTCTTAGACCCTTCAGAAGGTCTCAGGTTACGAGGCATCGTGGCTGGATCGACAGAGTGTAGCGCTTAGTTTTGCAGGACTTCAGTTCGAGGCTCGAAGCCGACAAATATTTTTATATATTTTTCTTTTTTTTATATTTTATTTTAGCATCTTTCCTCCATCATTCCTAGAGATAAATTGAATAATTCCTAATAATATACGTCAAAAATAGAATTTAATATCAAAATATTTCTATATTTATTCGAAATTTTACGTGTTAAAGTTCCCGCACAGGCGCAGAATTCATTCGTATTCTTAGCATTGTTCTTTCAGACCAGATTGACACCGTGTTTAAAATTTTACTTTAAAGTCGTAATGAGATTCTTAGACCCTTCAGAAGGTCTCAGGTTACGAGGCATCGTGGCTGGATCGACAGAGTGTAGCGCTTAGTTTTGCAGGACTTCAGTTCGAGGCTCGAAGCCGACAAATATTTTTATATATTTTTCTTTTTTTTTATATTTTATTTTAGCATTTTTCCTCCATCATTCCTAGAGATAAATTGAATAATTCCAAATCATATACGTCAAAAATAGAATTTAATATCAAAATATATCTATATTTATTCGAAATTTTACGAGTTAAATTTCCCGCACATGCGCACAATTCCTTCGTATTCTTAGCATTGTTCTTTCAGACCAGATTGACACCGTGTTTAAAATTTTACTTTAAAGTAGTAATGAGATTCTTAGACCCTTCAGAAGGTCTCAGGTTACGAGGCATCGTGGCTGGATCGACAGAGTGTAGCGCTTAGTTTTGCAGGACTTCAGTTCGAGGCTCGAAGCCGACAAATATTTTTATATATTTTTCTTTTTTTTATATTTTATTTTAGCATCTTTCCTCCATCATTCCTAGAGATAAATTGAATAATTCCAAATAATATACGTCAAAAATAGAATTTAATATCAAAATATTTCTATATTTATTCGAAATTTTACGTGTTAAAGTTCCCGCACAGGCGCAGAATTCATTCGTATTCTTAGCATTGTGCTTTCAGACCAGATTGACACCGTGTTTAAAATTTTACTTTAAAGTCGTAATGAGATTCTTAGACCCTTCAGAAGGTCTCAGGTTACGAGGCATCGTGGCTGGATCGACAGAGTGTAGCGCTTAGTTTTGCAGGACTTCAGTTCGAGGCTCGAAGCCGACAAATATTTTTATATATTTTTCTTTTTTTTATATTTTATTTTAGCATCTTTCCTCCATCATTCCTAGAGATAATTTGAATAATTCCAAATAATATACGTCAAAAATAGAATTTAATATCAAAATATTTCTATATTTATTCGAAATTTTACGTGTTAAAGTTCCCGCACAGGCGCAGAATTCATTCGTATTCTTAGCATTGTTCTTTCAGACCAGATTGACACCGTGATTAAAATTTTACTTTAAAGTCGTAATGAGATTCTTAGACCCTTCAGAAGGTCTCAGGTTACGAGGCATCGCGGCTGGATCGACAGAGTGTAGCGCTTAGTTTTGCAGGACTTCAGTTCGAGGCTCGAAGCCGACAAATATTTTTATATATTTTTCTTTTTTTTATATTTTATTTTAGCATTTTTCCTCCATCATTCCTAGAGATAAATTGAATAATTCCAAATCATATACGTCAAAAATCGAATTTAATATCAAAATATATCTATATTTATTCGAAATTTTACGAGTTAAATTTCCCGCACATGCGCACAATTCCTTCGTATTCTGAGCATTGTGCTTTCAGACCAGATTGACACCGTGTTTAAAATTTTACTTTAAATCGTAATGAGATTCTTAGACCCTTCAGAAGCTCTCAGGTTACGAGGCATCGTGGCTGGATCGACAGAGTGAAGCGCTTAGTTTTGCAGGACTTCAGTTCGAGGCTCGAAGCCGACAAATATTTTTATATATTTTTCTTTTTTTTATATTTTATTTTAGCATCTTTCCTCCATCATTCCTAGAGATAAATTGAATAATTCCAAATAATATACGTCAAAAATAGAATTTAATATCAAAATATTTCTATATTTATTCGAAATTTTACGTGTTAAAGTTCCCGCACAGGCGCAGAATTCATTCGTATTCTTAGCATTGTTCTTTCAGACCAGATTGACACCGTGTTTAAAATTTTACTTTAAAGTCGTAATGAGATTCTTAGACCCTTCAGAAGGTCTCAGGTTACGAGGCATCGTGGCTGGATCGACAGAGTGTAGCGCTTAGTTTTGCAGGACTTCAGTTCGAGGCTCGAAGCCGACAAATATTTTTATATATTTTTCTTTTTTTTATATATTATTTTAGCATCTTTCCTCCATCATTCCTAGAGATAAATTGAATAATTCCAAATAATATACGTCAAAAATAGAATTTAATATCAAAATATTTCTATATTTATTCGAAATTTTACGTGTTAAAGTTCCCGCACAGGCGCAGAATTCATTCGTATTCTTAGCATTGTTCTTTCAGACCAGATTGACACCGTGTTTAAAATTTTACTTTAAAGTCGTAATGAGATTCTTAGACCCTTCAGAAGGTCTCAGGTTACGAGACATCGTGGCTGGATCGACAGAGTGTAGCGCTTAGTTTTGCAGGACTTCAGTTCGAGGCTCGAAGCCGACAAATATTTTTATATATTTTTCTTTTTTTTTATATTTTATTTTAGCATCTTTCCTCCATCATTCCTAGAGATAAATTGAATAATTCCAAATAATATACGTCAAAAATAGAATTTAATATCAAAATATTTCTATATTTATTCGAAATTTTACGTGTTAAAGTTCCCGCACAGGCGCAGAATTCATTCGTATTCTTAGCATTGTTCTTTCAGACCAGATTGACACCGTGTTTAAAATTTTACTTTAAAGTCGTAATGAGATTCTTAGACCCTTCAGAAGGTCTCAGGTTACGAGGCATCGTGGCTGGATCGACAGAGTGTAGCACTTAGTTTTGCAGGACTTCAGTTCGAGGCTCGAAGCCGACAAATATTTTTATATATTTTTCTTTTTTTTTATATTTTATTTTAGCATTTTTCCTCCATCATTCCTAGAGATAAATTGAATAATTCCAAATCATATACGTCAAAAATAGAATTTAATATCAAAATATATCTATATTTATTCGAAATTTTACGAGTTAAATTTCCCGCACATGCGCACAATTCCTTCGTATTCTTAGCATTGTGCTTTCAGACCAGATTGACACCGTGTTTAAAATTTTACTTTAAAGTAGTAATGAGATTCTTAGACCCTTCAGAAGGTCTCAGGTTACGAGGCATCGTGGCTGGATCGACAGAGTGTAGCGCTTAGTTTTGCAGGACTTCAGTTCGAGGCTCGAAGCCGACAAATATTTTTATATATTTTTCTTTTTTTTATATTTTATTTTAGCATCTTTCCTCCATCATTCCTAGAGATAAATTGAATAATTCCTAATAATATACGTCAAAAATAGAATTTAATATCAAAATATTTCTATATTTATTCGAAATTTTACGTGTTAAAGTTCCCGCACAGGCGCAGAATTCATTCGTATTCTTAGCATTGTTCTTTCAGACCAGATTGACACCGTGTTTAAAATTTTACTTTAAAGTCGTAATGAGATTCTTAGACCCTTCAGAAGGTCTCAGGTTACGAGGCATCGTGGCTGGATCGACAGAGTGTAGCGCTTAGTTTTGCAGGACTTCAGTTCGAGGCTCGAAGCCGACAAATATTTTTATATATTTTTCTTTTTTTTTATATTTTATTTTAGCATTTTTCCTCCATCATTCCTAGAGATAAATTGAATAATTCCAAATCATATACGTCAAAAATAGAATTTAATATCAAAATATATCTATATTTATTCGAAATTTTACGAGTTAAATTTCCCGCACATGCGCACAATTCCTTCGTATTCTTAGCATTGTTCTTTCAGACCAGATTGACACCGTGTTTAAAATTTTACTTTAAAGTAGTAATGAGATTCTTAGACCCTTCAGAAGGTCTCAGGTTACGAGGCATCGTGGCTGGATCGACAGAGTGTAGCGCTTAGTTTTGCAGGACTTCAGTTCGAGGCTCGAAGCCGACAAATATTTTTATATATTTTTCTTTTTTTTATATTTTATTTTAGCATCTTTCCTCCATCATTCCTAGAGATAAATTGAATAATTCCAAATAATATACGTCAAAAATAGAATTTAATATCAAAATATTTCTATATTTATTCGAAATTTTACGTGTTAAAGTTCCCGCACAGGCGCAGAATTCATTCGTATTCTTAGCATTGTGCTTTCAGACCAGATTGACACCGTGTTTAAAATTTTACTTTAAAGTCGTAATGAGATTCTTAGACCCTTCAGAAGGTCTCAGGTTACGAGGCATCGTGGCTGGATCGACAGAGTGTAGCGCTTAGTTTTGCAGGACTTCAGTTCGAGGCTCGAAGCCGACAAATATTTTTATATATTTTTCTTTTTTTTATATTTTATTTTAGCATCTTTCCTCCATCATTCCTAGAGATAATTTGAATAATTCCAAATAATATACGTCAAAAATAGAATTTAATATCAAAATATTTCTATATTTATTCGAAATTTTACGTGTTAAAGTTCCCGCACAGGCGCAGAATTCATTCGTATTCTTAGCATTGTTCTTTCAGACCAGATTGACACCGTGATTAAAATTTTACTTTAAAGTCGTAATGAGATTCTTAGACCCTTCAGAAGGTCTCAGGTTACGAGGCATCGTGGCTGGATCGACAGAGTGTAGCGCTTAGTTTTGCAGGACTTCAGTTCGAGGCTCGAAGCCGACAAATATTTTTATATATTTTTCTTTTTTTTATATTTTATTTTAGCATTTTTCCTCCATCATTCCTAGAGATAAATTGAATAATTCCAAATCATATACGTCAAAAATCGAATTTAATATCAAAATATATCTATATTTATTCGAAATTTTACGAGTTAAATTTCCCGCACATGCGCACAATTCCTTCGTATTCTGAGCATTGTGCTTTCAGACCAGATTGACACCGTGTTTAAAATTTTACTTTAAATCGTAATGAGATTCTTAGACCCTTCAGAAGCTCTCAGGTTACAAAGCATCGTGGCTGGATCGACAGAGTGAAGCGCTTAGTTTTGCAGGACTTCAGTTCGAGGCTCGAAGCCGACAAATATTTTTATATATTTTTCTTTTTTTTATATTTTATTTTAGCATCTTTCCTCCATCATTCCTAGAGATAAATTGAATAATTCCAAATAATATACGTCAAAAATAGAATTTAATATCAAAATATTTCTATATTTATTCGAAATTTTACGTGTTAAAGTTCCCGCACAGGCGCAGAATTCATTCGTATTCTTAGCATTGTTCTTTCAGACCAGATTGACACCGTGTTTAAAATTTTACTTTAAAGTCGTAATGAGATTCTTAGACCCTTCAGAAGGTCTCAGGTTACGAGGCATCGTGGCTGGATCGACAGAGTGTAGCGCTTAGTTTTGCAGGACTTCAGTTCGAGGCTCGAAGCCGACAAATATTTTTATATATTTTTCTTTTTTTTATATATTATTTTAGCATCTTTCCTCCATCATTCCTAGTGATAAATTGAATAATTCCAAATAATATACGTCAAAAATAGAATTTAATATCAAAATATTTCTACATTTATTCGAAATTTTACGTGTTAAAGTTCCCGCACAGGCGCAGAATTCATTCGTATTCTTAGCATTGTGCTTTCAGACCAGATTGACACCGTGTTTAAAATTTTACTTTAAAGTCGTAATGAGATTCTTAGACCCTTCAGAAGGTCTCAGGTTACGAGACATCGTGGCTGGATCGACAGAGTGTAGCGCTTAGTTTTGCAGGACTTCAGTTCGAGGCTCGAAGCCGACAAATATTTTTATATATTTTTCTTTTTTTTTATATTTTATTTTAGCATCTTTCCTCCATCATTCCTAGAGATAATTTGAATAATTCCAAATAATATACGTCAAAAATAGAATTTAATATCAAAATATTTCTATATTTATTCGAAATTTTACGTGTTAAAGTTCCCGCACAGGCGCAGAATTCATTCGTATTCTTAGCATTGTTCTTTCAGACCAGATTGACACCGTGATTAAAATTTTACTTTAAAGTCGTAATGAGATTCTTAGACCCTTCAGAAGGTCTCAGGTTACGAGGCATCGTGGCTGGATCGACAGAGTGTAGCGCTTAGTTTTGCAGGACTTCAGTTCGAGGCTCGAAGCCGACAAATATTTTTATATATTTTTCTTTTTTTTATATTTTATTTTAGCATTTTTCCTCCATCATTCCTAGAGATAAATTGAATAATTCCAAATCATATACGTCAAAAATCGAATTTAATATCAAAATATATCTATATTTATTCGAAATTTTACGAGTTAAATTTCCCGCACATGCGCACAATTCCTTCGTATTCTGAGCATTGTGCTTTCAGACCAGATTGACACCGTGTTTAAAATTTTACTTTAAATCGTAATGAGATTCTTAGACCCTTCAGAAGGTCTCAGGTTACGAGGCATCGTGGCTGGATCGACAGAGTGTAGCGCTTAGTTTTGCAGGACTTCAGTTCGAGGCTCGAAGCCGACAAATATTTTTATATATTTTTCTTTTTTTTATATATTATTTTAGCATCTTTCCTCCATCATTCCTAGAGATAAATTGAATAATTCCAAATAATATACGTCAAAAATAGAATTTAATATCAAAATATTTCTACATTTATTCGAAATTTTACGTGTTAAAGTTCCCGCACAGGCGCAGAATTCATTCGTATTCTTAGCATTGTGCTTTCAGACCAGATTGACACCGTGTTTAAAATTTTACTTTAAAGTCGTAATGAGATTCTTAGACCCTTCAGAAGGTCTCAGGTTACGAGACATCGTGGCTGGATCGACAGAGTGTAGCGCTTAGTTTTGCAGGACTTCAGTTCGAGGCTCGAAGCCGACAAATATTTTTATATATTTTTCTTTTTTTTTATATTTTATTTTAGCATCTTTCCTCCATCATTCCTAGAGATAAATTGAATAATTCCTAATAATATACGTCAAAAATAGAATTTAATATCAAAATATTTCTATATTTATTCGAAATTTTACGTGTTAAAGTTCCCGCACAGGCGCAGAATTCATTCGTATTCTTAGCATTGTTCTTTCAGACCAGATTGACACCGTGTTTAAAATTTTACTTTAAAGTCGTAATGAGATTCTTAGACCCTTCAGAAGGTCTCAGGTTACGAGGCATCGTGGCTGGATCGACAGAGTGTAGCGCTTAGTTTTGCAGGACTTCAGTTCGAGGCTCGAAGCCGACAAATATTTTTATATATTTTTCTTTTTTTTTATATTTTATTTTAGCATTTTTCCTCCATCATTCCTAGAGATAAATTGAATAATTCCAAATCATATACGTCAAAAATAGAATTTAATATCAAAATATATCTATATTTATTCGAAATTTTACGAGTTAAATTTCCCGCACATGCGCACAATTCCTTCGTATTCTTAGCATTGTGCTTTCAGACCAGATTGACACCGTGTTTAAAATTTTACTTTAAAGTAGTAATGAGATTCTTAGACCCTTCAGAAGGTCTCAGGTTACGAGGCATCGTGGCTGGATCGACAGAGTGTAGCGCTTAGTTTTGCAGGACTTCAGTTCGAGGCTCGAAGCCGACAAATATTTTTATATATTTCTCTTTTTTTTATATTTTATTTTAGCATCTTTCCTCCATCATTCCTAGAGATAAATTGAATAATTCCTAATAATATACGTCAAAAGTAGAATTTAATATCAAAATATTTCTATATTTATTCGAAATTTTACGTGTTAAAGTTCCCGCACAGGCGCAGAATTCATTCGTATTCTTAGCATTGTTCTTTCAGACCAGATTGACACCGTGTTTAAAATTTTACTTTAAAGTCGTAATGAGATTCTTAGACCCTTCAGAAGGTCTCAGGTTACGAGGCATCGTGGCTGGATCGACAGAGTGTAGCGCTTAGTTTTGCAGGACTTCAGTTCGAGGCTCGAAGCCGACAAATATTTTTATATATTTTTCTTTTTTTTTATATTTTATTTTAGCATTTTTCCTCCATCATTCCTAGAGATAAATTGAATAATTCCAAATCATATACGTCAAAAATAGAATTTAATATCAAAATATATCTATCTTTATTCGAAATTTTACGTGTTAAAGTTCCCGCACAGGCGCAGAATTCATTCGTATTCTTAGCATTGTGCTTTCAGACCAGATTGACACCGTGTTTAAAATTTTACTTTAAAGTCGTAATGAGATTCTTAGACCCTTCAGAAGGTCTCAGGTTACGAGGCATCGTGGCTGGATCGACAGAGTGTAGCGCTTAGTTTTGCAGGACTTCAGTTCGAGGCTCGAAGCCGACAAATATTTTTATATATTTTTCTTTTTTTTATATTTTATTTTAGCATCTTTCCTCCATCATTCCTAGAGATAAATTGAATAATTCCAAATAATATACGTCAAAAATAGAATTTAATATCAAAATATTTCTATATTTATTCGAAATTTTACGTGTTAAAGTTCCCGCACAGGCGCAGAATTCATTCGTATTCTTAGCATTGTGCTTTCAGACCAGATTGACACCGTGTTTAAAATTTTACTTTAAAGTCGTAATGAGATTCTTAGACCCTTCAGAAGGTCTCAGGTTACGAGGCATCGTGGCTGGATCGACAGAGTGTAGCGCTTAGTTTTGCAGGACTTCAGTTCGAGACTCGAAGCCGACAAATATTTTTATATATTTTTCTTTTTTTTATATTTTATTTTAGCATCTTTCCTCCATCATTCCTAGAGATAATTTGAATAATTCCAAATAATATACGTCAAAAATAGAATTTAATATCAAAATATTTCTACATTTATTCGAAATTTTACGTGTTAAAGTTCCCGCACAGGCGCAGAATTCATTCGTATTCTTAGCATTGTGCTTTCAGACCAGATTGACACCGTGTTTAAAATTTTACTTTAAAGTCGTAATGAGATTCTTAGACCCTTCAGAAGGTCTCAGGTTACGAGACATCGTGGCTGGATCGACAGAGTGTAGCGCTTAGTTTTGCAGGACTTCAGTTCGAGGCTCGAAGCCGACAAATATTTTTATATATTTTTCTTTTTTTTTATATTTTATTTTAGCATCTTTCCTCCATCATTCCTAGAGATAAATTGAATAATTCCTAATAATATACGTCAAAAATAGAATTTAATATCAAAATATTTCTATATTTATTCGAAATTTTACGTGTTAAAGTTCCCGCACAGGCGCAGAATTCATTCGTATTCTTAGCATTGTTCTTTCAGACCAGATTGACACCGTGTTTAAAATTTTACTTTAAAGTAGTAATGAGATTCTTAGACCCTTCAGAAGGTCTCAGGTTACGAGGCATCGTGGCTGGATCGACAGAGTGTAGCGCTTAGTTTTGCAGGACTTCAGTTCGAGGCTCGAAGCCGACAAATATTTTTATATATTTTTCTTTTTTTTTATATTTTATTTTAGCATTTTTCCTCCATCATTCCTAGAGATAAATTGAATAATTCCAAATCATATACGTCAAAAATAGAATTTAATATCAAAATATATCTATATTTATTCGAAATTTTACGAGTTAAATTTCCCGCACATGCGCACAATTCCTTCGTATTCTTAGCATTGTGCTTTCAGACCAGATTGACACCGTGTTTAAAATTTTACTTTAAAGTAGTAATGAGATTCTTAGACCCTTCAGAAGGTCTCAGGTTACGAGGCATCGTGGCTGGATCGACAGAGTGTAGCGCTTAGTTTTGCAGGACTTCAGTTCGAGGCTCGAAGCCGACAAATATTTTTATATATTTTTCTTTTTTTTATATTTTATTTTAGCATCTTTCCTCCATCATTCCTAGAGATAAATTGAATAATTCCTAATAATATACGTCAAAAGTAGAATTTAATATCAAAATATTTCTATATTTATTCGAAATTTTACGTGTTAAAGTTCCCGCACAGGCGCAGAATTCATTCGTATTCTTAGCATTGTTCTTTCAGACCAGATTGACACCGTGTTTAAAATTTTACTTTAAAGTCGTAATGAGATTCTTAGACCCTTCAGAAGGTCTCAGGTTACGAGGCATCGTGGCTGGATCGACAGAGTGTAGCGCTTAGTTTTGCAGGACTTCAGTTCGAGGCTCGAAGCCGACAAATATTTTTATACATTTTTCTTTTTTTTTATATTTTATTTTAGCATCTTTCCTCCATCATTCCTAGAGATAAATTGAATAATTCCTAATAATATACGTCAAAAATAGAATTTAATATCAAAATATTTCTATATTTATTCGAAATTTTACGTGTTAAAGTTCCCGCACAGGCGCAGAATTCATTCGTATTCTTAGCATTGTTCTTTCAGACCAGATTGACACCGTGTTTAAAATTTTACTTTAAAGTCGTAATGAGATTCTTAGACCCTTCAGAAGGTCTCAGGTTACGAGGCATCGTGGCTGGATCGACAGAGTGTAGCGCTTAGTTTTGCAGGACTTCAGTTCGAGGCTCGAAGCCGACAAATATTTTTATATATTTTTCTTTTTTTTTATATTTTATTTTAGCATTTTTCCTCCATCATTCCTAGAGATAAATTGAATAATTCCAAATCATATACGTCAAAAATAGAATTTAATATCAAAATATATCTATATTTATTCGAAATTTTACGAGTTAAATTTCCCGCACATGCGCACAATTCCTTCGTATTCTTAGCATTGTGCTTTCAGACCAGATTGACACCGTGTTTAAAATTTTACTTTAAAGTAGTAATGAGATTCTTAGACCCTTCAGAAGGTCTCAGGTTACGAGGCATCGTGGCTGGATCGACAGAGTGTAGCGCTTAGTTTTGCAGGACTTCAGTTCGAGGCTCGAAGCCGACAAATATTTTTATATATTTCTCTTTTTTTTATATTTTATTTTAGCATCTTTCCTCCATCATTCCTAGAGATAAATTGAATAATTCCTAATAATATACGTCAAAAGTAGAATTTAATATCAAAATATTTCTATATTTATTCGAAATTTTACGTGTTAAAGTTCCCGCACAGGCGCAGAATTCATTCGTATTCTTAGCATTGTTCTTTCAGACCAGATTGACACCGTGTTTAAAATTTTACTTTAAAGTCGTAATGAGATTCTTAGACCCTTCAGAAGGTCTCAGGTTACGAGGCATCGTGGCTGGATCGACAGAGTGTAGCGCTTAGTTTTGCAGGACTTCAGTTCGAGGCTCGAAGCCGACAAATATTTTTATATATTTTTCTTTTTTTTTATATTTTATTTTAGCATTTTTCCTCCATCATTCCTAGAGATAAATTGAATAATTCCAAATCATATACGTCAAAAATAGAATTTAATATCAAAATATATCTATCTTTATTCGAAATTTTACGAGTTAAATTTCCCGCACATGCGCACAATTCCTTCGTATTCTTAGCATTGTGCTTTCAGACCAGATTGACACCGTGTTTAAAATTTTACTTTAAAGTAGTAATGAGATTCTTAGACCCTTCAGAACGTCTCAGGTTACGAGGCATCGTGGCTGGATCGACAGAGTGTAGCGCTTAGTTTTGCAGGACTTCAGTTCGAGGCTCGAAGCCGACAAATATTTTTATATATTTTTCTTTTTTTTATATTTTATTTTAGCATCTTTCCTCCATCATTCCTAGAGATAAATTGAATAATTCCAAATAATATACGTCAAAAATAGAATTTAATATCAAAATATTTCTATATTTATTCGAAATTTTACGTGTTAAAGTTCCCGCACAGGCGCAGAATTCATTCGTATTCTTAGCATTGTGCTTTCAGACCAGATTGACACCGTGTTTAAAATTTTACTTTAAAGTCGTAATGAGATTCTTAGACCCTTCAGAAGGTCTCAGGTTACGAGGCATCGTGGCTGGATCGACAGAGTGTAGCGCTTAGTTTCGCAGGACTTCAGTTCGAGACTCGAAGCCGACAAATATTTTTATATATTTTTCTTTTTTTTATATTTTATTTTAGCATCTTTCCTCCATCATTCCTAGAGATAATTTGAATAATTCCAAATAATATACGTCAAAAATAGAATTTAATATCAAAATATTTCTATATTTATTCGAAATTTTACGTGTTAAAGTTCCCGCACAGGCGCAGAATTCATTCGTATTCTTAGCATTGTTCTTTCAGACCAGATTGACACCGTGATTAAAATTTTACTTTAAAGTCGTAATGAGATTCTTAGACCCTTCAGAAGGTCTCAGGTTACGAGGCATCGTGGCTGGATCGACAGAGTGTAGCGCTTAGTTTTGCAGGACTTCAGTTCGAGGCTCGAAGCCGACAAATATTTTTATATATTTTTCTTTTTTTTATATTTTATTTTAGCATTTTTCCTCCATCATTCCTAGAGATAAATTGAATAATTCCAAATCATATACGTCAAAAATCGAATTTAATATCAAAATATATCTATATTTATTCGAAATTTTACGAGTTAAATTTCCCGCACATGCGCACAATTCCTTCGTATTCTGAGCATTGTGCTTTCAGACCAGATTGACACCGTGTTTAAAATTTTACTTTAAATCGTAATGAGATTCTTAGACCCTTCAGAAGCTCTCAGGTTACGAGGCATCGTGGCTGGATCGACAGAGTGAAGCGCTTAGTTTTGCAGGACTTCAGTTCGAGGCTCGAAGCCGACAAATATTTTTATATATTTTTCTTTTTTTTATATTTTATTTTAGCATCTTTCCTCCATCATTCCTAGAGATAAATTGAATAATTCCAAATAATATACGTCAAAAATAGAATTTAATATCAAAATATTTCTATATTTATTCGAAATTTTACGTGTTAAAGTTCCCGCACAGGCGCAGAATTCATTCGTATTCTTAGCATTGTTCTTTCAGACCAGATTGACACCGTGTTTAAAATTTTACTTTAAAGTCGTAATGAGATTCTTAGACCCTTCAGAAGGTCTCAGGTTACGAGGCATCGTGGCTGGATCGACAGAGTGTAGCGCTTAGTTTTGCAGGACTTCAGTTTGAGGCTCGAAGCCGACAAATATTTTTATATATTTTTCTTTTTTTTTATATATTATTTTAGCATCATTCCTCCATCATTCCTAGAGATAAATTGAATAATTCCAAATAATATACGTCAAAAATAGAATTTAATATCAAAATATTTCTATATTTATTCGAAATTTTACGTGTTAAAGTTCCCGCACAGGCGCAGAATTCATTCGTATTCTTAGCATTGTGCTTTCAGACCAGATTGACACCGTGTTTAAAATTTTACTTTAAAGTCGTAATGAGATTCTTAGACCCTTCAGAAGGTCTCAGGTTACGAGACATCGTGGCTGGATCGACAGAGTGTAGCGCTTAGTTTTGCAGGACTTCAGTTCGAGGCTCGAAGCCGACAAATATTTTTATATATTTTTCTTTTTTTTATATTTTATTTTAGCATCTTTCCTCCATCATTCCTAGAGATAAATTGAATAATTCCTAATAATATACGTCAAAAATAGAATTTAATATCAAAATATTTCTATGTTTATTCGAAATTTTACGTGTTAAAGTTCCCAAACAGGCGCAGAATTCATTCGTATTCTTAGCATTGTTCTTTCAGACCAGATTGACACCGTGTTTAAAATTTTACTTTAAAGTCGTAATGAGATTCTTAGACCCTTCAGAAGGTCTCAGGTTACGAGGCATCGTGGCTGGATCGACAGAGTGTAGCGCTTAGTTTTGCAGGACTTCAGTTCGAGGCTCGAAGCCGACAAATATTTTTATATATTTTTCTTTTTTTTATATTTTATTTTAGCATTTTTCCTCCATCATTCCTAGAGATAAATTGAATAATTCCAAATCATATACGTCAAAAATCGAATTTAATATCAAAATATATCTATATTTATTCGAAATTTTACGAGTTAAATTTCCCGCACATGCGCACAATTCCTTCGTATTCTTAGCATTGTGCTTTCAGACCAGATTGACACCGTGTTTAAAATTTTACTTTAAATCGTAATGAGATTCTTAGACCCTTCAGAAGCTCTCAGGTTACGAGGCATCGTGGCTGGATCGACAGAGTGTAGCGCTTAGTTTTGCAGGACTTCAGTTCGAGGCTCGAAGCCGACAAATATTTTTATATATTTTTCTTTTTTTTATATTTTATTTTAGCATCTTTCCTCCATCATTCCTAGAGATAAATAGAATAATTCCAAATAATATACGTCAAAAATAGAATTTAATATCAAAATATTTCTATATTTATTCGAAATTTTACGTGTTAAAGTTCCCGCACAGGCGCAGAATTCATTCGTATTCTTAGCATTGTTCTTTCAGACCAGATTGACACCGTGTTTAAAATTTTACTTTAAAGTCGTAATGAGATTCTTAGACCCTTCAGAAGGTCTCAGGTTACGAGGCATCGTGGCTAGATCGACAGAGTGTAGCGCTTACTTTTGCAGGACTTCAGTTCGAGGCTCGAAGCCGACAAATATTTTTATATATTTTTCTTTTTTTTATATTTTATTTTAGCATTTTTCCTCCATCATTCCTAGAGATAAATTGAATAATTCCAAATCATATACGTCAAAAATCGAATTTAATATCAAAATATATCTATATTTATTCGAAATTTTACGAGTTAAATTTCCCGCACATGCGCACAATTCCTTCGTATTCTGAGCATTGTGCTTTCAGACCAGATTGACACCGTGTTTAAAATTTTACTTTAAATCGTAATGAGATTCTTAGACCCTTCAGAAGCTCTCAGGTTACGAGGCATCGTGGCTGGATCGACAGAGTGAAGCGCTTAGTTTTGCAGGACTTCAGTTCGAGGCTCGAAGCCGACAAATATTTTTATATATTTTTCTTTTTTTTATATTTTATTTTAGCATCTTTCCTCCATCATTCCTAGAGATAAATTGAATAATTCCAAATAATATACGTCAAAAATAGAATTTAATATCAAAATATTTCTATATTTATTCGAAATTTTACGTGTTAAAGTTCCCGCACAGGCGCAGAATTCATTCGTATTCTTAGCATTGTTCTTTCAGACCAGATTGACACCGTGTTTAAAATTTTACTTTAAAGTCGTAATGAGATTCTTAGACCCTTCAGAAGGTCTCAGGTTACGAGGCATCGTGGCTAGATCGACAGAGTGTAGCGCTTAGTTTTGCAGGACTTCAGTTCGAGGCTCGAAGCCGACAAATATTTTTATATATTTTTCTTTTTTTTTATATTTTATTTTAGCATTTTTCCTCCATCATTCCTAGAGATAAATTGAATAATTCCAAATCATATACGTCAAAAATAGAATTTAATATCAAAATATATCTATATTTATTCGAAATTTTACGAGTTAAATTTCCCGCACATGCGCACAATTCATTCGTATTCTTAGCATTGTGCTTTCAGACCAGATTGACACCGTGTTTAAAATTTTACTTTAAATCGTAATGAGATTCTTAGACCCTTCAGAAGCTCTCAGGTTACGAGGCATCGTGGCTGGATCGACAGAGTGTAGCGTTTAGTTTTGCAGGACTTCAGTTCGAGGGTCGTAGCCGACAAATATTTTTATATATTTTTCTTTTTTTTTATATTTTATTTTAGCATCTTTCCTCCATCATTCCTAGAGATAAATTGAATAATTCCAAATAATATACGTCAAAAATAGAATTTAATATCAAAATATTTCTGTATTTATTCGAAATTTTACGAGTTAAATTTCCCGCACATGCGCACAATTCATTCGTATTCTTAGCATTGTGCTTTCAGAGCAGATTGAAACCATGTTTAAAATTTTACTTTAAAGTCGTAATGAGATTCTTAGACCCTTCAGAAGCTCTCAGGTTACGAGGCATGGTGGCTGGATCGACAGAGAGTAGCGCTTAGTTTTGCAGGACTTCAGTTCGAGGCTCGAAGCCGACAAATATTTATATATATTTTTCTTTTTTTTATATTTTATTTTAGCGTCTTTCCTCCATCATTCCTAGAGAGAAATTGAATAATTCCAAATCATATACGTCAAAAATAGAATTTAATATCAAAATATTTCTATATTTATTCGAAATTTTACGAGTCAAGTTCACGCACATGCGCAGAATTCATTCGTATTCTTAGCATTGTGCTTTTAGACCAGATTGCACCGTATTTAAAATTTTACTTTGAAGTCGTAATGAGATTCTTAGACCCTTCAGAAGCTCTCAGGACACCAGGCTTGGTGGCTGGATCGACAGAGAGTAGCGCTTAGTTTTGCAGGACTTCAGTTCGAGGCTCGAAGCCGATAAATATTTATATATATTTTTCTTTTTTTTATATTTTATTTTAGCTGGTTTCCTCCATCATTCCTAGAGATAAATTGAATAATTCCAAATCATATACGTCCAAAATAGAATTTAATATCAAAATATTTCTATATTTATTCGAAATTTTACGAGTTAAAATTTCCGCACATGCGCAGAATTCATTCGTATTTTTAGCATTGTGCTTTCAGACCAGATTGACACCGTGTTTAAAATTTTACTTTAAAGTCGTAATGAGATTCTTAGACCCTTCAGAAGCTCTCGTGTTACGAGGCATCGTGGCTGGATCGACAGAGTGTAGCGCTTAGTTTTGCAGGACTTCAGTTCGAGGCTCGTAGCCGACAAATATTTTTATATATTTTTCTTTTTTTTTATATTTTATTTTAGCATCTTTCCTCCATCATTCCTAGAGATAAATTGAATAATTCCAAATAATATACGTCAAAAATAGAATTTAATATCAAAATATTTCTATATTTATTCGAAATTTTACGTGTTAAATTTCCCGCACAGGCGCAGAATTCATTCGTATTCTTAGCATTGTGCTTTCAGACCAGATTGACACCGTGTTTAAAATTTTACTTTAAAGTCGTAATGAGATTCATAGACAGTTCAGAAGGTCTCAGGTTAAGAGGCATCGTGGTTGGATCGACAGAGTGTAGCGCTTAGTTTTGCAGGACTTCAGTTCGAGGCTCGAAGCCGACAAATATTTTTATATATTTTTCTTTTTTTTATATTTTATTTTAGCATTTTTCCTCCATCATTCCTAGAGATAAATTGAATAATTCCAAATCATATACGTCAAAAATCGAATTTAATATCAAAATATATCTATATTTATTCGAAATTTTACGAGTTAAATTTCCCGCACATGCGCACAATTCCTTCGTATTCTGAGCATTGTGCTTTCAGACCAGATTGACACCGTGTTTAAAATTTTACTTTAAATCGTAATGAGATTCTTAGACCCTTCAGAAGCTCTCAGGTTACGAGGCATCGTGGCTGGATCGACAGAGTGAAGCGCTTAGTTTTGCAGGACTTCAGTTCGAGGCTCGAAGACGACAAATATTTTTATATATTTTTCTTTTTTTTATATTTTATTTTAGCATCTTTCCTCCATCATTCCTAGAGATAAATTGAATAATTCCAAATAATATACGTCAAAAATAGAATTTAATATCAAAATATTTCTATATTTATTCGAAATTTTACGTGTTAAAGTTCCCGCACAGGCGCAGAATTCATTCGTATTCTTAGCATTGTTCTTTCAGACCAGATTGACACCGTGTTTAAAATTTTACTTTAAAGTCGTAATGAGATTCTTAGACCCTTCAGAAGGTCTCAGGTTACGAGGCATCGTGGCTAGATCGACAGAGTGTAGCGCTTAGTTTTGCAGGACTTCAGTTCGAGGGTCGTAGCCGACAAATATTTTTATATGTTTTTCTTTTTTTTTATATTTTATTTTAGCATCTTTCCTCCATCATTCCTAGAGATAAATTGAATAATTCCAAATAATATACGTCAAAAATAGAATTTAATATCAAAATATTTCTGTATTTATTCGAAATTTTACGAGTTAAATTTCCCGCACATGCGCACAATTCATTCGTATTCTTAGCATTGTGCTTTCAGAGCAGATTGAAACCATGTTTAAAATTTTACTTTAAATCGTAATGAGATTCTTAGACCCTTCAGAAGCTCTCAGGTTACGAGGCATCGTGGCTGTATCGACAGAGTGTAGCGCTTAGTTTTGCAGGACTTCAGTTCGAGGGTCGTAGCCGACAAATATTTTTATATATTTTTCTTTTTTTTTATATTTTATTTTAGCATCTTTCCTCCATCATTCCTAGAGATAAATTGAATAATTCCAAATAATATACGTCAAAAATAGAATTTAATATCAAAATATTTCTGTATTTATTCGAAATTTTACGAGTTAAATTTCCCGCACATGCGCACAATTCATTCGTATTCTTAGCATTGTGCTTTCAGAGCAGATTGAAACCATGTTTAAAATTTTACTTTAAAGTCGTAATGAGATTCTTAGACCCTTCAGAAGCTCTCAGGTTACGAGGCATGGTGGCTGGATCGACAGAGAGTAGCGCTTAGTTTTGCAGGACTTCAGTTCGAGGCTCGAAGCCGACAAATATTTATATATATTTTTCTTTTTTTTATATTTTATTTTAGCGTCTTTCCTCCATCATTCCTAGAGAGAAATTGAATAATTCCAAATCATATACGTCAAAAATAGAATTTAATATCAAAATATTTCTATATTTATTCGAAATTTTACGAGTCAAGTTCACGCACATGCGCAGAATTCATTCGTATTCTTAGCATTGTGCTTTTAGACCAGATTGCACCGTATTTAAAATTTTACTTTGAAGTCGTAATAAGATTCTTAGACCCTTCAGAAGCTCTCAGGACACCAGGCTTGGTGGCTGGATCGACAGAGAGTAGCGCTTAGTTTTGCAGGACTTCAGTTCGAGGCTCGAAGCCGATAAATATTTATATATATTTTTCTTTTTTTTATATTTTATTTTAGCTGGTTTCCTCCATCATTCCTAGAGATAAATTGAATAATTCCAAATCATATACGTCCAAAATAGAATTTAATATCAAAATATTTCTATATTTATTCGAAATTTTACGAGTTAAAATTTCCGCACATGCGCAGAATTCATTCGTATTTTTAGCATTGTGCTTTCAGAAAAGATTGACACCGTGTTTAAAATTTTACTTTAAAGTCGTAATGAGATTCTTAGACCCTTCAGAAGCTCTCGTGTTACGAGGCATCGTGGCTGGATCGACAGAGTGTAGCGCTTAATTTTGCAGGACTTCAGTTCGAGGCTCGTAGCCGACAAATATTTTTATATATTTTTCTTTTTTTTTATATTTTATTTTAGCATCTTTCCTCCATCATTCCTAGAGATAAATTGAATAATTCCAAATAATATACGTCAAAAATAGAATTTAATATCAAAATATTTCTATATTTATTCGAAATTTGACGTGTTAAATTTCCCGCGCAGGCGCAGAATTCATTCGTATTCTTAGCATTGTGCTTTCAGACCAGATTGACACCGTGTTTAAAATTTTACTTTAAAGTCGTAATGAGATTCATAGACAGTTCAGAAGGTCTCAGGTTAAGAGGCATCGTGGTTGGATCGACAGAGTGTAGCGCTTAGTTTTGCAGGACTTCAGTTCGAGGCTCGAAGCCGACAAATATTTTTATATATTTTTCTTTTTTTTATATTTTATTTTAGCATCTTTCCTCCATCATTCCTAAAGATAAATTGAATAATTCCAAATAATATACGTCAAAAATAGAATTTAATATCAAAATATTTCTATATTTATTCGAAATTTTACGAGTTAAATTTCCCGCACATGCGCACAATTCATTCGTATTCTTAGCATTGTGCTTTCAGACCAGATTGACACCGTGTTTAAAATTTTACTTTAAATCGTAATGAGATTCTTAGACCCTTCAGAAGCTCTCAGGTTACGAGGCATCGTGGCTGGATCGACAGAGTGTAGCGCTTAGTTTTGCAGGACTTCAGTTCGAGGGTCGTAGCCGACAAATATTTTTATATATTTTTCTTTTTTTTTATATTTTATTTTAGCATCTTTCCTCCATCATTCCTAGAGATAAATTGAATAATTCCAAATAATATACGTCAAAAATAGAATTTAATATCAAAATATTTCTGTATTTATTCGAAATTTTACGAGTTAAATTTCCCGCACATGCGCACAATTCATTCGTATTCTTAGCATTGTGCTTTCAGAGCAGATTGAAACCATGTTTAAAATTTTACTTTAAAGTCGTAATGAGATTCTTAGACCCTTCAGAAGCTCTCAGGTTACGAGGCATGGTGGCTGGATCGACAGAGAGTAGCGCTTAGTTTTGCAGGACTTCAGTTCGAGGCTCGAAGCCGACAAATATTTATATATATTTTTCTTTTTTTTATATTTTATTTTAGCGTCTTTCCTCCATCATTCCTAGAGAGAAATTGAATAATTCCAAATCATATACGTCAAAAATAGAATTTAATATCAAAATATTTCTATATTTATTCGAAATTTTACGAGTCAAGTTCACGCACATGCGCAGAATTCATTCGTATTCTTAGCATTGTGCTTTTAGACCAGATTGCACCGTATTTAAAATTTTACTTTGAAGTCGTAATGAGATTCTTAGATCCTTCAGAAGCTCTCAGGACACCAGGCTTGGTGGCTGGATCGACAGAGAGTAGCGCTTAGTTTTGCAGGACTTCAGTTCGAGGCTCGAAGCCGATAAATATTTATATATATTTTTCTTTTTTTTATATTTTATTTTAGCTGGTTTCCTCCATCATTCCTAGAGATAAATTGAATAATTCCAAATCATATACGTCCAAAATAGAATTTAATATCAAAATATTTCTATATTTATTCGAAATTTTACGAGTTAAAATTTTCGCACATGCGCAGAATTCATTCGTATTTTTAGCATTGTGCTTTCAGACCAGATTGACACCGTGTTTAAAATTTTACTTTAAAGTCGTAATGAGATTCTTAGACCCTTCAGAAGCTCTCGTGTTACGAGGCATCGTGGCTGGATCGACAGAGTGTAGCGCTTAGTTTTGCAGGACTTCAGTTCGAGGCTCGTAGCCGACAAATATTTTTATATATTTTTCTTTTTTTTTATATTTTATTTTAGCATCTTTCCTCCATCATTCCTAGAGATAAATTGAATAATTCCAAATAATATACGTCAAAAATAGAATTTAATATCAAAATATTTCTATATTTATTCGAAATTTTACGTGTTAAAGTTCCCGCACAGGCGCAGAATTCATTCGTATTCTTAGCATTGTGCTTTCAGACCAGATTGACACCGTGTTTAAAATTTTACTTTAAAGTCGTAATGAGATTCATAGACAGTTCAGAAGGTCTCAGGTTAAGAGGCATCGTGGTTGGATCGACAGAGTGTAGCGCTTAGTTTTGCAGGACTTCAGTTCGAGGCTCGAAGCCGACAAATATTTTTATATATTTTTCTTTTTTTTTATATTTTATTTTAGCATCTTTCCTCCATCATTCCTAGAGATAAATTGAATAATTCCTAATAATATACGTCAAAAATAGAATTTAATATCAAAATATTTCTATATTTATTCGAAATTTTACGTGTTAAAGTTCCCGCACAGGCGCAGAATTCATTCGTATTCTTAGCATTGTTCTTTCAGACCAGATTGACACCGTGTTTAAAATTTTACTTTAAAGTCGTAATGAGATTCTTAGACCCTTCAGAAGGTCTCAGGTTACGAGGCATCGTGGCTGGATCGACAGAGTGTAGCGCTTAGTTTTGCAGGACTTCAGTTCGAGATTCGTAGCCGACAAATATTTTTATATATTTTTCTTTTTTTTTATATTTTATTTTAGCATCTTTCCTCCATCATTCCTAGAGATAAATTGAATAATTCCAAATAATATACGTCAAAAATAGAATTTAATATCAAAATATTTCTATATTTATTCGAAATTTTACGTGTTAAAGTTCCCGCACAGGCGCAGAATTCATTCGTATTCTTAGCATTGTGCTTTCAGACCAGATTGACACCGTGTTTAAAATTTTACTTTAAAGTCGTAATGAGATTCATAGACAGTTCAGAAGGTCTCAGGTTAAGAGGCATCGTGGTTGGATCGATAGAGTGTAGCGCTTAGTTTTGCAGGACTTCAGTTCGAGGCTCGAAGCCGACAAATATTTTTATATATTTTTCTTTTTTTTTATATTTTATTTTAGCATCTTTCCTCCATCATTCCTAGAGATAAATTGAATAATTCCTAATAATATACGTCAAAAATAGAATTTAATATCAAAATATTTCTATATTTATTCGAAATTTTACGTGTTAAAGTTCCCGCACAGGCGCAGAATTCATTCGTATTCTTAGCATTGTTCTTTCAGACCAGATTGACACCGTGTTTAAAATTTTACTTTAAAGTCGTAATGAGATTCTTAGACCCTTCAGAAGGTCTCAGGTTACGAGGCATCGTGGCTGGATCGACAGAGTGTAGCGCTTAGTTTTGCAGGACTTCAGTTCGAGGCTCGAAGCCGACAAATATTTTTATATATTTTTCTTTTTTTTTATATTTTATTTTAGCATCTTTCCTCCATCATTCCTAGAGATAAATTGAATAATTCCTAATAATATACGTCAAAAATAGAATTTAATATCAAAATATTTCTATATTTATTCGAAATTTTACGTGTTAAAGTTCCCGCACAGGCGCAGAATTCATTCGTATTCTTAGCATTGTTCTTTCAGACCAGATTGACACCGTGTTTAAAATTTTACTTTAAAGTCGTAATGAGATTCTTAGACCCTTCAGAAGGTCTCAGGTTACGAGGCATCGTGGCTGGATCGACAGAGTGTAGCGCTTAGTTTTGCAGGACTTCAGTTCGAGGCTCGAAGCCGACAAATATTTTTATATATTTTTCTTTTTTTTTTATATTTTATTTTAGCATTTTTCCTCCATCATTCCTAGAGATAAATTGAATAATTCCAAATCATATACGTCAAAAATAGAATTTAATATCAAAATATTTCTATATTTATTCGAAATTTTACGAGTTAAAATTTTCGCACATGCGCAGAATTCATTCGTATTTTTAGCATTGTGCTTTCAGACCAGATTGACACCGTGTTTAAAATTTTACTTTAAAGTCGTAATGAGATTCTTAGACCCTTCAGAAGCTCTCGTATTACGAGGCATCGTGGCTGGATCGACAGAGTGTAGCGCTTAGTTTTGCAGGACTTCAGTTCGAGGCTCGTAGCCGACAGATATTTTTATATATTTTTCTTTTTTTTTATATTTTATTTTAGCATCTTTCCTCCATCATTCCTAGAGATAAATTGAATAATTCCAAATAATATACGTCAAAAATAGAATTTAATATCAAAATATTTCTATATTTATTCGAAATTTTACGTGTTAAAGTTCCCGCACAGGCGCAGAATTCATTCGTATTCTTAGCATTGTGCTTTCAGACCAGATTGACACCGTGTTTAAAATTTTACTTTAATGTCGTAATGAGATTCATAGACAGTTCAGAAGGTCTCAGGTTAAGAGGCATCGTGGTTGGATCGACAGAGTGTAGCGCTTAGTTTTGCAGGACTTCAGTTCGAGGCTCGAAGCCGACAAATATTTTTATATATTTTTCTTTTTTTTTATATTTTATTTTAGCATCTTTCCTCCATCATTCCTAGAGATAAATTGAATAATTCCTAATAATATACGTCAAAAATAGAATTTAATATCAAAATATTTCTATATTTATTCGAAATTTTACGTGTTAAAGTTCCCGCACAGGCGCAGAATTCATTCGTATTCTTAGCATTGTTCTTTCAGACCAGATTGACACCGTGTTTAAAATTTTACTTTAAAGTCGTAATGAGATTCTTAGACCCTTCAGAAGGTCTCAGGTTACGAGGCATCGTGGCTGGATCGACAGAGTGTAGCGCTTAGTTTTGCAGGACTTCAGTTCGAGGCTCGAAGCCGACAAATATTTTTATATATTTTTCTTTTTTTTTATATTTTATTTTAGCATTTTTCCTCCATCATTCCTAGAGATAAATTGAATAATTCCAAATCATATACGTCAAAAATAGAATTTAATATCAAAATATATCTATATTTATTCGAAATTTTACGAGTTAAAGTTCCCGCACAGGCGCAGAATTCATTCGTATTCTTAGCATTGTGCTTTCAGACCAGATTGACACCGTGTTTAAAATTTTACTTTAAAGTCGTAATGAGATTCTTAGACCCTTCAGAAGGTCTCAGGTTACGAGGCATCGTGGCTGGATCGACAGAGTGTAGCGCTTAGTTTTGCAGGACTTCAGTTCGAGGCTCGAAGAAGACAAATATTTTTATATATTTTTCTTTTTTTTTATATTTTATTTTAGCATCTTTCCTCCATCATTCCTAGAGATAAATTGAATAATTCCTAATAATATACGTCAAAAATAGAATTTAATATCAAAATATTTCTATATTTATTCGAAATTTTACGTGTTAAAGTTCCCGCACAGGCGCAGAATTCATTCGTATTCTTAGCATTGTTCTTTTAGACCAGATTGACACCGTGTTTAAAATTTTACTTTAAAGTCGTAATGAGATTCTTAGACCCTTCAGAAGGTCTCAGGTTACGAGGCATCGTGGCTGGATCGACAGAGTGTAGCGCTTAGTTTTGCAGGACTTCAGTTCGAGGCTCGAAGCCGACAAATATTTTTATATATTTTTCTTTTTTTTTAATATTTTATTTTAGCATTTTTCCTCCATCATTCCTAGAGATAAATTGAATAATTCCAAATCATATACGTCAAAAATAGAATTTAATATCAAAATATATCTATATTTATTCGAAATTTTACGAGTTAAATTTCCCGCACATGCGCACAATTCCTTCGTATTCTTAGCATTGTGCTTTCAGACCAGATTGACACCGTGTTTAAAATTTTACTTTAAAGTAGTAATGAGATTGCTGGATCGACAGAGTGTAGCGCTTAGTTTTGCAGGACTTCAGTTCGAGGCTCGAAGCCGACAAATATTTTTATATATTTTTCTTTTTTTTATATTTTATTTTAGCATCTTTCCTCCATCATTCCTAGAGATAAATTGAATAATTCCAAATAATATACGTCAAAAATAGAATTTAATATCAAAATATTTCTATATTTATTCGAAATTTTACGTGTTAAAGTTCCCGCACAGGCGCAGAATTCATTCGTATTCTTAGCATTGTGCTTTCAGACCAGATTGACACCGTGTTTAAAATTTTACTTTAAAGTCGTAATGAGATTCATAGACAGTTCAGAAGGTCTCAGGTTAAGAGGCATCGTGGTTGGATCGACAGAGTGTAGCGCTTAGTTTTGCAGGACTTCAGTTCGAGGCTCGAAGCCGACAAATATTTTTATATATTTTTCTTTTTTTTTATATTTTATTTTAGCATCTTTCCTCCATCATTCCTAGAGATAAATTGAATAATTCCTAATAATATACGTCAAAAATAGAATTTAATATCAAAATATTTCTATATTTATTCGAAATTTTACGTGTTAAAGTTCCCGCACAGGCGCAGAATTCATTCGTATTCTTAGCATTGTTCTTTCAGACCAGATTGACACCGTGTTTAAAATTTTACTTTAAAGTCGTAATGAGATTCTTAGACCCTTCAGAAGGTCTCAGGTTACGAGGCATCGTGGCTGGATCGACAGAGTGTAGCGCTTAGTTTTGCAGGACTTCAGTTCGAGGCTCGAAGCCGACAAATATTTTTATATATTTTTCTTTTTTTTTATATTTTATTTTAGCATTTTTCCTCCATCATTCCTAGAGATAAATTGAATAATTCCAAATCATATACGTCAAAAATAGAATTTAATATCAAAATATATCTATATTTATTCGAAATTTTACGAGTTAAAGTTCCCGCACAGGCGCAGAATTCATTCGTATTCTTAGCATTGTGCTTTCAGACCAGATTGACACCGTGTTTAAAATTTTACTTTAAAGTCGTAATGAGATTCTTAGACCCTTCAGAAGGTCTCAGGTTACGAGGCATCGTGGCTGGATCGACAGAGTGTAGCGCTTAGTTTTGCAGGACTTCAGTTCGAGGCTCGAAGAAGACAAATATTTTTATATATTTTTCTTTTTTTTTATATTTTATTTTAGCATCTTTCCTCCATCATTCCTAGAGATAAATTGAATAATTCCTAATAATATACGTCAAAAATAGAATTTAATATCAAAATATTTCTATATTTATTCGAAATTTTACGTGTTAAAGTTCCCGCACAGGCGCAGAATTCATTCGTATTCTTAGCATTGTTCTTTTAGACCAGATTGACACCGTGTTTAAAATTTTACTTTAAAGTCGTAATGAGATTCTTAGACCCTTCAGAAGGTCTCAGGTTACGAGGCATCGTGGCTGGATCGACAGAGTGTAGCGCTTAGTTTTGCAGGACTTCAGTTCGAGGCTCGAAGCCGACAAATATTTTTATATATTTTTCTTTTTTTTTAATATTTTATTTTAGCATTTTTCCTCCATCATTCCTAGAGATAAATTGAATAATTCCAAATCATATACGTCAAAAATAGAATTTAATATCAAAATATATCTATATTTATTCGAAATTTTACGAGTTAAATTTCCCGCACATGCGCACAATTCCTTCGTATTCTTAGCATTGTGCTTTCAGACCAGATTGACACCGTGTTTAAAATTTTACTTTAAAGTAGTAATGAGATTGCTGGATCGACAGAGTGTAGCGCTTAGTTTTGCAGGACTTCAGTTCGAGGCTCGAAGCCGACAAATATTTTTATATATTTTTCTTTTTTTTATATTTTATTTTAGCATCTTTCCTCCATCATTCCTAGAGATAAATTGAATAATTCCAAATAATATACGTCAAAAATAGAATTTATCAAAATATTTCTATATTTATTCGAAATTTTACGTGTTAAAGTTCCCGGACAGGCGCAGAATTCATTCGTATTCTTAGCATTGTGCTTTCAGACCAGATTGACACCGTGTTTAAAATTTTACTTTAAAGTCGTAATGAGATTCTTAGACCCTTCAGAAGGTCTCAGGTTACGAGGCATCGTGGCTGGATCGACAGAGTGTAGCGCTTAGATTTGCAGGACTTCAGTTCGAGGCTCGAAGCCGACAAATATTTTTATATATTTTTCTTTTTTTTTATATTTTATTTTAGCATCTTTCCTCCATCATTCCTAGAGATAAATTGAATAATTCCTAATAATATACGTCAAAAATAGAATTTAATATCAAAATATTTCTATATTTATTCGAAATTTTACGTGTTAAAGTTCCCGCACAGGCGCAGAATTCATTCGTATTCTTAGCATTGTTCTTTCAGACCAGATTGACACCGTGTTTAAAATTTTACTTTAAAGTCGTAATGAGATTCTTAGACCCTTCAGAAGGTCTCAGGTTACGAGGCATCGTGGCTGGATCGACAGAGTGTAGCGCTTAGTTTTGCAGGACTTCAGTTCGAGGCTCGAAGCCGACAAATATTTTTATATATTTTTCTTTTTTTTTTTATATTTTATTTTAGCATTTTTCCTCCATCATTCCTATAGATAAATTGAATAATTCCAAATAATATACGTCAAAAATAGAATTTAATATCAAAATATTTCTATATTTATTCGAAATTTTACGTGTTAAAGTTCCCGCACAGGCGCAGAATTCATTCGTATTCTTAGCATTGTTCTTTCAGACCAGATTGACACCGTGTTTAAAATTTTACTTTAAAGTCGTAATGAGATTCTTAGACCCTTCAGAAGGTCTCAGGTTACGAGGCATCGTGGCTGGATCGACAGAGTGTAGCGCTTAGTTTTGCAGGACTTCAGTTCGAGGCTCGAAGCCGACAAATACTTTTATATATTTTTCTTTTTTTTTATATTTTATTTTAGCATTTTTCCTCCATCATTCCTAGAGATAAATTGAATAATTCCAAATCATATACGTCAAAAATAGAATTTAATATCAAAATATATCTATATTTATTCGAAATTTTACGAGTTAAATTTCCCGCACATGCGCACAATTCCTTCGTATTCTTAGCATTGTGCTTTCAGACCAGATTGACACCGTGTTTAAAATTTTACTTTAAATCGTAATGAGATTCTTAGACCCTTCAGAAGCTCTCAGGTTACGAGGCATCGTGGCTGGATCGACAGAGTGAAGCGCTTAGTTTTGCAGGACTTCAGTTCGAGGCTCGAAGCCGACAAATATTTTTCTATATTTTTCTTTTTTTTATATTTTATTTTAGCATCTTTCCTCCATCATTCCTAGAGATAAATTGAATAATTCCAAATAATATACGTCAAAAATAGAATTTAATATCAAAATATTTCTATATTTATTCGAAATTTTACGTGTTAAAGTTCCCGCACAGGCGCAGAATTCATTCGTATTCTTAGCATTGTTCTTTCAGACCAGATTGACACCGTGTTTAAAATTTTACTTTAAAGTCGTAATGAGATTCTTAGACCCTTCAGAAGGTCTCAGGTTACGAGGCATCGTGGCTAGATCGACAGAGTGTAGCGCTTAGTTTTGCAGGACTTCAGTTCGAGGCTCGAAGCCGACAAATATTTTTATATATTTTTCTTTTTTTTTATATTTTATTTTAGCATTTTTCCTCCATCATTCCTAGAGATAAATTGAATAATTCCAAATCATATACGTCAAAAATAGAATTTAATATCAAAATATATCTATATTTATTCGAAATTTTACGAGTTAAATTTCCCGCACATGCGCACAATTCCTTCGTATTCTTAGCATTGTGCTTTCAGACCAGATTGACACCGTGTTTAAAATTTTACTTTAAATCGTAATGAGATTCTTAGACCCTTCAGAAGCTCTCAGGTTACGAGGCATCGTGGCTGGATCGACAGAGTGTAGCGCTTAGTTTTGCAGGACTTCAGTTCGAGGCTCGTAGCCGACAAATATTTTTATATATTTTTCTTTTTTTTTATATTTTATTTTAGCATCTTTCCTCCATCATTCCTAGAGATAAATTGAATAATTCCAAATAATATACGTCAAAAATAGAATTTAATATCAAAATATTTCTGTATTTATTCGAAATTTTACGAGTTAAATTTCCCGCACATGCGCACAATTCATTCGTATTCTTAGCATTGTGCTTTCAGAGCAGATTGAAACCGTGTTTAAAATTTTACTTTAAAGTCGTAATGAGATTCTTAGACCCTTCAGAAGCTCTCAGGTTACGAGGCATGGTGGCTGGATCGACAGAGAGTAGCGCTTAGTTTTGCAGGACTTCAGTTCGAGGCTCGAAGCCGACAAATATTTATATATATTTTTCTTTTTTTTATATTTTATTTTAGCGTCTTTCCTCCATCATTCCTAGAGAGAAATTGAATAATTCCAAATCATATACGTCAAAAATAGAATTTAATATCAAAATACTTCTATATTTATTCGAAATTTTACGAGTCAAGTTCACGCACATGCGCAGAATTCATTCGCATTCTTAGCATTGTGCTTTTAGACCAGATTGCACCGTAAATAAAATTTTACTTTGAAGTCGTAATGAGATTCTTAGACCCTTCAGAAGCTCTCAGGACACCAGGCTTGGTGGCTGGATCGACAGAGAGTAGCGCTTAGTTTTGCAGGACTTCAGTTCGAGGCTCGAAGCCGACAAATATTTTTATATATTTTTCTTTTTTTTATATTTTATTTTAGCATCTTTCCTCCATCATTCCTAGAGATAAATTGAATAATTCCAAATAATATACGTCAAAAATAGAATTTAATATCAAAATATTTCTATATTTATTCGAAATTTTACGTGTTAAAGTTCCCGCACAGGCGCAGAATTCATTCGTATTCTTAGCATTGTGCTTTCAGACCAGATTGACACCGTGTTTAAAATTTTACTTTAAAGTCGTAATGAGATTCATAGACCCTTCAGAAGGTCTCAGGTTACGAGGCATCGTGGCTGGATCGACAGAGTGTAGCGCTTAGTTTTGCAGGACTTCAGTTCGAGGCTCGAAGCAGACAAATATTTTTATATATTTTTCTTTTTTTTATATTTTATTTTAGCATCTTTCCTCCATCATTCCTAGAGATAAATTGAATAATTCCAAATAATATACGTCAAAAATAGAATTTAATATCAAAATATTTCTATATTTATTCGAAATTTTACGTGTTAAAGTTCCCGCACAGGCGCAGAATTCATTCGTATTCTTAGCATTGTGCTTTCAGACCAGATTGACACCGTGTTTAAAATTTTACTTTAAAGTCGTAATGAGATTCATAGACCCTTCAGAAGGTCTCAGGTTACGAGGCATCGTGGCTGGATCGACAGAGTGTAGCGCTTAGTTTTGCAGGACTTCAGTTCGAGGCTCGAAGCCGACAAATATTTTTATATATTTTTCTTTTTTTTTATACTTTATTTTAGCATTTTTCCTCCATCATTCCTAGAGATAAATTGAATAATTCCAAATCATATACGTCAAAAATAGAATTTAATATCAAAATATATCTATATTTATTCGAAATTTTACGAGTTAAATTTCCCGCACATGCGCACAATTCCTTCGTATTCTTAGCATTGTGCTTTCAGACCAGATTGACACCGTGTTTAAAATTTTACTTTAAATCGTAATGAGATTCTTAGACCCTTCAGAAGCTCTCAGGTTACGAGGCATCGTGGCTGGATCGACAGAGTGTAGCGCTTAGTTTTGCAGGACTTCAGTTCGAGGCTCGAAGCCGACAAATATTTTTCTATATTTTTCTTTTTTTTTATATTTTATTTTAGCATCTTTCCTCCATCATTCCTAGAGATAAATTGAATAATTCCAAATAATATACGTCAAAAATAGAATTTAATATCAAAATATTTCTATATTTATTCGAAATTTTACGTGTTAAAGTTCCTGCACAGGCGCAGAATTCATTCGTATTCTTAGCATTGTTCTTTCAGACCAGATTGACACCGTGTTTAAAATTTTACTTTAAAGTCGTAATGAGATTTTTAGACCCTTCAGAAGGTCTCAGGTTACGAGGCATCGTGGCTGGATCGACAGAGTGTAGCGCTTAGTTTTGCAGGACTTCAGTTCGAGGCTCGAAGCCGACAAATATTTTTATATATTTTTCTTTTTTTTTATATTTTATTTTAGCATTTTTCCTCCATCATTCCTAGAGATAAATTGAATAATTCCAAATCATATACGTCAAAAATAGAATTTAATATCAAAATATATCTATATTTATTCGAAATTTTACGAGTTAAATTTCCCGCACATGCGCACAATTCCTTCGTATTCTTAGCATTGTGCTTTCAGACCAGATTGACACCGTGTTTAAAATTTTACTTTAAATCGTAATGAGATTCTTAGACCCTTCAGAAGCTCTCAGGTTACGAGGCATGGTGGCTGGATCGACAGAGAGTAGCGCTTAGTTTTGCAGGACTTCAGTTCGAGGCTCGAAGCCGACAAATATTTATATATATTTTTCTTTTTTTTATATTTTATTTTAGCGTCTTTCCTCCATCATTCCTAGAGAGAAATTGAATAATTCCAAATCATATAAGTCAAAAATAGAATTTAATATCAAAAAATTTCTATATTTATTCGAAATTTTACGAGTCAAGTTCACGCACATGCGCAGAATTCATTCGTATTCTTAGCATTGTGCTTTTAGACCAGATTCCACCGTATTTAAAATTTTACTTTGAAGTCGTAATGAGATTCTTAGACCCTTCAGAAGCTCTCAGGACACCAGGCTTGGTGGCTGGATCGACAGAGAGTAGCGCTTAGTTTTGCAGGACTTCAGTTCGAGGCTCGAAGCCGACAAATATTTTTATATATTTTTCTTTTCTTTATATTTTATTTTAGCATCTTTCCTCCATCATTCCTAGAGATAAATTGAATAATTCCAAATAATATACGTCAAAAATAGAATTTAATATCAAAATATTTCTATATTTATTCGAAATTTTACGTGTTAAAGTTCCCGCACAGGCGCAGAATTCATTCGTATTCTTAGCATTGTGCTTTCAGACCAGATTGACACCGTGTTTAAAATTTTACTTTAAAGTCGTAATGAGATTCATAGACCCTTCAGAAGGTCTCAGGTTACGAGGCATCGTGGCTGGATCGACAGAGTGTAGCGCTTAGTTTTGCAGGACTTCAGTTCGAGGCTCGAAGCCGACAAATATTTTAAATATTTTTCTTTTTTTTATATTTTATTTTAGCATCTTTCCTCCATCATTCCTAGAGATAAATTGAATAATTCCAAATAATATACGTCAAAAATAGAATTTAATATCAAAATATTTCTATATTTATTCGAAATTTTACGTGTTAAAGTTCCCGCACAGGCGCAGAATTCATTCGTATTCTTAGCATTGTGCTTTCAGACCAGATTGACACCGTGTTTAAAATTTTACTTTAAAGTCGTAATGAGATTCATAGACCCTTCAGAAGGTCTCAGGTTACGAGGCATCGTGGCTGGATCGACAGAGTGTAGCGCTTAGTTTTGCAGGACTTCAGTTTGAGGCTCGAAGCCGACAAATATTTTTATATATTTTTCTTTTTTTTATATTTTATTTTAGCATCTTTCCTCCATCATTCCTAGAGATAAATTGAATAATTCCAAATCATATACGTCAAAAATAGAATTTAATATCAAAATATTTCTATATTTATTCGAAATTTTACGAGTTAAATTTCCCGCACATGCGCACAATTCCTTCGTATTCTTAGCATTGTGCTTTCAGACCAGATTGACACCGTGTTTAAAATTTTACTTTAAAGCGTAATGAGATTCTTAGACCCTTCAGAAGCTCTCAGGTTACGAGGCATCGTGGCTGGATCGACAGAGTGTAGCGCTTAGTTTTGCAGGACTTCAGTTCGAGGCTCGTAGCCGACAAATATTTTTATATATTTTTCTTTATTTTTATATTTTATTTTAGCATCTTTCCTCCATCATTCCTAGAGATAAATTGAATAATTCCAAATAATATACGTCAAAAATAGAATTTAATATCAAAATATTTCTATATTTATTCGAAATTTTACGAGTTAAATTTCCCGCACATGCGCACAATTCATTCGTATTCTTAGCATTGTGCTTTCAGAGCAGATTGAAACCGTGTTTAAAATTTTACTTTAAAGTCGTAATGAGATTCTTAGACCCTTCAGAAGCTCTCAGGTTACGAGGAATGGTGGCTGGATCGACAGAGAGTAGCGCTTAGTTTTGCAGGACTTCAGTTCGAGGCTCGAAGCCGATAAATATTTATATATATTTTTCTTTTTTTTATATTTTATTTTAGCTGGTATCCTCCATCATTCCTAGAGATAAATTGAATAATTCCAAATAATATACGTCAAAAATAGAATTTAATATCAAAATATTTCTATATTTATTCGAAATTTTACGAGTTAAATTTCCCGCACATGCGCACAATTCATTCGTATTCTTAGCATTGTGCTTTCAGAGCAGATTGAAACCGTGTTTAAAATTTTACTTTCAAGTCGTAATGAGATTCTTAGACCCTTCAGAAGCTCTCAGGTTACGAGGCATGGTGGCTGGATCGACAGAGAGTAGCGCTTAGTTTTGCAGGACTTCAGTTCGAGGCTCGAAGCCGAAAAATATTTATATATATTTTTCTTTTTTTTATATTTTATTTTAGCTGGTATCCTCCATCATTCCTAGAGATAAATTGAATAATTCCAAATAATATACGTCAAAAATAGAATTTAATATCAAAATATTTCTATATTTATTCGAAATTTTACGAGTTAAATTTCCCGCACATGCGCACAATTCATTCGTATTCTTAGCATTGTGCTTACAGAGCAGATTGAAACCGTGTTTAAAATTTTACTTTAAAGTCGTAATGAGATTCTTAGACCCTTCAGAAGCTCTCAGGTTACGAGGCATGGTGGCTGGATCGACAGAGAGTAGCGCTTAGTTTTGCAGGACTTCAGTTCGAGGCTCGAAGCCGACAAATATTTATATATATTTTTCTTTTTTTTTATATTTTATTTTAGCGTCTTTCCTCCATCATTCCTAGAGAGAAATTGAATAATTCCAAATCATATACGTCAAAAATAGAATTTAATATCAAAATATTTCTATATTTATTCGAAATTTTACGAGTCAAGTTCACGCACATGCGCAGAATTCATTCGTATTCTTAGCATTGTGCTTTTAGACCAGATTGCACCGTATTTAAAATTTTACTTTGAAGTCGTAATGAGATTCTTAGACCCTTCAGAAGCTCTCAGGACACCAGGCTTGGTGGCTGGATCGACAGAGAGTAGCGCTTAGTTTTGCAGGACTTCAGTTCGAGGCTCGAAGCCGATAAATATTTATATATATTTTTCTTTTTTTTATATTTTATTTTAGCTGGTTTCCTCCATCATTCCTAGAGATAAATTGAATAATTCCAAATCATATACGTCCAAAATAGAATTTAATATCAAAACATTTCTATATTTATTCGAAATTTTACCAGTTAAAATTTCCGCACATGCGCAGAATTCATTCGTATTCTTAGCATTGTGCTTTCAGACCAGATTGGCACCGTGTTTAAAATTTTACTTTAAAGTCGTAATGAGATTCTTAGACCCTTCAGAAGCTCTCAGGTTACGAGGCATCGTGGCTGGATCGACAGAGTGTAGCACTTAGTTTTGCAGGACTTCAGTTCGAGGCTCGAAGCCGACAAATATTTTTATATATTTTTCTTTTTTTTATATTTTATTTTAGCATCTTTCCTCCATCATTCCTAGAGATAAATTGAATAAATCCAAATCATATACGTAAAAAATAGAATTTAATATCAAAATATTTCTATATTTATTCGAAATTTTATGAGTTAAAGTTCCCGCACATGCGCAGAATTCATTCGTATTCTTAGCATTGTGCTTTCAGACCAGATTGACACCGTGTTTAAAATTTTACTTTAAAGCGTAATGAGATTCTTAGACCCTTCAGAAGCTCTCAGGTTACGAGGCATCGTGGCTGGATCGACAGAGTGTAGCGCTTAGTTTTGCAGGACTTCAGTTCGAGGCTCGTAGCCGACAAATATTTTTATATATTTTTCTTTATTTTTATATTTTATTTTAGCATCTTTCCTCCATCATTCCTAGAGATAAATTGAATAATTCCAAATAATATACGTCAAAAATAGAATTTAATATCAAAATATTTCTATATTTATTCGAAATTTTACGAGTTAAATTTCCCGCACATGCGCACAATTCATTCGTATTCTTAGCATTGTGCTTTCAGAGCAGATTGAAACCGTGTTTAAAATTTTACTTTAAAGTCGTAATGAGATTCTTAGACCCTTCAGAAGCTCTCAGGTTACGAGGCATAGTGGCTGGATCGACAGAGAGTAGCGCTTAGTTTTGCAGGACTTCAGTTCGAGGCTCGAAGCCGATAAATATTTATATATATTTTTCTTTTTTTTATATTTTATTTTAGCTGGTATCCTCCATCATTCCTAGAGATAAATTGAATAATTCCAAATAATATACGTCAAAAATAGAATTTAATATCAAAATATTTCTATATTTATTCGAAATTTTACGAGTTAAATTTCCCGCACATGCGCACAATTCATTCGTATTCTTAGCATTGTGCTTTCAGAGCAGATTGAAACCGTGTTTAAAATTTTACTTTAAAGTCGTAATGAGATTCTTAGACCCTTCAGAAGCTCTCAGGTTACGAGGCATGGTGGCTGGATCGACAGAGAGTAGCGCTTAGTTTTGCAGGACTTCAGTTCGAGGCTCGAAGCCGACAAATATTTATATATATTTTTCTTTTTTTTTATATTTTATTTTAGCGTCTTTCCTCCATCATTCCTAGAGAGAAATTGAATAATTCCAAATCATATACGTCAAAAATAGAATTTAATATCAAAATATTTCTATATTTATTCGAAATTTTACGAGTCAAGTTCACGCACATGCGCAGAATTCATTCGTATTCTTAGCATTGTGCTTTTAGACCAGATTGCACCGTATTTAAAATTTTACTTTGAAGTCGTAATGAGATTCTTAGACCCTTCAGAAGCTCTCAGGACACCAGGCTTGGTGGCTGGATCGACAGAGAGTAGCGCTTAGTTTTGCAGGACTTCAGTTCGAGGCTCGAAGCCGATAAATATTTATATATATTTTTCTTTTTTTTATATTTTATTTTAGCTGGTTTCCTCCATCATTCCTAGAGATAAATTGAATAATTCCAAATCATATACGTCCAAAATAGAATTTAATATCAAAACATTTCTATATTTATTCGAAATTTTACCAGTTAAAATTTCCGCACATGCGCAGAATTCATTCGTATTCTTAGCATTGTGCTTTCAGACCAGATTGGCACCGTGTTTAAAATTTTACTTTAAAGTCGTAATGAGATTCTTAGACCCTTCAGAAGCTCTCAGGTTACGAGGCATCGTGGCTGGATCGACAGAGTGTAGCACTTAGTTTTGCAGGACTTCAGTTCGAGGCTCGAAGCCGACAAATATTTTTATATATTTTTCTTTTTTTTATATTTTATTTTAGCATCTTTCCTCCATCATTCCTAGAGATAAATTGAATAAATCCAAATCATATACGTAAAAAATAGAATTTAATATCAAAATATTTCTATATTTATTCGAAATTTTATGAGTTAAAGTTCCCGCACATGCGCAGAATTCATTCGTATTCTTAGCATTGTGCTTTCAGACCAGATTGACACCGTGTTTAAAATTTTACTTTAAAGTCGTAATGAGATTCTTAGACCCTTCAGAAGCTCTCAGGTTACGAGGCATCGTGGCTGGATCGACAGAGTGTAGCACTTAGTTTTGCAGGACTTCAGTTCGAGGCTCGAAGCCGACAAATATTTTTATATATTTTTCTTTTTTTTTATATTTTATTTTAGCATCTTTCCTCCATCATTCCTAGAGACAAAATTGAATAAATCCAAATCATATACGTAAAAAATAGAATTTAATATCAAAATATTTCTATATTTGTTCGAAATTTTACGAGTTAAAGTTCATGCACATGCGCAGAATTCATTCGTATTCTTAGCATTGTGCTTTCAGACCAGATTGACATCGTGTTTAAAATTTTACTTTAAAGTCGTAATTAGATTCTTAGACCCTTCAGAAGCTCTCAGGTTGCGAGGCATCGTGGCCGGATCGACAGAGCGAAGCGCTTAGTTTTGCAGGACTTCAGTTCGAGGCTCGAAGCCGACAAATATTTATATATATTTTTCTTTTTTTTATATTTTATTTTAGCGTCTTTCCTCCATCATTCCTAGAGAGAAATTGAATAATTCCAAATCATATAAGTCAAAAATAGAATTTAATATCAAAAAATTTCTATATTTATTCGAAATTTTACGAGTCAAGTTCACGCACATGCGCAGAATTCATTCGTATTCTTAGCATTGTGCTTTTAGACCAGATTGCACCGTATTTAAAATTTTACTTTGAAGTCGTAATGAGATTCTTAGACCCTTCAGAAGCTCTCAGGACACCAGGCTTGGTGGCTGGATCGACAGAGAGTAGCGCTCAGTTTTGCAGGACTTCAGTTCGAGGCTCGAAGCCGATAAATATTTATATATATTTTTCTTTTTTTTATATTTTATTTTAGCTGGTTTCCTCCATCATTCCTAGAGATAAATTGAATAATTCCAAATCATATACGTCCAAAATAGAATTTAATATCAAAATATTTCTATATTTATTCGAAATTTTACGAGTTAAAATTTCCGCACATGCGCAGAATTCATTCGTATTCTTAGCATTGTGCTTTCAGACCAGATTGACACCGTGTTTAAAATTTTACTTTAAAGTCGTAATGAGATTCTTAGACCCTTCAGAAGCTCTCAGGTTACGAGGCATCGTGGCTGGATCGACAGAGTGTAGCACTTAGTTTTGCAGGACTTCAGTTCGAGGCTCGAAGCCGACAAATATTTTTATATATTTTTCTTTTTTTTATATTTTATTTCAGCATCTTTCCTCCATCATTCCTAGAGATAAATTGAATAATTCCAAATAATATACGTCAAAAATAGAATTTAATATCAAAATATTTCTATATTTATTCGAAATTTTACGTGTTAAAGTTCCCGCACAGGCGCAGAATTCATTCGTATTCTTAGCATTGTGCTTTCAGACCAGATTGACACCGTGTTTAAAATTTTACTTTAAAGTCGTAATGAGATTCTTAGACCCTTCAGAAGGTCTCAGGTTACAAGGCATCGTGGCTGGATCGACAGAGTGTAGCGCTTAGTTTTGCAGGACTTCAGTTCGAGGCTCGAAGCCGACAAATATTTTTATATATTTTTCTTTTTTTTTATATTTTATTTTAGCATCTTTCCTCCATCATTCCTAGAGATAAATTGAATAATTCCAAATAATATACGTCAAAAATAGAATTTAATATCAAAATATTTCTATATTTATTCGAAATTTTACGTGTTAAAGTTCCCGCACAGGCGCAGAATTCATTCGTATTCTTAGCATTGTGCTTTCAGACCAGATTGACACCGTGTTTAAAATTTTACTTTAAAGTCGTAATGAGATTCTTAGACCCTTCAGAAGGTCTCAGGTTACGAGGCATCGTGGCTGGATCGACAGAGTGTAGCGCTTAGTTTTGCAGGACTTCAGTTCGAGGCTCGAAGCAGACAAATATTTTTATATATTTTTCTTTTTTTTATATTTTATTTTAGCATCTTTCCTCCATCATTCCTAGAGATAAATTGAATAATTCCAAAACATATACGTCAAAAATAGAATTTAATATCAAAATATATCTATATTTATTCGAAATTTTACGAGTTAAATTTCCCGCACATGCGCACAATTCCTTCGTATTCTTAGCATTGTGCTTTCAGACCAGATTGACACCGTGTTTAAAATTTTACTTTAAATCGTAATGAGATTCTTAGACCCTTCAGAAGCTCTCAGGTTACGAGGCATCGTGGCTGGATCGACAGAGTGTAGCGCTTAGTTTTGCAGGACTTCAGTTCGAGGCTCGTAGCCGACAAATATTTTTATATATTTTTCTTTTTTTTTATATTTTATTTTAGCATCTTTCCTCCATCATTCCTAGAGATAAATTGAATAATTCCAAATAATATACGTCAAAAATAGAATTTAATATCAAAATATTTCTATATTTATTCGAAATTTTACGAGTTAAATTTCCCGCACATGCGCACAATTCATTCGTATTCTTAGCATTGTGCTTTCAGAGCAGATTGAAACCGTGTTTAAAATTTTACTTTAAAGTCGTAATGAGATTCTTAGACCCTTCAGAAGCTCTCAGGTTACGAGGCATGGTGGCTGGATCGACAGAGAGTAGCGCTTAGTTTTGCAGGACTTCAGTTCGAGGCTCGAAGCCGACAAATATTTTTATATATTTTTCTTTTTTTTATATTTTATTTTAGCGTCTTTCCTCCATCATTCCTAGAGATAAATTGAATAATTCCAAATCATATACGTCAAAAATAGAATTTAATATCAAAATATTTCTATATTTATTCGAAATTTTACGAGTTAAAGTTCCCGCACATGCGCAAAATTCATTCGTATTCTTAGCATTGTGCTTTCAGACCAGATTGACACCGTGTTTAAAATTTTACTTTAAAGTCGTAATGAGATTCTTAGACCCTTCAGAAGCTCTCAGGTTACGAGGCATCGTGGCTGGATCTACAGAGTGTAGCACTTAGTTTTGCAGGACTTCAGTTCGAGGCTCGAAGCCGACAAATATTTTTATATATTTTTCTTTTTTTTATATTTTATTTTAGCATCTTTCCTCCATCATTCCTAGAGATAAATTGAATAAATCCAAATCATATACGTCAAAAATAGAATTTAATATCAAAATATTTCTATATTTATTCGAAATTTTACGTGTTAAAGTTCCCGCACAGGCGCAGAATTCATTCGTATTCTTAGCATTGTGCTTTCAGACCAGATTGACACAGTGTTTAAAATTTTACTTTAAAGTCGTAATGAGATTCTTAGACCCTTCAGAAGGTCTCAGGTTACAAGTCATCGTGGCTGGATCGACAGAGTGTAGCGCTTAGTTTTGCAGGACTTCAGTTCGAGGCTCGAAGCCGACAAATATTTTTATATATTTTTCTTTTTTTTTATATTTTATTTTAGCATCTTTCCTCCATCATTCCTAGAGATAAATTGAATAATTCCAAATAATATACGTCAAAAATAGAATTTAATATCAAAATATTTCTATATTTATTCGAAATTTTACGTGTTAAAGTTCCCGCACAGGCGCAGAATTCATTCGTATTCTTAGCATTGTGCTTTCAGACCAGATTGACACCGTGTTTAAAATTTTACTTTAAAGTCGTAATGAGATTCTTAGACCCTTCAGAAGGTCTCAGGTTACGAGGCATCGTGGCTGGATCGACAGAGTGTAGCGCTTAGTTTTGCAGGACTTCAGTTCGAGGCTCGAAGCTGACAAATATTTTTATATATTTTTCTTTTTTTTTATATTTTATTTTAGCATCTTTCCTCCATCATTCCTAGAGATAAATTGAATAATTCCAAATCATATACGTCAAAAATAGAATTTAATATCAAAATATATCTATATTTATTCGAAATTTTACGAGTTAAATTTCCCGCACATGCGCACAATTCCTTCGTATTCTTAGCATTGTGCTTTCAGACCAGATTGACACCGTGTTTAAAATTTTACTTTAAATCGTAATGAGATTCTTAGACCCTTCAGAAGCTCTCAGGTTACGAGGCATCGTGGCTGGATCGACAGAGTGTAGCGCTTAGTTTTGCAGGACTTCAGTTCGAGGCTCGTAGCCGACAAATATTTTTATATATTTTTCTTTTTTTTTATATTTTATTTTAGCATCTTTCCTCCATCATTCCTAGAGATAAATTGAATAATTCCAAATAATATACGTCAAAAATAGAATTTAATATCAAAATATTTCTATATTTATTCGAAATTTTACGAGTTAAATTTCCCGCACATGCGCACAATTCATTCGTATTCTTAGCATTGTGCTTTCAGAGCAGATTGAAACCGTGTTTAAAATTTTACTTTAAAGTCGTAATGAGATTCTTAGACCCTTCAGAAGCTCTCAGGTTACGAGGCATGGTGGCTGGATCGACAGAGAGTAGCGCTTAGTTTTGCAGGACTTCAGTTCGAGGCTCGAAGCCGACAAATATTTTTATATATTTTTCTTTTTTTTATATTTTATTTTAGCGTCTTTCCTCCATCATTCCTAGAGATAAATTGAATAATTCCAAATCATATACGTCAAAAATAGAATTTAATATCAAAATATTTCTATATTTATTCGAAATTTTACGAGTTAAAGTTCCCGCACATGCGCAAAATTCATTCGTATTCTTAGCATTGTGCTTTCAGACCAGATTGACACCGTGTTTAAAATTTTACTTTAAAGTCGTAATGAGATTCTTAGACCCTTCAGAAGCTCTCAGGTTACGAGGCATCGTGGCTGGATCTACAGAGTGTAGCACTTAGTTTTGCAGGACTTCAGTTCGAGGCTCGAAGCCGACAAATATTTTTATATATTTTTCTTTTTTTTATATTTTATTTTAGCATCTTTCCTCCATCATTCCTAGAGATAAATTGAATAATTTCAAATAATATACGTCAAAAATAGAATTTAATATCAAAATATTTCTATATTTATTCGAAATTTTACGTGTTAAAGTTCCCGCACAGGCGCAGAATTCATTCATATTCTTAGCATTGTGCTTTCAGACCAGATTGACACCGTGTTTAAAATTTTACTTTAAAGTCGTAATGAGATTCTTAGACCCTTCAGAAGCTCTCAGGTTACGAGGCATCGTGGCTGGATCGACAGAGTGTAGCGCTTAGTTTTGCAGGACTTCAGTTCGAGGCTCGTAGCCGACAAATATTTTTATATATTTTTCTTTTTTTTTATATTTTATTTTAGCATCTTTCCTCCATCATTCCTAGAGATAAATTGAATAATTCCAAATAATATACGTCAAAAATAGAATTTAATATCAAAATATTTCTATATTTATTCGAAATTTTACGATTTAAATTTCCCGCACATGCGCACAATTCATTCGTATTCTTAGCATTGTGCTTTCAGAGCAGATTGAAACCGTGTTTAAAATTTTACTTTAAAGTCGTAATGAGATTCTTAGACCCTTCAGAAGCTCTCAGGTTACGAGGCATGGTGGCTGGATCGACAGAGAGTAGCGCTTAGTTTTGCAGGACTTCAGTTCGAGGCTCGAAGCCGACAAATCTTTATATATATTTTTCTTTTTTTTATATTTTATTTTAGCGTCTTTCCTCCATCATTCGTAGAGAGAAATTGAATAATTCCAAATCATATACGTCAAAAATAGAATTTAATATCAAAATATTTCTGTATTTATTCGAAATTTTACGAGTCAAGTTCACGCACATGCGCAGAATACATTCGTATTCTTAGCATTGTGCTTTTAGACCAGATTGCACCGTATTTAAAATTTTACTTTGAAGTCGTAATGAGATTCTTAGACCCTTCAGAAGCTCTCAGGACACCAGGCTTGGTGGCTGGATCGACAGAGAGTAGCGCTTAGTTTTGCAGGACTTCAGTTCGAGGCTCGAAGCCGATAAATATTTATATATATTTTTCTTTTTTTTATATTTTATTTTAGCTGGTTTCCTCCATCATTCCTAGAGATAAATTGAATAATTCCAAATAATATACGTCAAAAATAGAATTTAATATCAAAATATCTCTATATTTATTCGAAATTTTACGAGTTAAATTTCCCGCACATGCGCAGAATTCATTCGTATTCTTAGCATTGTGCTTTCAGAGCAGATTGAAACCGTGTTTAAAATTTTACTTTAAAGTCGTAATGAGATTCTTAGACCCTTCAGAAGCTCTCAGGTTACGAGGCATGGTGGCTGGATCGACAGAGAGTAGCGCTTAATTTTGCAGGACTTCAGTTCGAGGCTCGAAGCCGATAAATATTTATATATATTTTTCTTTTTTTTATATTTTATTTTAGCTGGTTTCCTCCATCATTCCTAGAGATAAATTGAATAATTCCAAATCATATACGTCCAAAATAGAATTTAATATCAAAATATTTCTATATTTATTCGAAATTTTACCAGTTAAAATTTCCGCACATGCGCAGAATTCATTCGTATTCTTAGCATTGTGCTTTCAGACCAGATTGGCACCGTGTTTAAAATTTTACTTTAAAGTCGTAATGAGATTCTTAGACCCTTCAGAAGCTCTCAGGTTACGAGGCATTGTGGCTGGATCGACAGAGTGTAGCACTTAGTTTTGCAGGACTTCAGTTCGAGGCTCGAAGCCGACAAATATTTTTATATATTTTTCTTTTTTTTATATTTTATTTTAGCATCTTTCCTCCATCATTCCTAGAGATAAATTGAATAAATCCAAATCATATACGTAAAAAATAGAATTTAATATCAAAATATTTCTATATTTATTCGAAATTTTATGAGTTAAATTTCCCGCACATGCGCAGAATTCATTCGTATTCTTAGCATTGTGCTTTCAGACCAGATTGACATCGTGTTTAAAATTTTACTTTAAAGTCGTAATGAGATTCTTAGACCCTTCAGAAGCTCTCAGGTTACGAGGCATGGTGGCTGGATCGACAGAGAGTAGCGCTTAGTTTTGCAGGACTTCAGTTCAAGGCTCGAAGCCGACAAATATTTATATATATTTTTCTTTTTTTTATATTTTATTTTAGCGTCTTTCCTCCATCATTCGTAGAGAGAAATTGAATAATTCCAAATCATATACGTCAAAAATAGAATTTAATATCAAAATATTTCTGTATTTATTCGAAATTTTACGAGTCAAGTTCACGCACATGCGCAGAATACATTCGTATTCTTAGCATTGTGCTTTTAGACCAGATTGCACCGTATTTAAAATTTTACTTTGAAGTCGTAATGAGATTCTTAGACCCTTCAGAAGCTCTCAGGACACCAGGCTTGGTGGCTGGATCGACAGAGAGTAGCGCTTAGTTTTGCAGGACTTCAGTTCGAGGCTCGAAGCCGATAAATATTTATATATATTTTTCTTTTTTTTATATTTTATTTTAGCTGGTTTCCTCCATCATTCCTAGAGATAAATTGAATAATTCCAAATAATATACGTCAAAAATAGAATTTAATATCAAAATATCTCTATATTTATTCGAAATTTTACGAGTTAAATTTCCCGCACATGCGCAGAATTCATTCGTATTCTTAGCATTGTGCTTTCAGAGCAGATTGAAACCGTGTTTAAAATTTTACTTTAAAGTCGTAATGAGATTCTTAGACCCTTCAGAAGCTCTCAGGTTACGAGGCATGGTGGCTGGATCGACAGAGAGTAGCGCTTAATTTTGCAGGACTTCAGTTCGAGGCTCGAAGCCGATAAATATTTATATATATTTTTCTTTTTTTTATATTTTATTTTAGCTGGTTTCCTCCATCATTCCTAGAGATAAATTGAATAATTCCAAATCATATACGTCCAAAATAGAATTTAATATCAAAATATTTCTATATTTATTCGAAATTTTACCAGTTAAAATTTCCGCACATGCGCAGAATTCATTCGTATTCTTAGCATTGTGCTTTCAGACCAGATTGGCACCGTGTTTAAAATTTTACTTTAAAGTCGTAATGAGATTCTTAGACCCTTCAGAAGCTCTCAGGTTACGAGGCATTGTGGCTGGATCGACAGAGTGTAGCACTTAGTTTTGCAGGACTTCAGTTCGAGGCTCGAAGCCGACAAATATTTTTATATATTTTTCTTTTTTTTATATTTTATTTTAGCATCTTTCCTCCATCATTCCTAGAGATAAATTGAATAAATCCAAATCATATACGTAAAAAATAGAATTTAATATCAAAATATTTCTATATTTATTCGAAATTTTATGAGTTAAATTTCCCGCACATGCGCAGAATTCATTCGTATTCTTAGCATTGTGCTTTCAGACCAGATTGACATCGTGTTTAAAATTTTACTTTAAAGTCGTAATGAGATTCTTAGACCCTTCAGAAGCTCTCAGGTTACGAGGCATGGTGGCTGGATCGACAGAGAGTAGCGCTTAGTTTTGCAGGACTTCAGTTCAAGGCTCGAAGCCGACAAATATTTATATATATTTTTCTTTTTTTTATATTTTATTTTAGCGTCTTTCCTCCATCATTCCTAGAGAGAAATTGAATAATTCCAAATCATATACGTCAAAAATAGAATTTAATATCAAAATATTTCTATATTTATTCGAAATTTTACGAGTCAAGTTCACGCACATGCGCAGAATTCATTCGTATTCTTAGCATTGTGCTTTTAGACCAGATTGCACCGTATTTAAAATTTTACTTTGAAGTCGTAATGAGATTCGTAGACCCTTCAGAAGCTCTCAGGACACCAGGCTTGGTGGCTGGATCGACAGAGAGTAGCGCTTAGTTTTGCAGGACTTCAGTTCGAGGCTCGAAGCCGATAAATATTTATATATATTTTTCTTTTTTTTATATTTTATTTTAGCTGGTTTCCTCCATCATTCCTAGAGATAAATTGAATAATTCCAAATCATATACGTCCAAAATAGAATTTAATATCAAAATATTTCTATATTTATTCGAAATTTTACCAGTTAAAATTTCCGCACATGCGCAGAATTCATTCGTATTCTTAGCATTGTGCTTTCAGACCAGATTGGCACCGTGTTTAAAATTTTACTTTAAAGTCGTAATGAGATTCTTAGACCCTTCAGAAGCTCTCAGGTTACGAGGCATCGTGGCTGGATCGACAGAGTGTAGCACTTAGTTTTGCAGGACTTCAGTTCGAGGCTCGAAGCCGACAAATATTTTTATATATTTTTCTTTTTTTTATATTTTATTTTAGCATCTTTCCTCCATCATTCCTAGAGATAAATTGAATAAATCCAAATCATATACGTAAAAAATAGAATTTAATATCAAAATATTTCTATATTTATTCGAAATTTTATGAGTTAAATTTCCCGCACATGCGCAGAATTCATTCGTATTCTCAGCATTGTGCTTTCAGACCAGATTGACACCGTGTTTAAAATTTTACTTTAAAGTCGTAATGAGATTCTTAGACCCTTCAGAAGCTCTCAGGTTACGAGGCATCGTGGCTGGATCGACAGAGTGTAGCACTTAGTTTTGCAGGACTTCAGTTCGAGGCTCGAAGCCGACAAATATTTTTATATATTTTTCTTTTTTTTATATTTTATTTTAGCATCTTTCCTCCATCATTCCTAGAGACAAAATTGAATAAATCCAAATCATATACGTAAAAAATAGAATTTAATATCAAAATATTTCTATATTTATTCGAACTTTTACGAGTTAAAGTTCATGCACATGCGCAGAATTCATTCGTATTCTTAGCATTGTGCTTTCAGACCAGATTGACATCGTGTTTAAAATTTTACTTTAAAGTCGTAATTAGATTCTTAGACCCTTCAGAAGCTCTCAGGTTGCGAGGCATCGTGGCCGGATCCACAGAGCGAAGCGCTTAGTTTTGCAGGACTTCAGTTCGAGGCTCGAAGCCGACAAATATTTATATATATTTTTCTTTTTTTTATATTTTATTTTAGCGTCTTTCCTCCATCATTCCTAGAGAGAAATTGAATAATTCCAAATCATATACGTCAAAAATAGAATTTAATATCAAAATATTTCTATATTTATTCGAAATTTTACGAGTCAAGTTCACGCACATGCGCAGAATTCATTCGTATTCTTAGCATTGTGCTTTTAGACCAGATTGCACCGTATTTAAAATTTTACTTTGAAGTCGTAATGAGATTCTTAGACCCTTCAGAAGCTCTCAGGACTCCAGGCTTGGTGGCTGGATCGACAGAGAGTAGCGCTTAGTTTTGCAGGACTTCAGTTCGAGGCTCGAAGCCGATAAATATTTATATATATTTTTCTTTTTTTTATATTTTATTTTAGCTGGTTTCCTCCATCATTCCTAGAGATAAATTGAATAATTCCAAATCATATACGTCCAAAATAGAATTTAATATCAAAATATTTCTATATTTATTCGAAATTTTACGAGTTAAAATTTCCGCACATGCGCAGAATTCATTCGTATTTTTAGCATTGTGCTTTCAGACCAGATTGACACCGTGTTTAAAATTTTACTTTAAAGTCGTAATGAGATTCTTAGACCCTTCAGAAGCTCTCGTGTTACGAGGCATCGTGGCTGGATCGACAGAGTGTAGCGCTTAGTTTTGCAGGACTTCAGTTCGAGGCTCGAAGCCGACAAATATTTATATATATTTTTCTTTTTTTTATATTTTATTTTAGCGTCTTTCCTCCATCATTCCTAGAGATAAATTGAATAATTCCAAATCATATACGTCAAAAATAGAATTTAATATCAAAAAATTTCTATATTTATTCGAAATTTTACGAGTCAAGTTCACGCACATGCGCAGAATTCATTCGTATTCTTAGCATTGTGCTTTTAGACCAGATTGCACCGTATTTAAAATTTTACTTTGAAGTCGTAATGAGATTCGTAGACCCTTCAGAAGCTCTCAGGACACCAGGCTTGGTGGCTGGATCGACAGAGAGTAGCGCTTAGTTTTGCAGGACTTCAGTTCGAGGCTCGAAGCCGATAAATATTTATATATATTTTTCTTTTTTTTATATTTTATTTTAGCTGGTTTCCTCCATCATTCCTAGAGATAAATTGAATAATTCCAAATCATATACGTCCAAAATAGAATTTAATATCAAAATATTTCTATATTTATTCGAAATTTTACCAGTTAAAATTTCCGCACATGCGCAGAATTCATTCGTATTCTTAGCATTGTGCTTTCAGACCAGATTGGCACCGTGTTTAAAATTTTACTTTAAAGTCGTAATGAGATTCTTAGACCCTTCAGAAGCTCTCAGGTTACGAGGCATCGTGGCTGGATCGACAGAGTGTAGCGCTTAGTTTTGCAGGACTTCAGTTCGAGGCTCGAAGCCGACAAATATTTATATATATTTTTCTTTTTTTTATATTTTATTTTAGCGTCTTTCCTCCATCATTCCTAGAGATAAATTGAATAAATCCAAATCATATACGTAAAAAATAGAATTTAATATCAAAATATTTCTATATTTATTCGAAATTTTATGAGTTAAATTTCCCGCACATGCGCAGAATTCATTCGTATTCTCAGCATTGTGCTTTCAGACCAGATTGACACCGTGTTTAAAATTTTACTTTAAAGTCGTAATGAGATTCTTAGACCCTTCAGAAGCTCTCAGGTTACGAGGCATCGTGGCTGGATCGACAGAGTGTAGCACTTAGTTTTGCAGGACTTCAGTTCGAGGCTCGAAGCCGACAAATATTTTTATATATTTTTCTTTTTTTTATATTTTATTTTAGCATCTTTCCTCCATCATTCCTAGAGACAAAATTGAATAAATCCAAATCATATACGTAAAAAATAGAATTTAATATCAAAATATTTCTATATTTATTCGAAATTTTACGAGTTAAAGTTCATGCACATGCGCAGAATTCATTCGTATTCTTAGCATTGTGCTTTCAGACCAGATTGACATCGTGTTTAAAATTTTACTTTAAAGTCGTAATTAGATTCTTAGACCCTTCAGAAGCTCTCAGGGTGCGAGGCATCGTGGCCGGATCGACAGAGCGAAGCGCTTAGTTTTGCAGGACTTCAGTTCGAGGCTCGAAGCCGACAAATATTTATATATATTTTTCTTTTTTTTATATTTTATTTTAGCGTCTTTCCTCCATCATTCCTAGAGAGAAATTGAATAATTCCAAATCATATACGTCAAAAATAGAATTTAATATCAAAATATTTCTATATTTATTCGAAATTTTACGTGTCAAGTTCACGCACATGCGCAGAATTCATTCGTATTCTTAGCATTGTGCTTTTAGACCAGATTGCACCGTATTTAAAATTTTACTTTGAAGTCGTAATGAGATTCTTAGACCCTTCAGAAGCTCTCAGGACACCAGGCTTGGTGGCTGGATCGACAGAGAGTAGCGCTTAGTTTTGCAGGACTTCAGTTCGAGGCTCGAAGCCGATAAATATTTATATATATTTTTCTTTTTTTTATATTTTATTTTAGCTGGTTTCCTCCATCATTCCTAGAGATAAATTGAATAATTCCAAATCATATACGTCCAAAATAGAATTTAATATCAAAATATTTCTATATTTATTCGAAATTTTACCAGTTAAAATTTCCGCACATGCGCAGAATTCATTCGTATTCTTAGCATTGTGCTTTCAGACCAGATTGGCACCGTGTTTAAAATTTTACTTTAAAGTCGTAATGAGATTCTTAGACCCTTCAGAAGCTCTCAGGTTACGAGGCATCGTGGCTGGATCGACAGAGTGTAGCGCTTAGTTTTGCAGGACTTCAGTTCGAGGCTCGAAGCCGACAAATATTTATATATATTTTTCTTTTTTTTATATTTTATTTTAGCGTCTTTCCTCCATCATTCCTAGAGATAAATTGAATAAATCCAAATCATATACGTAAAAAATAGAATTTAATATCAAAATATTTCTATATTTATTCGAAATTTTATGAGTTAAATTTCCCGCACATGCGCAGAATTCATTCGTATTCTCAGCATTGTGCTTTCAGACCAGATTGACACCGTGTTTAAAATTTTACTTTAAAGTCGTAATGAGATTCTTAGACCCTTCAGAAGCTCTCAGGTTACGAGGCATCGTGGCTGGATCGACAGAGTGTAGCACTTAGTTTTGCAGGACTTCAGTTCGAGGCTCGAAGCCGACAAATATTTTTATATATTTTTCTTTTTTTTATATTTTATTTTAGCATCTTTCCTCCATCATTCCTAGAGACAAAATTGAATAAATCCAAATCATATACGTAAAAAATAGAATTTAATATCAAAATATTTCTATATTTATTCGAAATTTTACGAGTTAAAGTTCATGCACATGCGCAGAATTCATTCGTATTCTTAGCATTGTGCTTTCAGACCAGATTGACATCGTGTTTAAAATTTTACTTTAAAGTCGTAATTAGATTCTTAGACCCTTCAGAAGCTCTCAGGGTGCGAGGCATCGTGGCCGGATCGACAGAGCGAAGCGCTTAGTTTTGCAGGACTTCAGTTCGAGGCTCGAAGCCGACAAATATTTATATATATTTTTCTTTTTTTTATATTTTATTTTAGCGTCTTTCCTCCATCATTCCTAGAGAGAAATTGAATAATTCCAAATCATATACGTCAAAAATAGAATTTAATATCAAAATATTTCTATATTTATTCGAAATTTTACGTGTCAAGTTCACGCACATGCGCAGAATTCATTCGTATTCTTAGCATTGTGCTTTTAGACCAGATTGCACCGTATTTAAAATTTTACTTTGAAGTCGTAATGAGATTCTTAGACCCTTCAGAAGCTCTCAGGACACCAGGCTTGGTGGCTGGATCGACAGAGAGTAGCGCTTAGTTTTGCAGGACTTCAGTTCGAGGCTCGAAGCCGATAAATATTTATATATATTTTTCTTTTTTTTATATTTTATTTTAGCTGGTTTCCACCATCATTCCTAGAGATAAATTGAATAATTCCAAATCATATACGTCCAAAATAGAATTTAATATCAAAATATTTCTATATTTATTCGAAATTTTACGAGTTAAAATTTCCGCACATGCGCAGAATTCATTCGTATTTTTAGCATTGTGCTTTCAGACCAGATTGACACCGTGTTTAAAATTTTACTTTAAAGTCGTAATGAGATTCTTAGACCCTTCAGAAGCTCTCGTGTTACGAGGCATCGTGGCTGGATCGACAGAGTGTAGCGCTTAGTTTTGCAGGACTTCAGTTCGAGGCTCGAAGCCGACAAATATTTATATATATTTTTCTTTTTTTTATATTTTATTTTAGCGTCTTTCCTCCATCATTCCTAGAGATAAATTGAATAATTCCAAATCATATACGTCAAAAATAGAATTTAATATCAAAAAATTTCTATATTTATTCGAAATTTTACGAGTCAAGTTCACGCACATGCGCAGAATTCATTCGTATTCTTAGCATTGTGCTTTTAGACGAGATTCCACCGTATTTAAAATTTTACTTTGAAGTCGTAATGAGATTCTTAGACCCTTCAGAAGCTCTCAGGACACCAGGCTTGGTGGCTGGATCGACAGAGAGTAGCGCTTAGTTTTGCAGGACTTCAGTTCGAGGCTCGAAGCCGATAAATATTTATATATATTTTTCTTCTTTTTTTATATTTTATTTTAGCTCGTTTCCTCCATCATTCCTAGAGATAAATTGAATAATTCCAAATCATATACGTCCAAAATAGAATTTAATATCAAAATATTTCTATATTTATTCGAAATTTTACGAGTTAAAATTTCCGCACATGCGCAGAATTCATTCGTATTCTTAGCATTGTGCTTTCAGACCAGATTGGCACCGTGTTTAAAATTTTACTTTAAAGTCGTAATGAGATTCTTAGACCCTTCAGAAGCTCTCAGGTTACGAGGCATCGTGGCTGGATCGACAGAGTGTAGCACTTAGTTTTGCAGGACTTCAGTTCGAGGCTTGAAGCCGACAAATATTTTTATATATTTTTCTTTTTTTTATATTTTATTTTAGCATCTTTTCTCCATCATTCCTAGAGATAAATTGAATAAATCCAAATCATATACGTAAAAAATAGAATTTAATATCAAAATATTTCTATATTTATTCGAAATTTTACGAGTTAAAGTTCCCGCACATGCGCAGAATTCATTCGTATTCTTAGCATTGTGCTTTCAGACCAGATTGACACCGTGTTTAAAATTTTACTTTAAAGTCGTAATGAGATTCTTAGACCCTTCAGAAGCTCTCAGGTTACGAGGCATCGTGGCTGGATCGACAGAGTGTAGCACTTAGTTATGCAGGACTTCAGTTCGAGGCTCGAAGCCGACAAATATTTTTATATATTTTTCTTTTTTTTTAATTTTATTTCAGCATCTTTCCTCCATCATTCCTAGAGACAAAATTGAATAAATCCAAATCATATACGTAAAAAATAGAATTTAATATCAAAATATTTCTATATTTATTCGAAATTTTACGAGTTAAAGTTCATGCACATGCGCAGAATTCATTCGTATTCGTAGCATTGTGCTTTCAGACTAGATTGACATCGTGTTTAAAATTTTACTTTAAAGTCGTAATTAGATTCTTAGACCCTTCAGAAGCTCTCAGGTTGCGAGGCATCGTGGCCGGATCGACAGAGCGAAGCGCTTAGTTTTGCAGGACTTCAGTTCGAGGCTCGAAGCCGACAAATATTTATATATATTTTTCTTTTTTTTATATTTTATTTTAGCGTCTTTCCTCCATCATTCCTAGAGAGAAATTGAATAATTCCAAATCATATACGTCAAAAATAGAATTTAATATCAAAAAATTTCTATATTTATTCGAAATTTTACGAGTCAAGTTCACGCACATGCGCAGAATTCATTCGTATTCTTAGCATTGTGCTTTTAGACCAGATTGCACCGTATTTAAAATTTTACTTTGAAGTCGTAATGAGATTCTTAGACCCTTCAGAAGCTCTCAGGACACCAGGCTTGGTGGCTGGATCGACAGAGAGTAGCGCTTAGTTTTGCAGGACTTCAGTTCGAGGCTCGAAGCCGATAAATATTTATATATATTTTTCTTTTTTTTATATTTTATTTTAGCTGGTTTCCTCCATCATTCCTAGAGATAAATTGAATAATTCCAAATCATATACGTCCAAAATAGAATTTAATATCAAAATATTTCTATATTTATTCGAAATTTTACGAGTTAAAATTTCCGCACATGCTTAGAATTCATTCGTATTTTTAGCATTGTGCTTTCAGACCAGATTGACACCGTGTTTAAAATTTTACTTTAAAGTCGTAATGAGATTCTTAGACCCTTCAGAAGCTCTCGTGTTACGTTGCATCGTGGCTGGATCGACAGAGTGTAGCGCTTAGTTTTGCAGGACTTCAGTTCGAGGCTCGAAGCCGACAAATATTTATATATATTTTTCTTTTTTTTATATTTTATTTTAGCGTCTTTCCTCCATCATTCCTAGAGATAAATTGAATAATTCCAAATCATATACGTCAAAAATAGAATTTAATATCAAAAAATGTCTATATTTATTCGAAATTTTACGAGTCAAGTTCACGCACATGCGCAGAATTCATTCGTATTCTTAGCATTGTGCTTTTAGACCAGATTCCACCGTATTTAAAATTTTACTTTGAAGTCGTAATGAGATTCTTAGACCCTTCAGAAGCTCTCAGGACACCAGGCCTGGTGGCTGGATCGACAGAGAGTAGCGCTTAGTTTTGCAGGACTTCAGTTCGAGGCTCGAAGCCGACAAATATTTTTATATATTTTTCTTTTTTTTATATTTTATTTTAGCATCTTTCCTCCATCATTCCTAGAGATAAATTGAATAATTCCAAATAATATACGTCAAAAATAGAATTTAATATCAAAATATTTCTATATTTATTCGAAATTTTACGTGTTAAAGTTCCCGCACAGGCGCAGAATTCATTCGTATTCTTAGCATTGTGCTTTCAGACCAGATTGACACCGTGTTTAAAATTTTACTTTAAAGTCGTAATGAGATTCATAGACCCTTCAGAAGGTCTCAGGTTACGAGGCATCGTGGCTGGATCGACAGAGTGTAGCGCTTAGTTTTGCAGGACTTTAGTTCGAGGCTCGAAGCCGACAAATATTTATATATATTTTTCTTTTTTTTATATTTTATTTTAGCGTCTTTCCTCCATCATTCCTAGAGATAAATTGAATAATTCCAAATCATATACGTCAAAAATAGAATTTAATATCAAAAAATTTCTATATTTATTCGAAATTTTACGAGTCAAGTTCACGCACATGCGCAGAATTCATTCGTATTCTTAGCATTGTGCTTTTAGACCAGATTCCACCGTATTTAAAATTTTACTTTGAAGTCGTAATGAGATTCTTAGACCCTTCAGAAGCTCTCAGGACACCAGGCTTGGTGGCTGGATCGACAGAGAGTAGCGCTTAGTTTTGCAGGACTTCAGTTCGAGGCTCGAAGCCGATAAATATTTATATATATTTTTCTTTTTTTTATATTTTATTTTAGCTGGTTTCCTCCATCAGTCCTAGAGATAAATTGAATAATTCCAAATCATATACGTCCAAAATAGAATTTAATATCAAAATATTTCTATATTTATTCGAAATTTTACGAGTTAAAATTTCCGCACATGCGCAGAATTCATTCGTATTCTTAGCATTGTGCTTTCAGACCAGATTGGCACCTTTTTTAAAATTTTACTTTAAAGTCGTAATGAGATTCTTAGACCCTTCAGAAGCTCTCAGGTTACGAGGCATCGTGGCTGGATCGACAGAGTGTAGCACTTAGTTATGCAGGACTTCAGTTCGAGGCTCGAAGCCGACAAATATTTTTATATATTTTTCTTTTTTTTTAATTTTATTTCAGCATCTTTCCTCCATCATTCCTAGAGACAAAATTGAATAAATCCAAATCATATACGTAAAAAATAGAATTTAATATCAAAATATTTCTATATTTATTCGAAATTTTACGAGTTAAAGTTCATGCACATGCGCAGAATTCATTCGTATTCGTAGCATTGTGCTTTCAGACCAGATTGACATCGTGTTTAAAATTTTACTTTAAAGTCGTAATTAGATTCTTAGACCCTTCAGAAGCTCTCAGGTTGCGAGGCATCGTGGCCGGATCGACAGAGCGAAGCGCTTAGTTTTGCAGGACTTCAGTTCGAGGCTCGAAGCCGACAAATATTTATATATATTTTTCTTTTTTTTATATTTTATTTTAGCGTCTTTCCTCCATCATTCCTAGAGAGAAATTGAATAATTCCAAATCATATACGTCAAAAATAGAATTTAATATCAAAAAATTTCTATATTTATTCGAAATTTTACGAGTCAAGTTCACGCACATGCGCAGAATTCATTCGTATTCTTAGCATTGTGCTTTTAGACCAGATTGCACCGTATTTAAAATTTTACTTTGAAGTCGTAATGAGATTCTTAGACCCTTCAGAAGCTCTCAGGACACCAGGCTTGGTGGCTGGATCGACAGAGAGTAGCGCTTAGTTTTGCAGGACTTCAGTTCGAGGCTCGAAGCCGATAAATATTTTTATATATTTTTCTTTTTTTTATATTTTATTTTAGCATCTTTCCTCCATCATTCCTAGAGATAAATTGAATAATTCCAAATAATATACGTCAAAAATAGAATTTAATATCAAAATATTTCTATATTTATTCGAAATTTTACGTGTTGCGCAGAATTCATTCGTATTCTTAGCATTGTGCTTTCAGACCAGATTGACACCGTGTTTAAAATTTTACTTTAAAGTCGTAATGAGATTCATAGACCCTTCAGAAGGTCTCAGGTTACGAGGCATCGTGGCTGGATCGACAGAGTGTAGCGCTTAGTTTTGCAGGACTTCAGTTCGAGGCTCGAAGCCGACAAATATTTTTATATATTTTTCTTTTTTTTTATATTTTATTTTAGCATCTTTCCTCCATCATTCCTAGAGATAAATTGAATAATTCCAAATAATATACGTCAAAAATAGAATTTAATATCAAAATATTTCTATATTTATTCGAAATTTTACGTGTTAAAGTTCCCGCACAGGCGCAGAATTCATTCGTATTCTTAGCATTGTGCTTTCAGACCAGATTGCACCGTATTTAAAATTTTACTTTGAAGTCGTAATGAGATTCTTAGACCCTTCAGAAGCTCTCAGGACACCAGGCTTGGTGGCTGGATCGACAGAGAGTAGCGCTTAGTTTTGCAGGACTTCAGTTCGAGGCTCGAAGCCGATAAATATTTATATATATTTTTCTTTTTTTTATATTTTATTTTAGCTGGTTTCCTCCATCATTCCTAGAGATAAATTGAATAATTCCAAATCATATACGTCCAAAATAGAATTTAATATCAAAATATTTCTATATTTATTCGAAATTTTACGAGTTAAAATTTCCGCACATGCGCAGAATTCATTCGTATTTTTAGCATTGTGCTTTCAGACCAGATTGACACCGTGTTTAAAATTTTACTTTAAAGTCGTAATGAGATTCTTAGACCCTTCAGAAGCTCTCGTGTTACGTTGCATCGTGGCTGGATCGACAGAGTGTAGCGCTTAGTTTTGCAGGACTTCAGTTCGAGGCTCGAAGCCGACAAATATTTATATATATTTTTCTTTTTTTTATATTTTATTTTAGCGTCTTTCCTCCATCATTCCTAGAGATAAATTGAATAATTCCAAATCATAAACGTCAAAAATAGAATTTAATATCAAAAAATTTCTATATTTATTCGAAATTTTACGAGTCAAGTTCACGCACATGCGCAGAATTCATTCGTATTCTTAGCATTGTGCTTTTAGACCAGATTCCACCGTATTTAAAATTTTACTTTGAAGTCGTAATGAGATTCTTAGACCCTTCAGAAGCTCTCAGGACACCAGGCTTGGTGGCTGGATCGACAGAGAGTAGCGCTTAGTTTTGCAGGACTTCAGTTCGAGGCTCGAAGCCGACAAATATTTTTATATATTTTTCTTTTTTTTATATTTTATTTTAGCATCTTTCCTCCATCATTCCTAGAGATAAATTGAATAATTCCAAATAATATACGTCAAAAATAGAATTTAATATCAAAATATTTCTATATTTATTCGAAATTTTACGTGTTAAAGTTCCCGCACAGGCGCAGAATTCATTCGTATTCTTAGCATTGTGCTTTCAGACCAGATTGACACCGTGTTTAAAATTTTACTTTAAAGTCGTAATGAGATTCATAGACCCTTCAGAAGGTCTCAGGTTACGAGGCATCGTGGCTGGATCGACAGAGTGTAGCGCTTAGTTTTGCAGGACTTCAGTTCGAGGCTCGAAGCCGACAAATATTTTTATATATTTTTCTTTTTTTTATATTTTATTTTAGCATCTTTCCTCCATCATTCCTAGAGATAAATTGAATAATTCCAAATAATATACGTCAAAAATAGAATTTAATATCAAAATATTTCAATATTTATTCGAAATTTTACGTGTTAAAGTTCCCGCACAGGCGCAGAATTCATTCGTATTCTTAGCATTGTGCTTTCAGACCAGATTGACACCGTGTTTAAAATTTTACTTTAAAGTCGTAATGAGATTCATAGACCCTTCAGAAGGTCTCAGGTTACGAGGCATCGTGGCTGGATCGACAGAGTGTAGCGCTTAGTTTTGCAGGACTTCAGTTCGAGGCTCGAAGCAGACAAATATTTTTATATATTTTTCTTTTTTTTTATATTTTATTTTAGCATCTTTCCTCCATCATTCCTAGAGATAAATTGAATAAATCCAAATCATATACGTAAAAAATAGAATTTAATATCAAAATATTTCTATATTTATTCGAAATTTTACGAGTTAAAGTTCCCGCACATGCGCAGAATTCATTCGTATTCTTAGCATTGTGCTTTCAGACCAGATTGACATCGTGTTTATAATTTTAATTTAAAGTCGTAATTAGATTCTTAGACCCTTCAGAAGCTCTCAGATTGCGAGGCATCGTGGCTGGATCGACAGAGCGAAGCGCTTAGTTTTGCAGGACTTCAGTTCGAGGCTCGAAGCCGACAAATATTTATATATATTTTTCTTTTTTTTATATTTTATTTTAGCGTCTTTCCTCCATCATTCCTAGAGAGAAATTGAATAATTCCAAATCATATACGTCAAAAATAGAATTTAATATCAAAAAATTTCTATATTTATTCGAAATTTTACGAGTCAAGTTCACGCACATGCGCAGAATTCATTCGTATTCTTAGCATTGTGCTTTTAGACCAGATTGCAAAGTATTTAAAATTTTACTTTGAAGTCGTAATGAGATTCTTAGACCCTTCAGAAGCTCTCAGGACACCAGGCTTGGTGGCTGGATCGACAGAGAGTAGCGCTTAGTTTTGCAGGACTTCAGTTCGAGGCTCGAAGCCGATAAATATTTATATATATTTTTCTTTTTTTTATATTTTATTTTAGCTTGTTTCCTCCATCATTCCTAGAGATAAATTGAATAATTCCAAATCATATACGTCCAAAATAGAATTTAATATCAAAATATTTCTATATTTATTCGAAATTTTACGAGTTAAAATTTCCGCACATGCGCAGAATTCATTCGTATTTTTAGCATTGTGCTTTCAGACCAGATTGACACCGTGTTTAAAATTTTACTTTAAAGTCGTAATGAGATTCTTAGACCCTTCAGAAGCTCTCGTGTTACGAGGCATCGTGGCTGGATCGACAGAGTGTAGCGCTTAGTTTTGCAGGACTTCAGTTCGAGGCTCGAAGCCGACAAATATTTATATATATTTTTCTTTTTTTTATATTTTATTTTAGCGTCTTTCCTCCATCATTCCTAGAGAGAAATTGAATAATTCCAAATCATATACGTCAAAAATAGAATTTAATATCAAAAAATTTCTATATTTATTCGAAATTTTACGAGTCAAGTTCACGCACATGCGCAGAATTCATTCGTATTCTTAGCATTGTGCTTTTAGACCAGATTGCACCGTATTTAAAATTTTACTTTGAAGTCGTAATGAGATTCTTAGACCCTTCAGAAGCTCTCAGGACACCAGGCTTGGTGGCTGGATCGACAGAGAGTAGCGCTTAGTTTTGCAGGACTTCAGTTCGAGGCTCGAAGCCGACAAATATTTTTATATATTTTTCTTTTTTTTATATTTTATTTTAGCATCTTTCCTCCATCATTCCTAGAGATAAATTGTATAATTCTAAACAATATACGTCAAAAATAGAATTTAACCCTCTGGGTGGTTTCATTTTACGTGTGAAACTTCTGAAAAGCGAGAGACACCAGACTAGTAATGTATCGTAAAAGCGCATCGGTTTTCCAAACGAGATGCACTGAAAGCGTTAGCCGAATTTTTGCTTTCCCCCAAACGTCATGTGGGGTCAAGAGTCCCTAAGGGTAGGAACAAGTTACTGCTCATTCAAGTGAAATTTTATTGCTTTCCTTTATTTTGTACGGCTACAAAAATCAGAGGGTTTCTAAGAATAGTGAATGGGAAGACTTCTGTTTCTTTTTAACCCCGATCGCTGAAATAACATTTTGCGAATCGTTGCACAGCAGAATCGTTGAACAAAAATTTCATTATATATATAAGAGAGAGAGAGAGCAGTCAATGTAGGATAAAATTTTCTTATTTCCTTATTATTCTTTTAAATAAATCATTGTAATATCTTTGTATCGAGCAATAACATTTGCAACGCGGTAGCATATGTCTAAAATTAGAACTAATCATAAATAATTCTGTTAATCAGAAATGCATAAATAACAATAAAGAGCTGATGTATTATATTTTAGAAGAAATGGCATCATCTTCTATTATAATAAAACATACAATTTTTTAGTGTAAATCAGCAAATTGGTTGGACAGCTGAAAAAATATATTATTTTAGAGCCCCATAATTGACTACCTAGGTATTAGTTATCCAGGCCCTGAAACATCTCGTAGCAGTTTTATCAGAATTCAATATTGTTTATAATCATTATTTTTTATTGAAAAATAATGACATCTTCGTTTTTAAATGATTCAAAATAATGAAATATACAATTTAAAACCTTATAAATTGTGCCAGTGTAAATGCACATCAAATGTTTTTATTTAGAATTTATTTTTGAAGTTGTATACTGTTCTAGTGATTTTAAAGAGTTAGTGAAATTTAAAACAATCAACATTTATTTTTATTTTTTCCCTCATCTATTTCCACCATTTTGTGTTCACACTCAATGAAATTGTCATTTTCAAAAACATTCAAAGGCAGCTAAAACAAACAAAGAATTCTTTTAAGATATTATGCAGGAGTATATTATTACTCATAAATTTCAATATGTTTATAACGCTTAAAATTTTCTTTAAAAAAATACAATATACATAGATGTTTTTTCTAATTTTCGTCTAATCTGAAAAACTAGTTTGATACTTTTCATTCAAGCAGTTTTAAACTTATTAATTCAAGATATCTCCTACTGTACGATATTTAAAAATTGCACGTATCACACACCTGGTTTTGCAAATTTATCACCAAAATTTGATGTAAAAAATTTATTCGCAAGTTTCAGAAATTCTATATTCATATATTTTCCAGCACTCAGAGAAACGGAATTATAAAGAAATGCTGAAAGAAAACAAATAGTATCCACCCACAATATCATCCACAGACGTTTATTATTATTATTATTATTTGGAAATTGGGAAATCATAGAGAGCAAGCGATCATCGATGACATATCTAATGGACAAAAGTTTTAATATGAAATAAAAATTGGCAGAATCGGTTGGAGCAGCTTAAGCACCGAAAGGTTTTGGAAATAATTTTAAATTGCCGCCATGTGACGAATCTAGTGAATATATATATATATATATATATATATATATATATATATATATATATATATATATATATATATATATATATATATATATATATATATATATATATATATATATATATATATATATATATATATATATATATATATATATATATATATATATATATATATATATATATATATATATATTTTTCTTGAAGGAAGGTGATGAGGGACATGGGATCTTTTATGATGTATCTATGCTTATAAGCTCTCATATAAAGCAAAGATTAATGAAATTGGTCTTGTGGTTGAAGTTGGCGCTGATTGGAATTATATATATACGTGGGTGAAATTTTGAAATCATTCGGAAATCTAGTTATTAGCGAATTTGAAAGTATCCAAGGTTTGTAACATAGTCAGTAGACTTTTATATATTTATTTATTTAAAGTAAATGTTCACCACAGAAAAAAAAAATCAGATTAAATAAAATTTTATACAAAAGGAACATTTAAAAAAAAATTCTTTTATCACCGAACTATGAAAATATTGTAATGTGGACTGGGAATTTAAAAGTTAAACACATCTGAGATTCTAAAAGCAATAAACACTGGATTTTAAATGTATTAAGAAACATGCATGGAAACTAAATGCAACTTTTAAAAATATTAAAAAGCAGATTAAGAATTAAAAATGTGTAATATTTAAACGTAATAACGTAGATTAAAAAATTCAGCCTTTTTTAGAAACTTGTTAAAATGTTTGGAAAATTTGCATAACAAGTATTTATTTATATAATTGACTTAAAAAACAAACAATTGTTTCTCAAATTTCAGATTAATACAGCATACTGGGTATGGCTTATCCCCTTTTTTCAACCATTTCAATCCCTTTATTAACCTTTTTTGACCTCCTCTCAATTCAATAGCTAGGGTTAAAAAGGCAGAGCATGTACCTTTGGAATCATTCCATGCAAAGCATTTGGGATAACTTTTAAATTCTTTCTGTCTCGTACGACAACGTATTGCAATTTTCATAAATTAATTGCAATTAACTTAAATGTAATCTTATCTCAAATATTAGATGAAACTGGCTGATGGGAAATCTATCTGACCGTGAATGCGTGAGCATGATACCCCAAAACAAAAGCGACTAGATCAGTTAAATGTATCATGCGATTTTATCTAAATGTAGATTTATATTAATTTTTTAAATATAATCTGTAAAAGGATTAATTATCCGTGTCTGTCTATTCGTGAGTGTTTGATTAATCATTTAAAATTACAAAAAATAGATAAATGAAATTTGGTTTTTTTTTGCTTTGACATCATTATTACAAATATGTATCGAATTTTTGCTCCAATCTAAAAGGATAGAAAGACGTACCTAATTCATGATTCTATTCTAAAGAAATGCGGATACCTCTGCACTCATAAGCATATGCATAGGAGAAAGTAGAGAGGTAAATAATAGCATTGATCTTTACCTTGATTGCAAATCCTTAGATTGCTTTTAATAATAATAATAATAATAATAATAAAGTATTGATAAAATTTGTTTTCCAGTTTGGACCCTGCAACTTTTAAGGTTGATCCTGCCCCAATGTGTGCAGTTTATGAAATTTTGTTCCATAAGTAACATTCCCATAACAAAATCTGAGTGAAGTAATGTATAATCCTTTATTTTACACGAGTAAATAACAGGTTGTGATTTCAGGGCATAACTATGAATGTTACACTTTTAAATATTCAAAAATAATTTATTGTCCGTGCACCATTGAAGCATTTATCTGCATTATTTTGCATTAGAACGTCCTTAAAAACATGTAATTAAAAATCTTGCTGCACTTTGCACAAGATTCATCAAAAGCTATCTCATTTATCCACTCAGATTTTAGGCTTTAATGAAGAATTTTCATTAGCATATTAACAAAAAAAAAAAAAAATGCTTCCAAGTACTGTAAAATAAATATAGAATTTTTGAAACTCCTATTTTTAGATTTTATAAATCTATTACTTTATCTAAGAAATATATCTTCTTTGATAAATTATTGAAAAAAAAATCTTAAAATAATTTGCTGTGTTAAAGACTTTTACGATGTTATCAGTCTCTTAATGTTCCTAACAAAATTATTCAAACATTTGATTCAATTTATTTTGCTATTTGTTTTCATCTACATCAAGGTATAAATGCTAGTAACTAATCATTAACAACTAAACTAATGTTAATAACTAACTAAATATTAAAAACTAAACTAATATTAAAAACTAAACTAATATTAATATCTTTCAGAATAGAAATAATTTTTAAAAAAATCTTTTTGTTGTTTCTTTTACGACTTTGAAAGAAATTATTTTATTCAGTTCGTTAAGGAACTTTAAAAAGGAGTCGCATTATAAAAATTCGGACACACAATTCGATATTTTTATACGATGTAAATCTGAAAAGAGAAACAATATAATAATATCCTTTATTATATTTTTGAAATTTACGACTGTTTTAAAACACAAAATTCAGTTTATCTGTTTACTTTGAACGAAGAAAAATAATTGGAGGTAGAGATTAGTGTAAAAAATATAAATTTGCATTATAAAAATAGTTGAACTAAGAATGAGAAATATATTTAATGTATTAACTATATATATAGGGCGATTTTTCAAATATATCCCTCCGAGTTCCTAATAATTAAATGCGATGTTTAATCATAAGTGAGGATAAAACTGCATTTTGAAAAATACTTTAATGGAACTTTAAAACAACATTTCGATCAAATAAGCTATATCAAAGAAATACTATTGAAGCCAAATGCAATTTAAATCTAAGTCCACATAGAGCATTAAGGGACACACATTTGGGGAAAAATTCATGTTCCTCTTTTCTTGAACAAGCTTTCGTTCCTCCCTAACGCCGACACCATCACAATGCCCTATGCCTAAAGCAGTCTTCCGGCCCTCAGATCCAGCGACATCCATAAATGGCCGTAAAACTTCATTGTGTTGTCTCCCCTCCAATTCATCAAGATGTCGAAACTTGTAGGGGGAAAGAAATACGTTAAAATACGTATACACCATTTTCGGTTCAGTATGACCCCTACGTGATTTTCCGTGCAGAACCAATTTGCATCGTTCGTTACCCTACGTTAAAATGCGTGCAGTGCACTTTAAAAACATCTATGGGGCTACGTCGAAATACGTGTGGAACCCTTAGAGGGTTAATATCAAAATATTTCTATATTTATTCGAAATTTTACGTGTTAAAGTTCCCGCACAGGCGCAGAATTCATTCGTATTCTTAGCATTGTGCTTTCAGACCAGATTGACACCGTGTTTAAAATTTTACTTTAAAGTCGTAATGAGATTCATAGACCCTTCAGAAGGTCTCAGGTTACGAGGCATCGTGGCTGGATCGACAGAGTGTAGCGCTTAGTTTTGCAGGACTTCAGTTCGAGGCTCGAAGCCGACAAATATTTTTATATATTTTTCTTTTTTTTATATTTTATTTTAGCATCTTTCCTCCATCATTCCTAGAGATAAATTGAATAATTCCAAATAATATACGTCAAAAATAGAATTTAATATCAAAATATTTCTATATTTATTCGAAATTTTACGTGTTAAAGTTCCCGCACAGGCGCAGAATTCATTCGTATTCTTAGCATTGTGCTTTCAGACCAGATTGACACCGTGTTTAAAATTTTACTTTAAAGTCGTAATGAGATTCTTAGACCCTTCAGAAGGTCTCAGGTTACGAGGCATCGTGGCTGGATCGACAGAGTGTAGCGCTGAGTTTTGCAGGACTTCAGTTCGAGGCTCGAAGCCGACAAATATTTTTATATATTTTTCTTTTTTTTTATATTTTATTTTAGCATCTTTCCTCCATCATTCCTAGAGATAAATTGAATAATTCCAAATCATATAAGTCAAAAATAGAATTTAATATCAAAATATATCTATATTTATTCGAAATTTTACGAGTTAAATTTCCCGCACATGCGCACAATTCCTTCGTATTCTTAGCATTGTGCTTTCAGACCAGATTGACACCGTGTTTAAAATTTTACTTTAAATCGTAATGAGATTCTTAGACCCTTCAGAAGCTCTCAGGTTACGAGGCATCGTGGCTGGATCGACAGAGTGTAGCGCTTAGTTTTGCAGGACTTCAGTTCGAGGCTCGTAGCCGACAAATATTTTTATATATTTTTCTTTTTTTTTATATTTTATTTTAGCATCTTTCCTCCATCATTCCTAGAGATAAATTGAATAATTCCAAAAAATATACGTCAAAAATAGAATTTAATATCAAAATATTTCTATATTTATTCGAAATTTTACGAGTTAAATTTCCCGCACATGCGCACAATTCATTCGTATTCTTAGCATTGTGCTTTCAGAGCAGATTGAAACCGTGTTTAAAATTTTACTTTAAAGTCGTAATGAGATTCTTAGACCCTTCAGAAGCTCTCAGGTTACGAGGCATGGTGGCTGGATCGACAGAGAGTAGCGCTTAGTTTTGCAGGACTTCAGTTCGAGGCTCGAAGCCGACAAATATTTATATATATTTTTCTTTTTTTTATATTTTATTTTAGCGTCTTTCCTCCATCATTCCTAGAGAGAAATTGAATAATTCCAAATCATATACGTCAAAAATAGAATTTAATATCAAAAAATTTCTATATTTATTTGAAATTTTACGAGTCAAGTTCACGCACATGCGCAGAATTCATTCGTATTCTTAGCATTGTGCTTTTAGACCAGATTGCACCGTATTTAAAATTTTACTTTGAAGTCGTAATGAGATTCTTAGACCCTTCAGAAGCTCTCAGGACACCAGGCTTGGTGGCTGGATCGGCAGAGAGTAGCGCTTAGTTTTGCAGGACTTCAGTTCGAGGCTCGAAGCCGATAAATATTTATATATATTTTTCTTTTTTTTATATTTTATTTTAGCTGGTTTCCTCCATCATTCCTAGAGATAAATTGAATAATTCCAAATCATATACGTCCAAAATAGAATTTAATATCAAAATATTTCTATATTTATTCGAAATTTTACGAGTTAAAGTTCCCGCACATGCGCAGAATTCATTCGTATTCTTAGCATTGTGCTTTCAGACCAGATTGACATCGTGTTTAAAATTTTACTTTAAAGTCGTAATTAGATTCTTAGACCCTTCAGAAGCTCTCAGGTTGCGAGGCATCGTGGCCGGATCGACCGAGCGAAGCGCTTGGTTTTGCAGGACTTCAGTTCGAGGCTCGAAGCCCGCAAATATTTATATATATTTTTCTTTTTTTTATATTTTATTTTAGCGTCTTTCCTCCATCATTCCTAGAGAGAAATTGAATAATTCCAAATCATATACGTCAAAAATAGAATTTAATATCAAAAAATTTCTATATTTATTCGAAATTTTACGAGTCAAGTTCACGCACATGCGCAGAATTCATTCGTATTCTTAGCATTGTGCTTTTAGACCAGATTGCACCGTATTTAAAATTTTACTTTGAAGTCGTAATGAGATTCTTAGACCCTTCAGAAGCTCTCAGGACACCAGGCTTGGTGGCTGGATCGACAGAGAGTAGCGCTTAGTTTTGCAGGACTTCAGTTCGAGGCTCGAAGCCGATAAATATTTATATATATTTTTCTTTTTTTTATATTTTATTTTAGCTGGTTTCCTCCGTCATTCCTAGAGATAAAATGAATAATTCCAAATCATATAAATCAAAAATAGAATTTAATATCAAAATATTTCTATATTTATTCGAAATTTTACGAGTTAAAATTTCCGCACATGCGCAGAATTCATTCGTATTCTTAGCATTGTGCTTTTAGACCAGATTGCACCGTATTTAAAATTTTACTTTGAAGTCGTAATGAGATTCTTAGACCCTTCAGAAGCTCTCAGGACACCAGGCTTGGTGGCTGGATCGACAGAGAGTAGCGCTTAGTTTTGCAGGACTTCAGTTCGAGGCTCGAAGCCGATAAATATTTATATATATTTTTCTTTTTTTTATATTTTATTTTAGATGGTTTCCTCCATCATTCCTAGAGATAAAATGAATAATTCCAAATCATATAAATCAAAAATAGAATTTAATATCAAAATATTTCTATATTTATTCGAAATTTTACGAGTTAAAATTTCCGCACATGCGCAGAATTCATTCGTATTCTTAGCATTGTGCTTTTAGACCAGATTGCACCGTATTTAAAATTTTACTTTGAAGTCGTAATGAGATTCTTAGACCCTTCAGAAGCTCTCAGGACACCAGGCTTGGTGGCTGGATCGACAGAGAGTAGCGCTTAGTTTTGCAGGACTTCAGTTCGAGGCTCGAAGCCGATAAATATTTATATATATTTTTCTTTTTTTTATATTTTATTTTAGCTGGTTTCCTCCATCATTCCTAGAGATAAAATGAATAATTCCAAATCATATACGTTTAAAATAGAATTTAATATCAAAATATTTCTATATTTATTCGAAATTTTACGAGTTAAAGTTCCCGCACATGCGCACAATTCATTCGTATTCTTAGCATTGTGCTTTCAGACCAGATTGACATCGTGTTTAAAATTTTACTTTAAAGTCGTAATGAGATTCTTAGACCCTTCAGAAGCTCTCAGGTTACGAGGCATCGTGGCTGGATCGACAGAGTGTAGCGCTTAGTTTTGCAGGACTTCAGTTCGAGGCTCGAAGCCGACAAATATTTATATATATTTTTCTTTTTTTTATATTTTATTTTAGCGTCTTTCCTCCATCATTCCTAGAGATAAATTGAATAATTCCAAATCATATACGTCAAAAATAGAATTTAATATCAAAAAATTTCTATATTTATTCGAAATTTTACGAGTTAAAGTTCCCGCACATGCGCACAATTCATTCGTATTCTTAGCATTGTGCTTTCAGACCAGATTGACACCGTGTTTAAAATTTTATTTTCAAGTCGTAATGAGATTCTTAGACCCTTCAGAAGCTCTCAGGTTACGAGGCATCGTGGCTGGATCGACAGAGTGTAGCGCTTAGTTTTGCAGGACTTCAGTTCGAGGCTCGAAGCCGACAAATATTTATATATATTTTTCTTTTTTTTATATTTTATTTTAGCGTCTTTCCTCCATCATTCCTAGAGAGAAATTGAATAATTCCAAATCATATACGTCAAAAATAGAATTTAATATCAAAAAATTTCTATATTTATTTGAAATTTTACGAGTCAAGTTCACGCACATGCGCAGAATTCATTCGTATTCTTAGCATTGTGCTTTCAGACCAGATTGACATCGTGTTTAAAATTTTACTTTAAAGTCGTAATTAGATTCTTAGACCCTTCAGAAGCTCTCAGGTTGCGAGGCATCGTGGCCGGATCGACCGAGCGAAGCGCTTGGTTTTGCAGGACTTCAGTTCGAGGCTCGAAGCCCGCAAATATTTATATATATTTTTCTTTTTTTTATATTTTATTTTAGCGTCTTTCCTCCATCATTCCTAGAGAGAAATTGAATAATTCCAAATCATATACGTCAAAAATAGAATTTAATATCAAAAAATTTCTATATTTATTCGAAATTTTACGAGTCAAGTTCACGCACATGCGCAGAATTCATTCGTATTCTTAGCATTGTGCTTTTAGACCAGATTGCACCGTATTTAAAATTTTACTTTGAAGTCGTAATGAGATTCTTAGACCCTTCAGAAGCTCTCAGGACACCAGGCTTGGTGGCTGGATCGACAGAGAGTAGCGCTTAGTTTTGCAGGACTTCAGTTCGAGGCTCGAAGCCGATAAATATTTATATATATTTTTCTTTTTTTTATATTTTATTTTAGCTGGTTTCCTCCGTCATTCCTAGAGATAAAATGAATAATTCCAAATCATATAAATCAAAAATAGAATTTAATATCAAAATATTTCTATATTTATTCGAAATTTTACGAGTTAAAATTTCCGCACATGCGCAGAATTCATTCGTATTCTTAGCATTGTGCTTTTAGACCAGATTGCACCGTATTTAAAATTTTACTTTGAAGTCGTAATGAGATTCTTAGACCCTTCAGAAGCTCTCAGGACACCAGGCTTGGTGGCTGGATCGACAGAGTGTAGCGCTTAGTTTTGCAGGACTTCAGTTCGAGGCTCGAAGCCGATAAATATTTATATATATTTTTCTTTTTTTTATATTTTATTTTAGCTGGTTTCCTCCATCATTCCTAGAGATAAAATGAATAATTCCAAATCATATAAATCAAAAATAGAATTTAATATCAAAATATTTCTATATTTATTCGAAATTTTACGAGTTAAAATTTCCGCACATGCGCAGAATTCATTCGTATTCTTAGCATTGTGCTTTTAGACCAGATTGCACCGTATTTAAAATTTTACTTTGAAGTCGTAATGAGATTCTTAGACCCTTCAGAAGCTCTCAGGACACCAGGCTTGGTGGCTGGATCGACAGAGAGTAGCGCTTAGTTTTGCAGGACTTCAGTTCGAGGCTCGAAGCCGATAAATATTTATATATATTTTTCTTTTTTTTATATTTTATTTTAGCTGGTTTCCTCCATCATTCCTAGAGATAAAATGAATAATTCCAAATCATATACGTTTAAAATAGAATTTAATATCAAAATATTTCTATATTTATTCGAAATTTTACGAGTTAAAGTTCCCGCACATGCGCACAATTCATTCGTATTCTTAGCATTGCGCTTTCAGACCAGATTGACATCGTGTTTAAAATTTTACTTTAAAGTCGTAATGAGATTCTTAGACCCTTCAGAAGCTCTCAGGTTACGAGGCATCGTGGCTGGATCGACAGAGTGTAGCGCTTAGTTTTGCAGGACTTCAGTTCGAGGCTCGAAGCCGACAAATATTTATATATATTTTTCTTTTTTTTATATTTTATTTTAGCGTCTTTCCTCCATCATTCCTAGAGATAAATTGAATAATTCCAAATCATATACGTCAAAAATAGAATTTAATATCAAAATATTTCTATATTTATTCGAAATTTTACGAGTTAAAGTTCCCGCACATGCGCAGAATTCATTCGTATTCTTAGCATTGTGCTTTCAGACCAGATTGACATCGTGTTTAAAATTTTACTTTAAAGTCGTAATTAGATTCTTAGACCCTTCAGAAGCTCTCAGGTTGCGAGGCATCGTGGCCGGATCGACCGAGCGAAGCGCTTAGTTTTGCAGGACTTCAGTTCGAGGCTCGAAGCCCGCAAATATTTATATATATTTTTCTTTTTTTTATATTTTATTTTAGCGTCTTTCCTCCATCATTCCTAGAGAGAAATTGAATAATTCCAAATCATATACGTCAAAAATAGAATTTAATATCAAAAAATTTCTATATTTATTCGAAATTTTACGAGTCAAGTTCACGCACATGCGCAGAATTCATTCCTATTCTTAGCATTGTGCTTTTAGACCAGATTGCACCGTATTTAAAATTTTACTTTGAAGTCGTAATGAGATTCTTAGACCCTTCAGAAGCTCTCAGGACACCAGGCTTGGTGGCTGGATCGACAGAGAGTAGCGCTTAGTTTTGCAGGACTTCAGTTCGAGGCTCGAAGCCGATAAATATTTATATATATTTTTCTTTTTTTTATATTTTATTTTAGCTGGTTTCCTCCGTCATTCCTAGAGATAAAATGAATAATTCCAAATCTTATAAATCAAAAATAGAATTTAATATCAAAATATTTCTATATTTATTCGAAATTTTACGAGTTAAAATTTCCACACATGCGCAGAATTCATTCGTATTCTTAGCATTGTGCTTTTAGACCAGATTGCACCGTATTTAAAATTTTACTTTGAAGTCGTAATGAGATTCTTAGACCCTTCAGAAGCTCTCAGGACACCAGGCTTGGTGGCTGGATCGACAGAGAGTAGCGCTTGGTTTTGCATGACTTCAGTTCGAGGCTCGAAGCCGATAAATATTTATATATATTTTTCTTTTTTTTATATTTTATTTTAACTGGTTTCCTCCATCATTCCTAGAGATAAAATGAATAATTCCAAATCATATAAATAAAAAATAGAATTTAATATCAAAATATTTCTATATTTATTCGAAATTTTACGAGTTAAAATTTCCGCACATGCGCAGAATTCATTCGTATTCTTATTATTGTGCTTTTAGACCAGATTGCACCGTATTTAAAATTTTACTTTGAAGTCGTAATGAGATTCTTAGACCCTTCAGAAGCTCTCAGGACACCAGGCTTGGTGTCTGGATCGACAGAGAGTAGCGCTACGTTTTGCAGGACTTCAGTTCGAGGCTCGAAGCCGATAAATATTTATATACATTTTTCTTTTTTTTATATTTTATTTTAGCTGGTTTCCTCCATCATTCCTAGAGATAAAATGAATAATTCCAAATCATATACGTTTAAAATAGAATTTAATATCAAAATATTTCTATATTTATTCGAAATGTTACGAGTTAAAATTTCCGCACATGCGCAGAATTCATTCGTATTCTTAGCATTGTGCTTTCAGACCAGATTGACACTGTGTTTAAAATTTTACTTTAAAGTCGTAATGAGATTCTTAGACCCTTCAGAAGCTCTCGTGTTACGAGGCATCGTGGCTGGATCGACAGAGTGTAGCGCTTAGTTTTGCAGGACTTCAGTTCGAGGCTCGAAGCCGACAAATATTTATATATATTTTTCTTTTTTTTATATTTTATTTTAGCGTCTTTCCTCCATCATTCCTAGAGATAAATTGAATAATTCCAAAAAATATACGTCAAAAATAGTATTTAATATCAAAATATTTCTATATTTATTCGAAATTTTACGGGTTAAATATCCCGCACATGCGCAGAATTCATTCGTATTCTTAGCATTGTGCTTTCAGACCAGATTGACACCGTGTTTAAAATTTTACTTTAAAGTCGTAATGAGATTCTTAGACCCTTCAGAAGCTCTCAGGTTACGAGGCATCGTGGCTGGATCGACAGAGTGTAGCGCTTAGTTTTGCAGGTCTTCAGTTCGAGGCACGAAGCCGACAAATATTTTTATATATTTTTCTTTTTTTTATATTTTATTTTAGCATCTTTCCTCCATCATTCCCAGAGATAAATAGAATAATTCCAAATAATATACGTAAAAAATGGAATTTAATATCAAACTATTTCTATATTTATTCGAAATTTTACGAGTTAAAGCTCCCGCACATGCGCAGAATTCATTCGTATTCTTAGCATTGTGCTTTCAGACCAGATTGACACCGTGTTTAAAATTTTACTTTAAAGTCGTAATTAGATTCTTAGACCCTTCAGAAGCTCTCAGGTTGCGAGGCATCGTGGCCGGATCGACCGAGCGAAGCGCTTAGTTTTGCAGGACTTCAGTTCGAGGCTCGAAGCCCGCAAATATTTATATATATTTTTCTTTTTTTTATATTTTATTTTAGCGTCTTTCCTCCATCATTCCTAGAGAGAAATTGAATAATTCCAAATCATATACGTCAAAAATAGAATTTAATATCAAAAAATTTCTATATTTATTCGAAATTTTACGAGTCAAGTTCACGCACATGCGCAGAATTCATTCGTATTCTTAGCATTGTGCTTTTAGACCAGATTGCACCGTATTTAAAATTTTACTTTGAAGTCGTAATGAGATTCTTAGACCCTTCAGAAGCTCTCAGGACACCAGGCTTGGTGGCTGGATCGACAGAGAGTAGCGCTTAGTTTTGCAGGACTTCAGTTCGAGGCTCGAAGCCGATAAATATTTATATATATTTTTCTTTTTTTTATATTTTATTTTAGCTGGTTTCCTCCGTCATTCCTAGAGATAAAATGAATAATTCCAAATCTTATAAATCAAAAATAGAATTTAATATCAAAATATTTCTATATTTATTCGAAATTTTACGAGTTAAAATTTCCACACATGCGCAGAATTCATTCGTATTCTTAGCATTGTGCTTTTAGACCAGATTGCACCGTATTTAAAATTTTACTTTGAAGTCGTAATGAGATTCTTAGACCCTTCAGAAGCTCTCAGGACACCAGGCTTGGTGGCTGGATCGACAGAGAGTAGCGCTTAGTTTTGCATGACTTCAGTTCGAGGCTCGAAGCCGATAAATATTTATATATATTTTTCTTTTTTTTATATTTTATTTTAGCTGGTTTCCTCCATCATTCCTAGAGATAAAATGAATAATTCCAAATCATATAAATAAAAAATAGAATTTAATATCAAAATATTTCTATATTTATTCGAAATTTTACGAGTTAAAATTTCCGCACATGCGCAGAATTCATTCGTATTCTTATTATTGTGCTTTTAGACCAGATTGCACCGTATTTAAAATTTTACTTTGAAGTCGTAATGAGATTCTTAGACCCTTCAGAAGCTCTCAGGACACCAGGCTTGGTGTCTGGATCGACAGAGAGTAGCGCTAAGTTTTGCAGGACTTCAGTTCGAGGCTCGAAGCCGATAAATATTTATATATATTTTTCTTTTTTTTATATTTTATTTTTGCTGGTTTCCTCCATCATTCCTAGAGATAAAATGAATAATTCCAAATCATATACGTTTAAAATAGAATTTAATATCAAAATATTTCTATATTTATTCGAAATGTTACGAGTTAAAATTTCCGCACATGCGCAGAATTCATTCGTATTCTTAGCATTGTGCTTTCAGACCAGATTGACACTGTGTTTAAAATTTTACTTTAAAGTCGTAATGAGATTCTTAGACCCTTCAGAAGCTCTCGTGTTACGAGGCATCGTGGCTGGATCGACAGAGTGTAGCGCTTAGTTTTGCAGGACTTCAGTTCGAGGCTCGAAGCCGACAAATATTTATATATATTTTTCTTTTTTTTATATTTTATTTTAGCGTCTTTCCTCCATCATTCCTAGAGATAAATTGAATAATTCCAAAAAATATACGTCAAAAATAGTATTTAATATCAAAATATTTCTATATTTATTCGAAATTTTACGGGTTAAATATCCCGCACATGCGCAGAATTCATTCGTATTCTTAGCATTGTGCTTTCAGACCAGATTGACACCGTGTTTAAAATTTTACTTTAAAGTCGTAATGAGATTCTTAGACCCTTCAGAAGCTCTCAGGTTACGAGGCATCGTGGCTGGATCGACAGAGTGTAGCGCTTAGTTTTGCAGGACTTCAGTTCGAGGCTCGAAGCCGACAAATATTTATATATATTTTTCTTTTTTTTATATTTTATTTTAGCGTCTTTCCTCCATCATTCCTAGAGATAAATTGAATAATTCCAAATCATATACGTCAAAAATAGAATTTAATATCAAAATATTTCTATATTTATTCGAAATTTTACGAGTTAAAGTTCCCGCACATGCGCACAATTCATTCGTATTCTTAGCATTGTGCTTTCAGACCAGATTGACACCGTGTTTAAAATTTTACTTTAAAGTCGTAATGAGATTCTTAGACCCTTCAGAAGCTCTCAGGTTACGAGGCATCGTGGCTGGATCGACAGAGTGTAGCGCTTAGTTTTGCAGGACTTCAGTTCGAGGCTCGAAGCCGACAAATATTTTTATATATTTTTCTTTTTTTTATATTTTATTTTAGCATCTTTCCTCCATCATTCCTAGAGATAAATTGAATAAATCCAAATCCTATACGTAAAAAATAGAATTTAATATCAAAATATTTCTATATTTATTCGAAATTTTACGAGTTAAAGTTCACGCACATGCGCAGAATTCATTCGTATTCTTAGCATTGTGCTTTCATACCAGATTGACACCGTGTTTAAAATTTTACTTTAAAGTCGTAATGAGATTCTTAGACCCTTCAGAAGCTCTCATGTTAGCATCGTGGCTGGATCGACAGAGTGTTGCTCTTAGTTTTGCAGGACTTCAGTTCGAGGCTCGAAGCCGACAAATATTTTTATATATTTTTCTTTTTTTTATATTTTATTTTAGCGTCTTTCCTCCATCATTCCTAGAGAGAAATTGAATAATTCCAAATCATATACGTCAAAAATAGAATTTAATATCAAAAAATTTCTATATTTATTCGAAATTTTACGAGTTAAAGTTCCCGCACATGCGCAGAATTCATTCGTATTCTTAGCATTGTGCTTTCAGACCAGATTGACACCGTGTTTAAAATTTTACTTTAAAGTCGTAATGAGATTCTTTGACCCTTCAGAAGCACTCAGGTTGCGAGGCATCGTGCCTGGATCGACAGAGTGTAGCGCTTAGCTTTGCAGGACTTCAGTTCGAGGCTCGAAGCCGGCAAATATTTTTATATATTTTTCTTTTTTTTATATTTTATTTTAGCGTCTTTCCTCCATCATTCCTAGAGAGAAATTGAATAATTCCAAATCATATACGTCAAAAATAGAATTTAATATCAAAAAATTTCTATATTTATTCGAAATTTTACGAGTTAAAGTTCCCGCACATGCGCAGAATTCATTCGTATTCTTAGCATTGTGCTTTCAACAAGATTGACACCGTGTTTAAAATTTTACTTTAAAGTCGTAATGAGATTCTTAGACCCTTCAGAAGCTCTCAGGACACAAGGCATCGTGGCTGGATCGACAGAGAGTAGCGCTTAGTTTTGCAGGTCTTCAGTTCGAGGCTCGAAGCCGACAAATATTTTTATATATTTTTCTTTTTTTTATATTTTATTTTAGCATCTTTCCTCCATCATTCCTAGAGATGAATAGAATAATTCCAAATAATATACGTCAGAAATAGAATTTAATATCAAACTATTTCTATATTTATTCGAAATTTTACGAGTTAAAGTTCCCGCACATGCGCAGAATTCATTCGTATTCTTAGCATTGTGCTTTCAGACCAGATTGACACCGTGTTTAAAATTTTACTTTAAAGTCGTAATGAGATTCTTAGACACTTCAGAAGCTCTCAGGACACGAGGCATCGTGGCTGGATTGACAGAGAGTAGCGCTTAGTTTTGCAGGTCTTCAGTTCGAGGCTCGAAGCCGACAAATATTTTTATATATTTTTCTTTTTTTTATATTTTATTTTAGCATCTTTCCTCCATCATTCCTAGAGATGAATAGAATAATTCCAAATAATATACGTCAGAAATTGAATTTAATATCAAACTATTTCTATATTTATTCGAAATTTTACGAGTTAAAGTTCCTGCACATGCGCAGAATTCATTCGTATTCTTAGCATTGTGCTTTCAGACCAGATTGACACCGTGTTTAAAATTTTACTTTAAAGTCGTAATGAGATTCTTAGACCCTTCAGAAGCTCTCAGGTTACGAGGCAGCGTGGTTGGATCGACAGAGGGTATCGCTTAGTTTCGCAGGACTTCAGTTCGAGGCTCGAAGCCGACAAATATTTTTATATATTTTTCTTTTTTTTATATTTTATTTTAGCGTCTTTCCTCCATCATTCCTAGAGAGAAATTGAATAATTCCAAATCATATACGTCAAAAATAGAATTTAATATCAAAAAATTTCTATAATTATTTGAAATTTTACGAGTGAAGTTCACGCGCATGCGAGAATTCATTCGTATTCTTAGCATTGTGCTTTCAGACCAGATTGACACCGTGTTTAAAATTTTACTTTAAAGTCGTAATGAGATTCTTAGACCCTTCAGAAACTCTCAGGACACGAGGCATCGTGGCTGGATCGACAGAGAGTAGCGCTTAGTTTTGCAGGTCTTCAGTTCGAGGCTCGAAGCCGACAAATATTTTTATATATTTTTCTTTTTTTTATATTTTATTTTAGCATCTTTCCTCCATCATTCCTAGAGATGAATAGAATAATTCTAAATAATATACGTCAGAAATAGAATTTAATATCAAACTATTTCTATATTTATTCGAAATTTTACGAGTTAAAGTTCCCGCACATGCGCAGAATTCATTCGTATTCTTAGCATTGTGCTTTCAGACCAGATTGACACCGTGTTTAAAATTTTACTTTAAAGTCGTAATGAGATTCTTAGACACTTCAGAAGCTCTCAGGACACGAGGCACCGTGGCTGGATCGACAGAGAGTAGCGCTTAGTTTTGCAGGTCTTCAGTTCGAGGCTCGAAGCCGACAAATATTTTTATATATTTTTCTTTTTTTTATATTTTATTTTAGCATCTTTCCTCCATCATTCCTAGAGATAAATAGAATAATTCCAAATAATATACGTCAGAAATAGAATTTAATATCAAACTATTTCTATATTTATTCGAAATTTTACGAGTTAAAGTTCCCGCACATGCGCAGAATTCATTCGTATTCTTAGCATTGTGCTTTCAGACCAGATTGACACCGTGTTTAAAATTTTACTTTAAAGTCGTAATGAGATTCTTAGACCCTTCAGAAGCTCTCAGGTTACGAGGCAGCGTGGTTGGATCGACAGAGGGTATCGCTTAGTTTCGCAGGACTTCAGTTCGAGGCTCGAAGCCGACAAATATTTTTATATATTTTTCTTTTTTTTATATTTTATTTTAGCGTCTTTCCTCCATCATTCCTAGAGAGAAATTGAATAATTCCAAATCATATACGTCAAAAATAGAATTTAATATCAAAAAATTTCTATAATTATTTGAAATTTTACGAGTGAAGTTCACGCGCATGCGAGAATTCATTCGTATTCTTAGCATTGTGCTTTCAGACCAGATTGACACCGTGTTTAAAATTTTACTTTAAAGTCGTAATGAGATTCTTAGTCCCTTCAGAAGCTCTCAGGTTACGAGGCATCGTGGCTGAATCGACAGAGTGTAGCGCTTAGTTTTGCAGGACTTCAGTTCGAGGCTCGAAGCCGACAAACATTTTTATATATTTTTCTTTTTTTTATATTTTATTTTAGCTGGTTTCCTCCATCATTAATAGTGATAATTTGAATACTTCCAAATCATATACGTCCAAAATAGAATTTAATATCAAAATATTTCTATATTTATTCGAAATTTTACGAGTTAAAGTTCCCGCACATGCGCAGAATTCATTCGTATTCTTAGCATTGTGCTTTCAGACCAGATTGACACCGTGTTTAAAATTTTACTTTAAAGTCGTAATGAGATTCTTAGACCCTTCAGAAGCTCTCAGGTTGCGAGGCATCGTGGCTGGATCGACAGAGTGTAGCGCTTAGTTTTGCAGGACTTCAGTTCGAGGCTCGAAGCCGACAAATATTTTTATATATTTTTCTTTTTTTTAGATTTTATTTTAGCATCTTTCCTCCATCATTCCTAGAGATAAATAGAATAATTCCAAATAATATACGTCAAAAATAGAATTTAATATCAAACTATTTCTATATTTATTCGAAATTTTACGAGTTAAAGTTCCCGCACATGCGCAGAATTCATTCGTATTCTTAGCATTGAGCTTTCAGACCAGATTGACACCGTGTTTAAAATTTTACTTTAAAGTCGTAATGAGATTCTTAGACCCTTCAGAAGCTCTCAGGTTACGAGGCATCGTGGCTGGATCGACAGAGAGTAGCGCTTAGTTTTGCAGGACTTCAGTTCGAGGCTCGAAGCCGACAAATATTTATATATATTTTTCTTTTTTTTATATTTTATTTTAGCTGGTTTCCTCCATCATTCCTAGAGATAATTTGAATAATTCCAAATCATATACGTCAAAAATAGAATTTAATATCAAACTATTTCTATATTTATTCGAAATTTTACGAGTTAAAGTTCCCGCACATGCGCAGAATTCATTCGTATTCTTAGCATTGTGCTTTCAGACCAGATTGACACCGTGTTTAAAATTTTACTTTAAAGTCGTAATGAGATTCTTAGACCCTTCAGAAGCTCTCAGGTTGCGAGGCATCGTGGCTGGATCGACAGAGTGTAGCGCTTAGTTTTGCAGGACTTCAGTTCGAGGCTCCAAGCCGACAAATATTTTTATATATTTTTCTTTTTTTTATATTTTATTTTAGCTGGTTTCCTCCATCATTCCTAGAGATAATTTGAATAATTCCAAATCATATACGTCAAAAATAGAATTTAATATCAAACTATTTCTATATTTATTCGAAATTTTACGAGTTAAAGTTCCCGCACATGCGCAGAATTCATTCGTATTCTTAGCATTGTGCTTTCAGACCAGATTGACACCGTGTTTAAAATTTTACTTTAAAGTCGTAATGAGATTCTTAGACCCTTCAGAAGCTCTCAGGTTACGAGGCATCGTGGCTGGATCGACAGAGAGTAGCGCTTAGTTTTGCAGGACTTCAGTTCGAGGCTCGAAGCCGACAAATATTTATATATATTTTTCTTTTTTTTATATTTTATTTTAGCTGGTTTCCTCCATCATTCCTAGAGATAATTTGAATAATTCCAAATCATATACGTCAAAAATAGAATTTAATATCAAACTATTTCTATATTTATTCGAAATTTTACGAGTTAAAGTTCCCGCACATGCGCAGAATTCATTCGTATTCTTAGCATTGTGCTTTCAGACCAGATTGACACCGTGTTTAAAATTTTACTTTAAAGTCGTAATGAGATTCTTAGACCCTTCAGAAGCTCTCAGGTTGCGAGGCATCGTGGCTGGATCGACAGAGTGTAGCGCTTAGTTTTGCAGGACTTCAGTTCGAGGCTCCAAGCCGACAAATATTTTTATATATTTTTCTTTTTTTTATATTTTATTTTAGCATCTTTCCTCCATCATTCCTAGAAATAATTTGAATAATTCCAAATCATATACGTCAAAAATAGAATTAAATATCAAAATATTTCTATATTTATTCGAAATTTTACGAGTTAAAGTTCCCTCACATGCGCAGAATTCATTCGTATTCTTATCATTGTGCTTTCAGACCAGATTGACACCGTGTTTAAAATTTTACTTTAAAGTCGTAATGAGATTCTTAGACCCTTCAGAAGCTCTCAGGTTGCGAGGCATCGTGGCTGGATCGACAGAGTGTAGCGCTTAGTTTTGCAGGTCTTCAGTTCGAGGCTCGAAGCCGACAAATATTTTTATATATTTTTCTTTTTTTTATATTTTATTTTAGCATCTTTCCTCCATCATTCCTAGAGATAAATAGAATAATTCCAAATAATATACGTCAAAAATAGAATTTAATATCAAACTATTTCTATATTTATTCGAAATTTTACGAGTTAAATTTCCCGCACAAGCGCAGAATTCATTCGTATTCTTAGCATTGTGCTTTCAGACCAGATTGACACCGTGTTTAAAATTTTACTTTAAAGTCGTAATAAGATTCTTAGACCCTTCAGAAGCTCTCAGGTTACGAGGCATCGTGGCTGGATCGACAGAGTGTAGCGCTTAGTTTTGCAGGTCTTCAGTTCGAGGCACGAAGCCGACAAATATTTTTTTATATTTTTCTTTTTTTTATATTTTATTTTAGCATCTTTCCTCCATCATTCCCAGAGATAAATAGAATAATTCCAAATAATATACGTCAAAAATAGAATTAATATCAAACTATTTCTATATTTATTCGAAATTTTACGAGTTAAAGTTCCCGCACATGCGCAGAATTCATTCGTATTCTTAGCATTGAGCTTTCAGACCAGATTGACACCGTGTTTAAAATTTTACTTTAAAGTCGTAATGAGATTCTTAGACCCTTCAGAAGCTCTCAGGTTGCGAGGCATCGTGGCTGGATCGACAGAGTGTAGCGCTTAGTTTTGCAGGACTTCAGTTCGAGGCTCCAAGCCGACAAATATTTTTATATATTTTTCTTTTTTTTATATTTTATTTTAGCATCTTTCCTCCATCATTCCTAGAAATAATTTGAATAATTCCAAATCATATACGTCAAAAATAGAATTTAATATCAAAATATTTCTATATTTATTCGAAATTTTACGAGTTAAAGTTCCCTCACATGCGCAGAATTCATTCGTATTCTTATCATTGTGCTTTCAGACCAGATTGACACCGTGTTTAAAATTTTACTTTAAAGTCGTAATGAGATTCTTAGACCCTTCAGAAGCTCTCAGGTTGCGAGGCATCGTGGCTGGATCGACAGAGTGTAGCGCTTAGTTTTGCAGGACTTCAGTTCGAGGCTCCAAGCCGACAAATATTTTTATATATTTTTCTTTTTTTTATATTTTATTTTAGCATCTTTCCTCCATCATTCCTAGAAATAATTTGAATAATTCCAAATCATATACGTCAAAAATAGAATTTAATATCAAAATATTTCTATATTTATTCGAAATTTTACGAGTTAAAGTTCCCTCACATGCGCAGAATTCATTCGTATTCTTATCATTGTGCTTTCAGACCAGATTGACACCGTGTTTAAAATTTTACTTTAAAGTCGTAATGAGATTCTTAGACCCTTCAGAAGCTCTCAGGTTGCGAGGCATCGTGGCTGGATCGACAGAGTGTAGCGCTTAGTTTTGCAGGTCTTCAGTTCGAGGCTCGAAGCCGACAAATATTTTTATATATTTTTCTTTTTTTTATATTTTATTTTAGCATCTTTCCTTCATCATTCCTAGAGATAAATAGAATAATTCCAAATAATATACGTCAAAAATAGAATTTAATATCAAACTATTTCTATATTTATTCGAAATTTTACGAGTTAAATTTCCCGCACAAGCGCAGAATTCATTCGTATTCTTAGCATTGTGCTTTCAGACCAGATTGACACCGTGTTTAAAATTTTACTTTAAAGTCGTAATGAGATTCTTAGACCCTTCAGAAGCTCTCAGGTTACGAGGCATCGTGGCTGGATCGACAGAGTGTAGCGCTTAGTTTTGCAGGTCTTCAGTTCGAGGCACGAAGCCGACAAATATTTTTTTATATTTTTCTTTTTTTTATATTTTATTTTAGCATCTTTCCTCCATCATTCCCAGAGATAAATAGAATAATTCCAAATAATATACGTCAAAAATAGAATTTAATATCAAACTATTTCTATATTTATTCGAAATTTTACGAGTTAAAGTTCCCGCACATGCGCAGAATTCAATCGTATTCTTAGCATTGAGCTTTCAGACCAGATTGACACCGTGTTTAAAATTTTACTTTAAAGTCGTAATGAGATTCTTAGACCCTTCAGAAGCTCTCAGGTTACGAGGCATCGTGGCTGGATCGACAGAGAGTAGCGCTTAGTTTTGCAGGACTTCAGTTCGAGGCTCGAAGCCGATAAATATTTATATAAATTTTTCTTTTTTTTATATTTTATTTTAGCTGGTTTCCTCCATCATTCCTAGAGATAATTTGAATAATTCCAAATCATATACGTCAAAAATAGAATTTAATATCAAAATATTTCTATATTTATTCGAAATTTTACGTGTTAAAGTTCCCGCACATGCGCAGAATTCATTCGTATTCTTAGCATTGTGCTTTCAGACCAGATTGACACCGTGTTTAAAATTTTTCTTTAAAATCGTAATGAGATTCTTAGACCTTTCAGAAGCTATCAGGTTACGAGGCATCGTGGCTGGATCGACAGAGTGTAGCGCTTAGTTTTGCAGGACTTCAGTTCGAGGCTCCAAGCCGACAAATATTTTTATATATTTTTCTTTTTTTTATATTTTATTTTAGCATCTTTCCTCCATCATTCCTAGAAATAATTTGAATAATTCCAAATCATATACGTCAAAAATAGAATTTAATATCAAAATATTTCTATATTTATTCGAAATTTTACGAGTTAAAGTTCCCGCACATGCGCAGAATTCATTCGTATTCTTAGCATTGAGCTTTCAGACCAGATTGACACCGTGTTTAAAATTTTACTTTAAAGTCGTAATGAGATTCTTAGACCCTTCAGAAGCTCTCAGGTTACGAGGCATCGTTGCTGGATCGACAGAGAGTAGCGCTTAGTTTTGCAGGACTTCAGTTCGAGGCTCGAAGCCGACAAATATTTATATATATTTTTCTTTTTTTTTATATTTTATTTTAGCTGGTTTCCTCCATCATTCCTAGAGATAATTTGAATAATTCCAAATCATATACGTCAAAAATAGAATTTAATATCAAAATATTTCTATATTTATTCGAAATTTTACGAGTTAAATTTCCCGCACAAGCGCAGAATTCATTCGTATTCTTAGCATTGTGCTTTCAGACCAGATTGACACCGTGTTTAAAATTTTACTTTAAAGTCGTAATAAGATTCTTAGACCCTTCAGAAGCTCTCAGGTTACGAGGCATCGTGGCTGGATCGACAGAGTGTAGCGCTTAGTTTTGCAGGTCTTCAGTTCGAGGCACGAAGCCGACAAATATTTTTTTATATTTTTCTTTTTTTTATATTTTATTTTAGCATCTTTCCTCCATCATTCCCAGAGATAAATAGAATAATTCCAAATAATATACGTCAAAAATAGAATTAATATCAAACTATTTCTATATTTATTCGAAATTTTACGAGTTAAAGTTCCCGCACATGCGCAGAATTCATTCGTATTCTTAGCATTGAGCTTTCAGACCAGATTGACACCGTGTTTAAAATTTTACTTTAAAGTCGTAATGAGATTCTTAGACCCTTCAGAAGCTCTCAGGTTGCGAGGCATCGTGGCTGGATCGACAGAGTGTAGCGCTTAGTTTTGCAGGACTTCAGTTCGAGGCTCCAAGCCGACAAATATTTTTATATATTTTTCTTTTTTTTATATTTTATTTTAGCATCTTTCCTCCATCATTCCTAGAAATAATTTGAATAATTCCAAATCATATACGTCAAAAATAGAATTTAATATCAAAATATTTCTATATTTATTCGAAATTTTACGAGTTAAAGTTCCCTCACATGCGCAGAATTCATTCGTATTCTTATCATTGTGCTTTCAGACCAGATTGACACCGTGTTTAAAATTTTACTTTAAAGTCGTAATGAGATTCTTAGACCCTTCAGAAGCTCTCAGGTTGCGAGGCATCGTGGCTGGATCGACAGAGTGTAGCGCTTAGTTTTGCAGGACTTCAGTTCGAGGCTCCAAGCCGACAAATATTTTTATATATTTTTCTTTTTTTTATATTTTATTTTAGCATCTTTCCTCCATCATTCCTAGAAATAATTTGAATAATTCCAAATCATATACGTCAAAAATAGAATTTAATATCAAAATATTTCTATATTTATTCGAAATTTTACGAGTTAAAGTTCCCTCACATGCGCAGAATTCATTCGTATTCTTATCATTGTGCTTTCAGACCAGATTGACACCGTGTTTAAAATTTTACTTTAAAGTCGTAATGAGATTCTTAGACCCTTCAGAAGCTCTCAGGTTGCGAGGCATCGTGGCTGGATCGACAGAGTGTAGCGCTTAGTTTTGCAGGTCTTCAGTTCGAGGCTCGAAGCCGACAAATATTTTTATATATTTTTCTTTTTTTTATATTTTATTTTAGCATCTTTCCTTCATCATTCCTAGAGATAAATAGAATAATTCCAAATAATATACGTCAAAAATAGAATTTAATATCAAACTATTTCTATATTTATTCGAAATTTTACGAGTTAAATTTCCCGCACAAGCGCAGAATTCATTCGTATTCTTAGCATTGTGCTTTCAGACCAGATTGACACCGTGTTTAAAATTTTACTTTAAAGTCGTAATGAGATTCTTAGACCCTTCAGAAGCTCTCAGGTTACGAGGCATCGTGGCTGGATCGACAGAGTGTAGCGCTTAGTTTTGCAGGTCTTCAGTTCGAGGCACGAAGCCGACAAATATTTTTTTATATTTTTCTTTTTTTTATATTTTATTTTAGCATCTTTCCTCCATCATTCCCAGAGATAAATAGAATAATTCCAAATAATATACGTCAAAAATAGAATTTAATATCAAACTATTTCTATATTTATTCGAAATTTTACGAGTTAAAGTTCCCGCACATGCGCAGAATTCAATCGTATTCTTAGCATTGAGCTTTCAGACCAGATTGACACCGTGTTTAAAATTTTACTTTAAAGTCGTAATGAGATTCTTAGACCCTTCAGAAGCTCTCAGGTTACGAGGCATCGTGGCTGGATCGACAGAGAGTAGCGCTTAGTTTTGCAGGACTTCAGTTCGAGGCTCGAAGCCGATAAATATTTATATAAATTTTTCTTTTTTTTATATTTTATTTTAGCTGGTTTCCTCCATCATTCCTAGAGATAATTTGAATAATTCCAAATCATATACGTCAAAAATAGAATTTAATATCAAAATATTTCTATATTTATTCGAAATTTTACGTGTTAAAGTTCCCGCACATGCGCAGAATTCATTCGTATTCTTAGCATTGTGCTTTCAGACCAGATTGACACCGTGTTTAAAATTTTTCTTTAAAATCGTAATGAGATTCTTAGACCTTTCAGAAGCTATCAGGTTACGAGGCATCGTGGCTGGATCGACAGAGTGTAGCGCTTAGTTTTGCAGGACTTCAGTTCGAGGCTCCAAGCCGACAAATATTTTTATATATTTTTCTTTTTTTTATATTTTATTTTAGCATCTTTCCTCCATCATTCCTAGAAATAATTTGAATAATTCCAAATCATATACGTCAAAAATAGAATTTAATATCAAAATATTTCTATATTTATTCGAAATTTTACGAGTTAAAGTTCCCGCACATGCGCAGAATTCATTCGTATTCTTAGCATTGAGCTTTCAGACCAGATTGACACCGTGTTTAAAATTTTACTTTAAAGTCGTAATGAGATTCTTAGACCCTTCAGAAGCTCTCAGGTTACGAGGCATCGTTGCTGGATCGACAGAGAGTAGCGCTTAGTTTTGCAGGACTTCAGTTCGAGGCTCGAAGCCGACAAATATTTATATATATTTTTCTTTTTTTTTATATTTTATTTTAGCTGGTTTCCTCCATCATTCCTAGAGATAATTTGAATAATTCCAAATCATATACGTCAAAAATAGAATTTAATATCAAAATATTTCTATATTTATTCGAAATTTTACGTGTTAAAGTTCCCGCACATGCGCAGAATTCATTCGTATTCTTAGCATTGTGCTTTCAGACCAGATTGACACCGTGTTTAAAATTTTACTTTAAAATCGTAATGAGATTCTTAGACCTTTCAGAAGCTCTCAGGTTACGAGGCATCGTGGCTGGATCGACAGAGTGTAGCGCTTAGTTTTGCAGGACTTCAGTTCGAGGCTCCAAGCCGACAAATATTTTTATATATTTTTCTTTTTTTTATATTTTATTTTAGCATCTTTCCTCCATCATTCCTAGAGATAATTTGAATAATTCCAAATCATATACGTCAAAAATAGAATTTAATATCAAAATATTTCTATATTTATTCGAAATTTTACGAGTTAAATTTCCCGCACAAGCGCAGAATTCATTCGTATTCTTAGCATTGTGCTTTCAGACCAGATTGACACCGTGTTTAAAATTTTACTTTAAAGTCGTAATGAGATTCTTAGACCCTTCAGAAGCTCTCAGGTTACGAGGCATCGTGGCTGGATCGACAGAGTGTAGCGCTTAGTTTTGCAGGTCTTCAGTTCGAGGCACGAAGCCGACAAATATTTTTTTATATTTTTCTTTTTTTTATATTTCATTTTAGCATCTTTCCTCCATCATTCCCAGAGATAAATAGAATAATTCCAAATAATATACGTCAAAAATAGAATTTAATATCAAACTATTTCTATATTTATTCGAAATTTTACGAGTTAAAGTTCCCGCACATGCGCAGAATTCATTCGTATTCTTAGCATTGTGCTTTCAGACCAGATTGACACCGTGTTTAAAATTTTACTTTAAAGTCGTAATGAGATTCTTAGACCCTTCAGAAGCTCTCAGGTTACGAGGCATCGTGGCTGGATCGACAGAGAGTAGCGCTTAGTTTTGCAGGACTTCAGTTCGAGGCTCGAAGCCGACAAATATTTATATATATTTTTCTTTTTTTTATATTTTATTTTAGCTGGTTTCCTCCATCATTCCTAGAGATAATTTGAATAATTCCAAATCATATACGTCAAAAATAGAATTTAATATCAAAATATTTCTATATTTATTCGAAATTTTACGTGTTAAAGTTCCCGCACATGCGCAGAATTCATTCGTATTCTTAACATTGTGCTTTCAGACCAGATTGACACCGTGTTTAAAATTTTACTTTAAAGTCGTAATGAGATTCTTAGACCCTTCAGAAGCTCTCAGGTTACGAGGCATTGTTGCTGGATCGACAGAGAGTAGCGCTTCGTTTTGCAGGTCTTCAGTTCGAGGCTCAAAGCCGACAAATATTTTTATATATTTATCTTTTTTTTATATTGTATTTTAGCTGGTTTCCTCCATCATTCCTAGAGATAAATAGAATAATTCCAAATAATATACGTCAGAAATAGAATTTAATATTAAACTATTTCTATATTTATTCGAAATTTTACGAGTTAAAGTTCCCGCACATGCGCAGAATTCATTCGTATTCTTAGCATTGTGCTTTCAGACCAGATTGACACCGTGTTTAAAATTTTACTTTAAAGTCGTAATGAGATTCTTAGACCCTTCAGAAGCTCTCAGGATACGAGGCAGCGTGGTTGGATCGACAGAGTGTATCGCTTAGTTTTGCAGGACTTCAGTTCGAGGCTCGAAGCCGACAAATATTTTTATATATTTTTCTTTTTTTTATATTTTATTTTAGCGTCTTTCATCCATCATTCCTAGAGAGAAATTGAATAATTCCAAATCATATACGTCAAAAATAGAATTTAATATCAAAAAATTTCTATATTTATTCGAAATTTTACGAGTGAAGTTCACGCTCATGCGAGAATTCATTCGTATTCTTAGCATTGTGCTTTCAGACCAGATTGACACCGTGTTTAAAATTTTACTTTAAAGTCGTAATGAGATTCTTAGACCCTTCAGAAGCTCTCAGGTTGCGAGGCATCGTGGCTGGATCGACAGAGTGTAGCGCTTAGTTTTGCAGGACTTCAGTTCGAGGCTCGAAGCCGACAAACATTTTTATATATTTTTCTTTTTTTTATATTTTATTTTAGCTGGTTTCCTCCATCATTAATAGAGATAATTTGAATACTTCCAAATCATATACGTCCAAAATAGAATTTAATATCAAAATATTTCTATATTTATTCGAAATTTTACGAGTTAAAGTTACCGCACATGCGCAGAATTCATTCGTATTCTTAGCATTGTGCTTTCAGACCAGATTGACACCGTGTTTAAAATTTTACTTTAAAGTCGTAATGAGATTCTTAGACCCTTCAGAAGCTCTCAGGTTGCGAGGCATCGTGGCTGGATCGACAGAGTGTAGCGCTTAGTTTTGCAGGACTTCAGTTCGAGGCTCGAAGCCGACAAACATTTTTATATATTTTTCTTTTTTTTATATTTTATTTTAGCTATTTTCCTCCTTCATTCCTAGAGATAAATTGAATAATTCCAAATCATATACGTCAAAAATAGAATTTAATATCAAACTATTTCTATATTTATTCGAAATTTTACGAGTTAAAGTTCCCGCACATGCGCAGAATTCATTCGTATTCTTAGCATTGTGCTTTCAGACCAGATTGACACCGTGTTTAAAATTTTACTTTAAAGTCGTAATGAGATTCTTAGACCCTTCAGAAGCTCTCAGGTTGCGAGGCATCGTGGCTGGAGCGACAGAGTGTAGCGCTTAGTTTTGCAGGACTTCAGTTCGAGGCTCGAAGCCGACAAATATTTTTATATATTTTTCTTTTTTTTATATTTTATTTTAGCATCTTTCCTCCATCATTCCTAGAGATAAATAGAATAATTCCAAATAATATACGTCAAAAATAGAATTTAATATCAAACTATTTCTATATTTATTCGAAATTTTACGAGTTAAATTTCCCGCACAAGCGCAGAATTCATTCGTATTCTTAGCATTGTGCTTTCAGACCAGATTGACACCATTTTTAAAATTTTACTTTAAAGTCGTAATGAGATTCTTAGACCCTTCAGAAGCTCTCAGGTTACGAGGCATCGTGGCTGGATCGACAGAGTGTAGCGCTTAGTTTTGCAGGTCTTCAGTTCGAGGCACGAAGCCGACAAATATTTTTATATATTTTTCTTTTTTTTATATTTTATTTTAGCATCTTTCCTCCATCATTCCCAGAGATAAATAGAATAATTCCAAATATTATACGTCAAAAATAGAATTTAATATCAAACTATTTCTATATTTATTCGAAATTTTACGAGGTAAAGTTCCCGCACATTCGCAGAATTCATTCGTATTCTTAGCATTGTGCTTTCAACAAGATTGACACCGTGTTTAAAATTTTACTTTAAAGTCGTAATGAGATTCTTAGACCCTTCAGAAGCTCTCAGGTTACGAGGCATCGTGGCTGGATCGACAGAGTGTAGCGTTTAGTTTTGCAGGACTTCAGTTCGAGGCTCGAAGCCGACAAATATTTTTATATATTTTTCTTTTTTTTATATTTTATTTTAGCATCTTTCCTCCATCATTCCTAGAGATAAATAGAATAATTCCAAATAATATACGTCAGAAATAGAATTTAATATCAAAAAATTTCTATATTTATTCGAAATTTTACGAGTGAAGTTCACGCGCATGCGAGAATTCATTCGTATTCTTAGCATTGTGCTTTCAGACCAGATTGACACCGTGTTTAAAATTTTACTTTAAAGTCGTAATGAGATTCTTAGACCCTTCAGAAGCTCTCAGGTTGCGAGGCATCGTGGCTGGATCGACAGAGTGTAGCGCTTAGTTTTGCAGGACTTCAGTTCGAGGCTCGAAGCCGACAAACATTTTTATATATTTTTCTTTTTTTTATATTTTATTTTAGCTGGTTTCCTCCATCATTAATAGAGATAATTTGAATACTTCCAAATCATATACGTCCAAAATAGAATTTAATATCAAAATATTTCTATATTTATTCGAAATTTTACGAGTTAAAGTTACCGCACATGCGCAGAATTCATTCGTATTCTTAGCATTGTGCTTTCAGACCAGATTGACACCGTGTTTAAAATTTTACTTTAAAGTCGTAATGAGATTCTTAGACCCTTCAGAAGCTCTCAGGTTACGAGGCATCGTGGCTGGATCGACAGAGTGTTGCGCTTAGCTTTGCAGGACTTCAGTTCGAGGCTCGAAGCCGACAAATATTTTTATATATTTTTCTTTTTTTTTATATTTTATTTTAGCATCTTTCCTCCATCATTCCTAGAGATAAATTGAATAATTCCAAATAATATACGTCAAAAATAGAATTTAATATCAAAATATTTCTATATTTATTCGAAATTTTAAGAGTTAAATTTCCCGCACATGCGCAGAATTCATTCGTATTCTTAGCATTGTGCTTTCAGACCAGATTGACACCGTGTTTAAAATTTTACTTTAAAGTCGTAATGAGATTCTTAGACCCTTCAGAAGCTCTCAGGTCACGAGTCTTGGTGGCTGGATCGACAGAGAGTAGCGCTGAGTTTTGCAGTACTTCAGTTCGAGGCTCGAAGCCAACAAATATTTTTATATATTTTCCTTTTTTTTATATTTTATTTTAGCTGGTTTCCTCCATCATTCCTAGAGATAAATAGAATAATTCCAAATAATATACGTCAGAAATATAATTTAATATCAAACTATTTCTATATTTATTCGAAATTTTACGAGTTAAAGTTCCCGCACATGCGCAGAATTCATTCGTATTCTTAGCATTGTGCTTTCAGACCAGATTGACACCGTGTTTAAAATTTTACTTTAAAGTCGTAATGAGATTCTTAGACCCTTCAGAAGCTCTCAGGTTACGAGTCATCGTGGCTGGATCGACAGAGTGTAGCGCTTAGTTTTTCAGGTCCTCAGTTCGAGGCACGAAGCCGACAAATATTTTTATATATTTTTCTTTTTTTTATATTTTATTTTAGCTATTTTCCTCCTTCATTCCTAGAGATAAATTGAATAATTCCAAATCATATACGTCAAAAATAGAATTTAATATCAAACTATTTCTATATTTATTCGAAATTTTACGAGTTAAAGTTCCCGCACATGCGCAGAATTCATTCGTATTCTTAGCATTGTGCTTTCAGACCAGATTGACACCGTGTTTAAAATTTTACTTTAAAGTCGTAATGAGATTCTTAGACCCTTCAGAAGCTCTCAGGTTGCGAGGCATCGTGGCTGGATCGACAGAGTGTAGCGCTTAGTTTTGCAGGACTTCAGTTCGAGGCTCGAAGCCGACAAATATTTTTATATATTTTTCTTTTTTTTATATTTTATTTTAGCATCTTTCCTCCATCATTCCTAGAGATAAATAGAATAATTCCAAATAATATACGTCAAAAATAGAATTTAATATCAAACTATTTCTATATTTATTCGAAATTTTACGAGTTAAATTTCCCGCACAAGCGCAGAATTCATTCGTATTCTTAGCATTGTGCTTTCAGACCAGATTGACACCATTTTTAAAATTTTACTTTAAAGTCGTAATGAGATTCTTAGACCCTTCAGAAGCTCTCAGGTTACGAGGCATCGTGGCTGGATCGACAGAGTGTAGCGCTTAGTTTTGCAGGTCTTCAGTTCGAGGCACGAAGCCGACAAATATTTTTATATATTTTTCTTTTTTTTATATTTTATTTTAGCATCTTTCCTCCATCATTCCCAGAGATAAATAGAATAATTCCAAATATTATACGTCAAAAATAGAATTTAATATCAAACTATTTCTATATTTATTCGAAATTTTACGAGGTAAAGTTCCCGCACATTCGCAGAATTCATTCGTATTCTTAGCATTGTGCTTTCAACAAGATTGACACCGTGTTTAAAATTTTACTTTAAAGTCGTAATGAGATTCTTAGACCCTTCAGAAGCTCTCAGGTTACGAGGCATCGTGGCTGGATCGACAGAGTGTAGCGTTTAGTTTTGCAGGACTTCAGTTCGAGGCTCGAAGCCGACAAATATTTTTATATATTTTTCTTTTTTTTATATTTTATTTTAGCATCTTTCCTCCATCATTCCTAGAGATAAATAGAATAATTCCAAATAATATACGTCAGAAATAGAATTTAATATCAAAAAATTTCTATATTTATTCGAAATTTTACGAGTGAAGTTCACGCGCATGCGAGAATTCATTCGTATTCTTAGCATTGTGCTTTCAGACCAGATTGACACCGTGTTTAAAATTTTACTTTAAAGTCGTAATGAGATTCTTAGACCCTTCAGAAGCTCTCAGGTTGCGAGGCATCGTGGCTGGATCGACAGAGTGTAGCGCTTAGTTTTGCAGGACTTCAGTTCGAGGCTCGAAGCCGACAAACATTTTTATATATTTTTCTTTTTTTTATATTTTATTTTAGCTGGTTTCCTCCATCATTAATAGAGATAATTTGAATAATTCCAAATAATATACGTCAGAAATATAATTTAATATCAAACTATTTCTATATTTATTCGAAATTTTACGAGTTAAAGTTCCCGCACATGCGCAGAATTCATTCGTATTCTTAGCATTGTGCTTTCAGACCAGATTGACACCGTGTTTAAAATTTTACTTTAAAGTCGTAATGAGATTCTTAGACCCTTCAGAAGCTCTCAGGTTACGAGTCATCGTGGCTGGATCGACAGAGTGTAGCGTTTAGTTTTTCAGGTCCTCAGTTCGAGGCTCGAAGCCAACAAATATTTTTATATATTTTCCTTTTTTTTATATTTTATTTTAGCTGGTTTCCTCCATCATTCCTAGAGATAAATAGAATAATTCCAAATAATATACGTCAGAAATATAATTTAATATCAAACTATTTCTATATTTATTCGAAATTTTACGAGTTAAAGTTCCCGCACATGCGCAGAATTCATTCGTATTCTTAGCATTGTGCTTTCAGACCAGATTGACACCGTGTTTAAAATTTTACTTTAAAGTCGTAATGAGATTCTTAGACCCTTCAGAAGCTCTCAAGTTACGAGTCATCGTGGCTGGATCGACAGAGTGTAGCGCTTAGTTTTTCAGGTCCTCAGTTCGAGGCACGAAGCCGACAAATATTTTTATATATTTTTCTTTTTTTTATATTTTATTTTAGCTATTTTCCTCCTTCATTCCTAGAGATAAATTGAATAATTCCAAATCATATACATCAAAAATAGAATTTAATATCAAAATATTTCTATATTTATTCGAAATTTTACGAGTTAAAGTTCCCGCACATGCGCAGAATTCATTCGTATTCTTAGCATTGTGCTTTCAGACCAGATTGACACCGTGTTTAAAATTTTACTTTAAAGTCGTAATGAGATTCTTAGACCCTTCAGAAGCTCTCAGGTTACGAGGCATCGTGGATGGATCGACAGAGTGTAGCGTTTAGTTTTGCAGGACTTCAGTTCGAGGCTCGAAGCCGACAAATATTTTTATATATTTTTCTTTTTTTTATATTTTATTTTAGCATCTTTCCTCCATCATTCCTAGAGATAAATAGAATAATTCCAAATAATATACGTAAAAAATAGAATTTAATATCAAACTATTTCTATATTTATTCGAAATTTTACGAGTTAAAGTTCCCGCACATGCGCAGAATTCATTCGTATTCTTAGCATTGTGCTTTCAGACCAGATTGACACCGTGTTTAAAATTTTACTTTAAAGTCGTAATGAGATTCTTAGACCCTTCAGAAGCTCTCAGGTTACGAGTCATCGTGGCTGGATCGACAGAGTGTAGCGCTTAGTTTTTCAGGTCCTCAGTTCGAGGCACGAAGCCGACAAATATTTTTATATATTTTTCTTTTTTTTATATTTTATTTTAGCTATTTTCCTCCTTCATTCCTAGAGATAAATTGAATAATTCCAAATCATATACGTCAAAAATAGAATTTAATATCAAACTATTTCTATATTTATTCGAAATTTTACGAGTTAAAGTTCCCGCACATGCGCAGAATTCATTCGTATTCTTAGCATTGTGCTTTCAGACCAGATTGACACCGTGTTTAAAATTTTACTTTAAAGTCGTAATGAGATTCTTAGACCCTTCAGAAGCTCTCAGGTTGCGAGGCATCGTGGCTGGATCGACAGAGTGTAGCGCTTAGTTTTGCAGGACTTCAGTTCGAGGCTCGAAGCCGACAAATATTTTTATATATTTTTCTTTTTTTTATATTTTATTTTAGCATCTTTCCTCCATCATTCCTAGAGATAAATAGAATAATTCCAAATAATATACGTCAAAAATAGAATTTAATATCAAACTATTTCTATATTTATTCGAAATTTTACGAGTTAAATTTCCCGCACAAGCGCAGAATTCATTCGTATTCTTAGCATTGTGCTTTCAGACCAGATTGACACCATTTTTAAAATTTTACTTTAAAGTCGTAATGAGATTCTTAGACCCTTCAGAAGCTCTCAGGTTACGAGGCATCGTGGCTGGATCGACAGAGTGTAGCGCTTAGTTTTGCAGGTCTTCAGTTCGAGGCACGAAGCCGACAAATATTTTTATATATTTTTCTTTTTTTTATATTTTATTTTAGCATCTTTCCTCCATCATTCCCAGAGATAAATAGAATAATTCCAAATATTATACGTCAAAAATAGAATTTAATATCAAACTATTTCTATATTTATTCGAAATTTTACGAGGTAAAGTTCCCGCACATTCGCAGAATTCATTCGTATTCTTAGCATTGTGCTTTCAACAAGATTGACACCGTGTTTAAAATTTTACTTTAAAGTCGTAATGAGATTCTTAGACCCTTCAGAAGCTCTCAGGTTACGAGGCATCGTGGCTGGATCGACAGAGTGTAGCGTTTAGTTTTGCAGGACTTCAGTTCGAGGCTCGAAGCCGACAAATATTTTTATATATTTTTCTTTTTTTTATATTTTATTTTAGCATCTTTCCTCCATCATTCCTAGAGATAAATAGAATAATTCCAAATAATATACGTCAGAAATAGAATTTAATATCAAAAAATTTCTATATTTATTCGAAATTTTACGAGTGAAGTTCACGCGCATGCGAGAATTCATTCGTATTCTTAGCATTGTGCTTTCAGACCAGATTGACACCGTGTTTAAAATTTTACTTTAAAGTCGTAATGAGATTCTTAGACCCTTCAGAAGCTCTCAGGTTGCGAGGCATCGTGGCTGGATCGACAGAGTGTAGCGCTTAGTTTTGCAGGACTTCAGTTCGAGGCTCGAAGCCGACAAACATTTTTATATATTTTTCTTTTTTTTATATTTTATTTTAGCTGGTTTCCTCCATCATTAATAGAGATAATTTGAATAATTCCAAATAATATACGTCAGAAATATAATTTAATATCAAACTATTTCTATATTTATTCGAAATTTTACGAGTTAAAGTTCCCGCACATGCGCAGAATTCATTCGTATTCTTAGCATTGTGCTTTCAGACCAGATTGACACCGTGTTTAAAATTTTACTTTAAAGTCGTAATGAGATTCTTAGACCCTTCAGAAGCTCTCAGGTTACGAGTCATCGTGGCTGGATCGACAGAGTGTAGCGTTTAGTTTTTCAGGTCCTCAGTTCGAGGCTCGAAGCCAACAAATATTTTTATATATTTTCCTTTTTTTTATATTTTATTTTAGCTGGTTTCCTCCATCATTCCTAGAGATAAATAGAATAATTCCAAATAATATACGTCAGAAATATAATTTAATATCAAACTATTTCTATATTTATTCGAAATTTTACGAGTTAAAGTTCCCGCACATGCGCAGAATTCATTCGTATTCTTAGCATTGTGCTTTCAGACCAGATTGACACCGTGTTTAAAATTTTACTTTAAAGTCGTAATGAGATTCTTAGACCCTTCAGAAGCTCTCAAGTTACGAGTCATCGTGGCTGGATCGACAGAGTGTAGCGCTTAGTTTTTCAGGTCCTCAGTTCGAGGCACGAAGCCGACAAATATTTTTATATATTTTTCTTTTTTTTATATTTTATTTTAGCTATTTTCCTCCTTCATTCCTAGAGATAAATAGAATAATTCCAAATAATATACGTCAGAAATAGAATTTAATATCAAAAAATTTCTATATTTATTCGAAATTTTACGAGTGAAGTTCACGCGCATGCGAGAATTCATTCGTATTCTTAGCATTGTGCTTTCAGACCAGATTGACACCGTGTTTAAAATTTTACTTTAAAGTCGTAATGAGATTCTTAGACCCTTCAGAAGCTCTCAGGTTGCGAGGCATCGTGGCTGGATCGACAGAGTGTAGCGCTTAGTTTTGCAGGACTTCAGTTCGAGGCTCGAAGCCGACAAACATTTTTATATATTATTCTTTTTTTTATATTTTATTTTAGCTGGTTTCCTCCATCATTAATAGAGATAATTTGAATAATTCCAAATAATATACGTCAGAAATATAATTTAATATCAAACTATTTCTATATTTATTCGAAATTTTACGAGTTAAAGTTCCCGCACATGCGCAGAATTCATTCGTATTCTTAGCATTGTGCTTTCAGACCAGATTGACACCGTGTTTAAAATTTTACTTTAAAGTCGTAATGAGATTCTTAGACCCTTCAGAAACTGTCAGGTTACGAGGCATCGTGGCTGGATTGACAGAGTGTAGCGCTTAGTTTTGCAGGACTTCAGTTCGAGGCTCGAAGCCGACAAATATTTTTATATATTTTTCTTTTTTTTATATTTTATTTTAGCATCTTTACACGATCATTCCTAGAGATACATTTAATAATTCCAAATAATATACGTCAAAAATAGAATTTAATATCAAAATATTTCTATATTTATTCGAAATTTTACGAGTTAAAGTTCCCGCACATTCGCAGAATTCATTCGTATTCTTAGCATTGTGCTTTCAACAAGATTGACACCGTGTTTAAAATTTTACTTTAAAGTCGTAATGAGATTCTTAGACCCTTCAGAAGCTCTCAGGTTACGAGGCATCGTGGCTGGATCGACAGAGTGTAGCGTTTAGTTTTGCAGGACTTCAGTTCGAGGCTCGAAGCCGACAAATATTTTTATATATTTTTCTTTTTTTTATATTTTATTTTAGCATCTTTCCTCCATCATTCCTAGAGATAAATAGAATAATTCCAAATAATATACGTCAGAAATAGAATTTAATATCAAAAAATTTCTATATTTATTCGAAATTTTACGAGTGAAGTTCACGCGCATGCGAGAATTCATTCGTATTCTTAGCATTGTGCTTTCAGACCAGATTGACACCGTGTTTAAAATTTTACTTTAAAGTCGTAATGAGATTCTTAGACCCTTCAGAAGCTCTCAGGTTGCGAGGCATCGTGGCTGGATCGACAGAGTGTAGCGCTTAGTTTTGCAGGACTTCAGTTCGAGGCTCGAAGCCGACAAACATTTTTATATATTTTTCTTTTTTTTATATTTTATTTTAGCTGGTTTCCTCCATCATTAATAGAGATAATTTGAATAATTCCAAATAATATACGTCAGAAATATAATTTAATATCAAACTATTTCTATATTTATTCGAAATTTTACGAGTTAAAGTTCCCGCACATGCGCAGAATTCATTCGTATTCTTAGCATTGTTCTTTCAGACCAGATTGACACCGTGTTTAAAATTTTACTTTAAAGTCGTAATGAGATTCTTAGACCCTTCAGAAGCTCTCAGGTTACGAGTCATCGTGGCTGGATCGACAGAGTGTAGCGCTTAGTTTTTCAGGTCCTCAGTTCGAGGCTCGAAGCCAACAAATATTTTTATATATTTTCCTTTTTTTTATATTTTATTTTAGCTGGTTTCCTCCATCATTCCTAGAGATAAATAGAATAATTCCAAATAATATACGTCAGAAATATAATTTAATATCAAACTATTTCTATATTTATTCGAAATTTTACGAGTTAAAGTTCCCGCACATGCGCAGAATTCATTCGTATTCTTAGCATTGTGCTTTCAGACCAGATTGACACCGTGTTTAAAATTTTACTTTAAAGTCGTAATGAGATTCTTAGACCCTTCAGAAGCTCTCAGGTTACGAGTCATCGTGGCTGGATCGACAGAGTGTAGCGCTTAGTTTTTCAGGTCCTCAGTTCGAGGCACGAAGCCGACAAATATTTTTATATATTTTTCTTTTTTTTATATTTTATTTTAGCTATTTTCCTCCTTCATTCCTAGAGATAAATTGAATAATTCCAAATCATATACATCAAAAATAGAATTTAATATCAAAATATTTCTATATTTATTCGAAATTTTACGAGTTAAAGTTCCCGCACATGCGCAGAATTCATTCGTATTCTTATTATTGTGCTTTCAGACCAGATTGACACCGTGTTTAAAATTTTACTTTAAAGTCGTAATGAGATTCTTAGACCCTTCAGAAGCTCTCAGGTTACGAGGCATCGTGGCTGGATCGACAGAGTGTAGCGTTTAGTTTTGCAGGACTTCAGTTCGAGGCTCGAAGCCGACAAATATTTTTATATATTTTTCTTTTTTTTATATTTTATTTTAGCATCTTTCCTCCATCATTCCTAGAGATAAATAGAATAATTCCAAATAATATACGTCAGAAATAGAATTTAATATCAAAAAATTTCTATATTTATTCGAAATTTTACGAGTGAAGTTCACGCGCATGCGAGAATTCATTCGTATTCTTAGCATTGTGCTTTCAGACCAGATTGACACCGTGTTTAAAATTTTACTTTAAAGTCGTAATGAGATTCTTAGACCCTTCAGAAGCTCTCAGGTTGCGAGGCATCGTGGCTGGATCGACAGAGTGTAGCGCTTAGTTTTGCAGGACTTCAGTTCGAGGCTCGAAGCCGACAAACATTTTTATATATTTTTCTTTTTTTTATATTTTATTTTAGCTGGTTTCCTCCATCATTAATAGAGATAATTTGAATAATTCCAAATAATATACGTCAGAAATATAATTTAATATCAAACTATTTCTATATTTATTCGAAATTTTACGAGTTAAAGTTCCCGCACATGCGCAGAATTCATTCGTATTCTTAGCATTGTGCTTTCAGACCAGATTGACACCGTGTTTAAAATTTTACTTTAAAGTCGTAATGAGATTCTTAGACCCTTCAGAAGCTCTCAGGTTACGAGTCATCGTGGCTGGATCGACAGAGTGTAGCGCTTAGTTTTTCAGGTCCTCAGTTCGAGGCTCGAAGCCAACAAATATTTTTATATATTTTCCTTTTTTTTATATTTTATTTTAGCTGGTTTCCTCCATCATTCCTAGAGATAAATAGAATAATTCCAAATAATATACGTCAGAAATATAATTTAATATCAAACTATTTCTATATTTATTCGAAATTTTACGAGTTAAAGTTCCCGCACATGCGCAGAATTCATTCGTATTCTTAGCATTGTGCTTTCAGACCAGATTGACACCGTGTTTAAAATTTTACTTTAAAGTCGTAATGAGATTCTTAGACCCTTCAGAAGCTCTCAGGTTACGAGTCATCGTGGCTGGATCGACAGAGTGTAGCGCTTAGTTTTTCAGGTCCTCAGTTCGAGGCACGAAGCCGACAAATATTTTTATATATTTTTCTTTTTTTTATATTTTATTTTAGCTATTTTCCTCCTTCATTCCTAGAGATAAATTGAATAATTCCAAATCATATACATCAAAAATAGAATTTAATATCAAAATATTTCTATATTTATTCGAAATTTTACGAGTTAAAGTTCCCGCACATGCGCAGAATTCATTCGTATTCTTAGCATTGTGCTTTCAGACCAGATTGACACCGTGTTTAAAATTTTACTTTAAAGTCGTAATGAGATTCTTAGACCCTTCAGAAGCTCTCAGGTTGCGAGGCATCGTGGCTGGATCGACAGAGTGTAGCGCTTAGTTTTGCAGGACTTCAGTTCGAGGCTCGAAGCCGACAAATATTTTTATATATTTTTCTTTTTTTTATATTTTATTTTAGCATCTTTCCTCCATCATTCCTAGAGATACATTTAATAATTCCAAATAATATACGTCAAAAATAGAATTTAATATCAAAAAATTTCTATATTTATTCGAAATTTTACGAGTGAAGTTCACGCGCATGCGAGAATTCATTCGTATTCTTAGCATTGTGCTTTCAGACCAGATTGACACCGTGTTTAAAATTTTACTTTAAAGTCGTAATGAGATTCTTAGACCCTTCAGATGCTCTCAGGTTGCGAGGCATCGTGGCTGGATCGACAGAGTGTAGCGCTTAGTTTTGCAGGACTTCAGTTCGAGGCTCGAAGCCGACAAACATTTTTATATATTTTTCTTTTTTTTATATTTTATTTTAGCATCTTTCCTCCATCATTCCTAGAGATAAATTGAATAATTCCAAATAATATACGTCAAAAATAGAATTTAATATCAAAATATTTCTATATTTATTCGAAATTTTAAGAGTTAAATTTCCCGCACATGCGCAGAATTCATTCGTATTCTTAGCATTGTGCTTTCAGACCAGATTGACACCGTGTTTAAAATTTTACTTTAAAGTCGTAATGAGATTCTTAGACCCTTCAGAAGCTCTCAGGTCACGAGTCTTGGTGGCTGGATCGACAGAGAGTAGCGCTGAGTTTTGCAGTACTTCAGTTCGAGGCTCGAAGCCAACAAATATTTTTATATATTTTCCTTTTTTTTATATTTTATTTTAGCTGGTTTCCTCCATCATTCCTAGAGATAAATAGAATAATTCCAAATAATATACGTCAGAAATATAATTTAATATCAAACTATTTCTATATTTATTCGAAATTTTACGAGTTAAAGTTCCCGCACATGCGCAGAATTCATTCGTATTCTTAGCATTGTGCTTTCAGACCAGATTGACACCGTGTTTAAAATTTTACTTTAAAGTCGTAATGAGATTCTTAGACCCTTCAGAAGCTCTCAGGTTGCGAGGCATCGTGGCTGGATCGACAGAGTGTAGCGCTTAGTTTTGCAGGACTTCAGTTCGAGGCTCGAAGCCGACAAATATTTTTATATATTTTTCTTTTTTTTATATTTTATTTTAGCTATTTTCCTCCTTCATTCCTAGAGATAAATTGAATAATTCCAAATCATATACATCAAAAATAGAATTTAATATCAAAATATTTCTATATTTATTCGAAATTTTACGAGTTAAAGTTCCCGCACATGCGCAGAATTCATTCGTATTCTTAGCATTGTGCTTTCAGACCAGATTGACACCGTGTTTAAAATTTTACTTTAAAGTCGTAATGAGATTCTTAGACCCTTCAGAAGCTCTCAGGTTGCGAGGCATCGTGGCTGGATCGACAGAGTGTAGCGCTTAGTTTTGCAGGACTTCAGTTCGAGGCTCGAAGCCGACAAATATTTTTATATATTTTTCTTTTTTTTATATTTTATTTTAGCATCTTTCCTCCATCATTCCTAGAGATACATTTAATAATTCCAAATAATATACGTCAAAAATAGAATTTAATATCAAAATATTTCTATATTTATTCGAAATTTTACGAGTTAAAGTTCCCGCACATTCGCAGAATTCATTCGTATTCTTAGCATTGCGCTTTCAACAAGATTGACACCGTGTTTAAAATTTTACTTTAAAGTCGTAATGAGATTCTTAGACCCTTCAGAAGCTCTCAGGTTACGAGGCATCGTGGCTGGATCGACAGAGTGTAGCGTTTAGTTTTGCAGGACTTCAGTTCGAGGCTCGAAGCCGACAAATATTTTTATATATTTTTCTTTTTTTTATATTTTATTTTAGCATCTTTCCTCCATCATTCCTAGAGATAAATAGAATAATTCCAAATAATATACGTCAGAAATAGAATTTAATATCAAAAAATTTCTATATTTATTCGAAATTTTACGAGTGAAGTTCACGCGCATGCGAGAATTCATTCGTATTCTTAGCATTGTGCTTTCAGACCAGATTGACACCGTGTTTAAAATTTTACTTTAAAGTCGTAATGAGATTCTTAGACCCTTCAGAAGCTCTCAGGTTGCGAGGCATCGTGGCTGGATCGACAGAGTGTAGCGCTTAGTTTTGCAGGACTTCAGTTCGAGGCTCGAAGCCGACAAACATTTTTATATATTTTTCTTTTTTTTATATTTTATTTTAGCATCTTTCCTCCATCATTCCTAGAGATAAATTGAATAATTCCAAATAATATACGTCAAAAATAGAATTTAATATCAAAATATTTCTATATTTATTCGAAATTTTAAGAGTTAAATTTCCCGCACATGCGCAGAATTCATTCGTATTCTTAGCATTGTGCTTTCAGACCAGATTGACACCGTGTTTAAAATTTTACTTTAAAGTCGTAATGAGATTCTTAGACCCTTCAGAAGCTCTCAGGTCACGAGTCTTGGTGGCTGGATCGACAGAGAGTAGCGCTGAGTTTTGCAGTACTTCAGTTCGAGGCTCGAAGCCAACAAATATTTTTATATATTTTCCTTTTTTTTATATTTTATTTTAGCTGGTTTCCTCCATCATTCCTAGAGATAAATAGAATAATTCCAAATAATATACGTCAGAAATATAATTTAATATCAAACTATTTCTATATTTATTCGAAATTTTACGAGTTAAAGTTCCCGCACATGCGCAGAATTCATTCGTATTCTTAGCATTGTGCTTTCAGACCAGATTGACACCGTGTTTAAAATTTTACTTTAAAGTCGTAATGAGATTCTTAGACCCTTCAGAAGCTCTCAGGTTGCGAGGCATCGTGGCTGGATCGACAGAGTGTAGCGCTTAGTTTTGCAGGACTTCAGTTCGAGGCTCGAAGCCGACAAATATTTTTATATATTTTTCTTTTTTTTATATTTTATTTTAGCATCTTTCCTCCATCATTCCTAGAGATAAATAGAATAATTCCAAATAATATACGTCAAAAATAGAATTTAATATCAAACTATTTCTATATTTATTCGAAATTGTACGAGTTAAATTTCCCGCACAAGCGCAGAATTCATTCGTATTCTTAGCATTGTGCTTTCAGACCAGATTGACACCGTGTTTAAAATTTTACTTTAAAGTCGTAATGAGATTCTTAGACCCTTCAGAAGCTCTCAGGTTACGAGGCATCGTGGCTGGATCGACAGAGTGTAGCGCTTAGTTTTGCAGGTCTTCAGTTCGAGGCACGAAGCCGACAAATATTTTTATATATTTTTCTTTTTTTTATATTTTATTTTAGCATCTTTCCTCCATCATTCCCAGAGATAAATAGAATAATTCCAAATAATATACGTAAAAAATAGAATTTAATATCAAACTATTTCTATATTTATTCGAAATTTTACGAGTTAAAGTTCCCGCACATGCGCAGAATTCATTCGTATTCTTAGCATTGTGCTTTCAGACCAGATTGACACCGTGTTTAAAATTTTACTTTAAAGTCGTAATGAGATTCTTAGACCCTTCAGAAGCTCTCAGGTTGCGAGGCATCGTGGCTGGATCGACAGAGTGTAGCGCTTAGTTTTGCAGGACTTCAGTTCGAGGCTCGAAGCCGACAAATATTTTTATATATTTTTCTTTTTTTTATATTTTATTTTAGCATCTTTCCTCCATCATTCCTAGAGATAAATAGAATAATTCCAAATAATATACGTCAAAAATAGAATTTAATATCAAACTATTTCTATATTTATTCGAAATTTTACGAGTTAAAGTTCCCGCACATGCGCAGAATTCATTCGTATTCTTAGCATTGTGCTTTCAGACCAGATTGACACCATGTTTAAAATTTTACTTTAAAGTCGTAATGAGATTCTTAGACCCTTCAGAAGCTCTCAGGTTACGAGGCATCGTGGCTGGATCGACAGAGTGTAGCGCTTAGTTTTGCAGGTCTTCAGTTCGAGGCACGAAGCCGACAAATATTTTTATATATTTTTCTTTTTTTTATATTTTATTTTAGCATCTTTCCTCCATCATTCCCAGAGATAAATAGAATAATTCCAAATATTATACGTCAAAAATAGAATTTAATATCAAACTATTTCTATATTTATTCGAAATTTTACGAGTTAAAGTTCCCGCACATGCGCAGAATTCATTCGTATTCTTAGCATTGTGCTTTCAGACCAGATTGACACCGTGTTTAAAATTTTACTTTAAAGTCGTAATGAGATTCTTAGACCCTTCAGAAACTGTCAGGTTACGAGGCATCGTGGCTGGATTGACAGAGTGTAGCGCTTAGTTTTGCAGGACTTCAGTTCGAGGCTCGAAGCCGACAAATATTTTTATATATTTTTCTTTTTTTTATATTTTATTTTAGCATCTTTCCACGATCATTCCTAGAGATACATTTAATAATTCCAAATAATATACGTCAAAAATAGAATTTAATATCAAAATATTTCTATATTTATTCGAAATTTTAAGAGTTAAATTTCCCGCACATGCGCAGAATTCATTCGTATTCTTAGCATTGTGCTTTCAGACCAGATTGACACCGTGTTTAAAATTTTACTTTAAAGTCGTAATGAGATTCTTAGACCCTTCAGAAGCTCTCAGGTCACGAGTCTTGGTGGCTGGATCGACAGAGAGTAGCGCTGAGTTTTGCAGTACTTCAGTTCGAGGCTCGAAGCCAACAAATATTTTTATATATTTTCCTTTTTTTTATATTTTATTTTAGCTGGTTTCCTCCATCATTCCTAGAGATAAATAGAATAATTCCAAATAATATACGTCAGAAATATAATTTAATATCAAACTATTTCTATATTTATTCGAAATTTTACGAGTTAAAGTTCCCGCACATGCGCAGAATTCATTCGTATTCTTAGCATTGTGCTTTCAGACCAGATTGACACCGTGTTTAAAATTTTACTTTAAAGTCGTAATGAGATTCTTAGACCCTTCAGAAGCTCTCAGGTTGCGAGGCATCGTGGCTGGATCGACAGAGTGTAGCGCTTAGTTTTGCAGGACTTCAGTTCGAGGCTCGAAGCCGACAAATATTTTTATATATTTTTCTTTTTTTTATATTTTATTTTAGCATCTTTCCTCCATCATTCCTAGAGATAAATAGAATAATTCCAAATAATATACGTCAAAAATAGAATTTAATATCAAACTATTTCTATATTTATTCGAAATTGTACGAGTTAAATTTCCCGCACAAGCGCAGAATTCATTCGTATTCTTAGCATTGTGCTTTCAGACCAGATTGACACCGTGTTTAAAATTTTACTTTAAAGTCGTAATGAGATTCTTAGACCCTTCAGAAGCTCTCAGGTTACGAGGCATCGTGGCTGGATCGACAGAGTGTAGCGCTTAGTTTTGCAGGTCTTCAGTTCGAGGCACGAAGCCGACAAATATTTTTTATATATTTTTCTTTTTTTTATATTTTATTTTAGCATCTTTCCTCCATCATTCCCAGAGATAAATAGAATAATTCCAAATAATATACGTAAAAAATAGAATTTAATATCAAACTATTTCTATATTTATTCGAAATTTTACGAGTTAAAGTTCCCGCACATGCGCAGAATTCATTCGTATTCTTAGCATTGTGCTTTCAGACCAGATTGACACCGTGTTTAAAATTTTACTTTAAAGTCGTAATGAGATTCTTAGACCCTTCAGAAGCTCTCAGGTTGCGAGGCATCGTGGCTGGATCGACAGAGTGTAGCGCTTAGTTTTGCAGGACTTCAGTTCGAGGCTCGAAGCCGACAAATATTTTTATATATTTTTCTTTTTTTTATATTTTATTTTAGCATCTTTCCTCCATCATTCCTAGAGATAAATAGAATAATTCCAAATAATATACGTCAAAAATAGAATTTAATATCAAACTATTTCTATATTTATTCGAAATTTTACGAGTTAAATTTCCCGCACAAGCGCAGAATTCATTCGTATTCTTAGCATTGTGCTTTCAGACCAGATTGACACCATGTTTAAAATTTTACTTTAAAGTCGTAATGAGATTCTTAGACCCTTCAGAAGCTCTCAGTTTGCGAGGCATCGTGGCTGGATTGACAGAGTGTAGCGCTTAGTTTTGCAGGACTTCAGTTCGAGGCTCGAAGCCGACAAATATTTTTATATATTTTTCTTTTTTTTATATTTTATTTTAGCATCTTTCCACGATCATTCCTAGAGATACATTTAATAATTCCAAATAATATACGTCAAAAATAGAATTTAATATCAAAATATTTCTATATTTATTCGAAATTTTACGAGTTAAAGTTCCCGCACATTCGCAGAATTCATTCGTATTCTTAGCATTGTGCTTTCAACAAGATTGACACCGTGTTTAAAATTTTACTTTAAAGTCGTAATGAGATTCTTAGACCCTTCAGAAGCTCTCAGGTTACGAGGCATCGTGGCTGGATCGACAGAGTGTAGCGTTTAGTTTTGCAGGACTTCAGTTCGAGGCTCGAAGCCGACAAATATTTTTATATATTTTTCTTTTTTTTATATTTTATTTTAGCATCTTTCCTCCATCATTCCTAGAGATAAATAGAATAATTCCAAATAATATACGTCAGAAATAGAATTTAATATCAAAAAATTTCTATATTTATTCGAAATTTTACGAGTGAAGTTCACGCGCATGCGAGAATTCATTCGTATTCTTAGCATTGTGCTTTCAGACCAGATTGACACCGTGTTTAAAATTTTACTTTAAAGTCGTAATGAGATTCTTAGACCCTTCAGAAGCTCTCAGGTTGCGAGGCATCGTGGCTGGATCGACAGAGTGTAGCGCTTAGTTTTGCAGGACTTCAGTTCGAGGCTCGAAGCCGACAAACATTTTTATATATTTTTCTTTTTTTTATATTTTATTTTAGCTGGTTTCCTCCATCATTAATAGAGATAATTTGAATAATTCCAAATAATATACGTCAGAAATATAATTTAATATCAAACTATTTCTATATTTATTCGAAATTTTACGAGTTAAAGTTCCCGCACATGCGCAGAATTCATTCGTATTCTTAGCATTGTGCTTTCAGACCAGATTGACACCGTGTTTAAAATTTTACTTTAAAGTCGTAATGAGATTCTTAGACCCTTCAGAAGCTCTCAGGTTACGAGTCATCGTGGCTGGATCGACAGAGTGTAGCGCTTAGTTTTTCAGGTCCTCAGTTCGAGGCTCGAAGCCAACAAATATTTTTATATATTTTCCTTTTTTTTATATTTTATTTTAGCTGGTTTCCTCCATCATTCCTAGAGATAAATAGAATAATTCCAAATAATATACGTCAGAAATATAATTTAATATCAAACTATTTCTATATTTATTCGAAATTTTACGAGTTAAAGTTCCCGCACATGCGCAGAATTCATTCGTATTCTTAGCATTGTGCTTTCAGACCAGATTGACACCGTGTTTAAAATTTTACTTTAAAGTCGTAATGAGATTCTTAGACCCTTCAGAAGCTCTCAGGTTACGAGTCATCGTGGCTGGATCGACAGAGTGTAGCGCTTAGTTTTTCAGGTCCTCAGTTCGAGGCACGAAGCCGACAAATATTTTTATATATTTTTCTTTTTTTTATATTTTATTTTAGCTATTTTCCTCCTTCATTCCTAGAGATAAATTGAATAATTCCAAATCATATACATCAAAAATAGAATTTAATATCAAAATATTTCTATATTTATTCGAAATTTTACGAGTTAAAGTTCCCGCACATGCGCAGAATTCATTCGTATTCTTAGCATTGTGCTTTCAGACCAGATTGACACCGTGTTTAAAATTTTACTTTAAAGTCGTAATGAGATTCTTAGACCCTTCAGAAGCTCTCAGGTTGCGAGGCATCGTGGCTGGATCGACAGAGTGTAGCGCTTAGTTTTGCAGGACTTCAGTTCGAGGCTCGAAGCCGACAAATATTTTTATATATTTTTCTTTTTTTTATATTTTATTTTAGCATCTTTCCTCCATCATTCCTAGAGATACATTTAATAATTCCAAATAATATACGTCAAAAATAGAATTTAATATCAAAATATTTCTATATTTATTCGAAATTTTACGAGTTAAAGTTCCCGCACATTCGCAGAATTCATTCGTATTCTTAGCATTGTGCTTTCAACAAGATTGACACCGTGTTTAAAATTTTACTTTAAAGTCGTAATGAGATTCTTAGACCCTTCAGAAGCTCTCAGGTTACGAGGCATCGTGGCTGGATCGACAGAGTGTAGCGTTTAGTTTTGCAGGACTTCAGTTCGAGGCTCGAAGCCGACAAATATTTTTATATATTTTTCTTTTTTTTATATTTTATTTTAGCATCTTTCCTCCATCATTCCTAGAGATAAATAGAATAATTCCAAATAATATACGTCAGAAATAGAATTTAATATCAAAAAATTTCTATATTTATTCGAAATTTTACGAGTGAAGTTCACGCGCATGCGAGAATTCATTCGTATTCTTAGCATTGTGCTTTCAGACCAGATTGACACCGTGTTTAAAATTTTACTTTAAAGTCGTAATGAGATTCTTAGACCCTTCAGAAGCTCTCAGGTTACGAGGCATCGTGGCTGGATCGACAGAGTGTAGCGTTTAGTTTTGCAGGACTTCAGTTCGAGGCTCGAAGCCGACAAATATTTTTATATATTTTTCTTTTTTTTATATTTTATTTTAGCATCTTTCCTCCATCATTCCTAGAGATAAATAGAATAATTCCAAATAATATACGTCAGAAATAGAATTTAATATCAAAAAATTTCTATATTTATTCGAAATTTTACGAGTGAAGTTCACGCGCATGCGAGAATTCATTCGTATTCTTAGCATTGTGCTTTCAGACCAGATTGACACCGTGTTTAAAATTTTACTTTAAAGTCGTAATGAGATTCTTAGACCCTTCAGATGCTCTCAGGTTGCGAGGCATCGTGGCTGGATCGACAGAGTGTAGCGCTTAGTTTTGCAGGACTTCAGTTCGAGGCTCGAAGCCGACAAATATTTTTATATATTTTTCTTTTTTTTATATTTTATTTTACCATCTTTCCTCCATCATTCCTAGAGAAAATTGAATAATTCCAAATAATATACGTCAAAAATAGAATTTAATATCAAAATATTTCTATATTTATTCGAAATTTTAAGAGTTAAATTTCCCGCACATGCGCAGAATTCATTCGTATTCTTAGCATTGTGCTTTCAATCCAGATTGACACCGTGTTTAAAATTTTACTTTAAAGTCGTAATGAGATTCTTAGACCCTTCAGAAGCTCTCAGGTCACGAGTCTTGGTGGCTGGATCGACAGAGAGTAGCGCTGAGTTTTGCAGTACTTCAGTTCGAGGCTCGAAGCCAACAAATATTTTTATATATTTTCCTTTTTTTTATATTTTATTTTAGCTGGTTTCCTCCATCATTCCTAGAGATAAATAGAATAATTCCAAATAATATACGTCAGAAATATAATTTAATATCAAACTATTTCTATATTTATTCGAAATTTTACGAGTTAAAGTTCCCGCACATGCGCAGAATTCATTCGTATTCTTAGCATTGTGCTTTCAGACCAGATTGACACCGTGTTTAAAATTTTACTTTAAAGTCGTAATGAGATTCTTAGACCCTTCAGAAGCTCTCAGGTTGCGAGGCATCGTGGCTGGATCGACAGAGTGTAGCGCTTAGTTTTGCAGGACTTCAGTTCGAGGCTCGAAGCCGACAAATATTTTTATATATTTTTCTTTTTTTTATATTTTATTTTAGCATCTTTCCTCCATCATTCCTAGAGATAAATAGAATAATTCCAAATAATATACGTCAAAAATAGAATTTAATATCAAACTATTTCTATATTTATTCGAAATTGTACGAGTTAAATTTCCCGCACAAGCGCAGAATTCATTCGTATTCTTAGCATTGTGCTTTCAGACCAGATTGACACCGTGTTTAAAATTTTACTTTAAAGTCGTAATGAGATTCTTAGACCCTTCAGAAGCTCTCAGGTTACGAGGCATCGTGGCTGGATCGACAGAGTGTAGCGCTTAGTTTTGCAGGTCTTCAGTTCGAGGCACGAAGCCGACAAATATTTTTATATATTTTTCTTTTTTTTATATTTTATTTTAGCATCTTTCCTCCATCATTCCCAGAGATAAATAGAATAATTCCAAATAATATACGTAAAAAATAGAATTTAATATCAAACTATTTCTATATTTATTCGAAATTTTACGAGTTAAAGTTCCCGCACATGCGCAGAATTCATTCGTATTCTTAGCATTGTGCTTTCAGACCAGATTGACACCGTGTTTAAAATTTTACTTTAAAGTCGTAATGAGATTCTTAGACCCTTCAGAAGCTCTCAGGTTACGAGGCATCGTGGCTGGATCGACAGAGTGTAGCGTTTAGTTTTGCAGGACTTCAGTTCGAGGCTCGAAGCCGACAAATATTTTTATATATTTTTCTTTTTTTTATATTTTATTTTAGCATCTTTCCTCCATCATTCCTAGAGATAAATAGAATAATTCCAAATAATATACGTCAGAAATAGAATTTAATATCAAAAAATTTCTATATTTATTCGAAATTTTACGAGTGAAGTTCACGCGCATGCGAGAATTCATTCGTATTCTTAGCATTGTGCTTTCAGACCAGATTGACACCGTGTTTAAAATTTTACTTTAAAGTCGTAATGAGATTCTTAGACCCTTCAGAAGCTCTCAGGTTACGAGGCATCGTGGCTGGATCGACAGAGTGTAGCGCTTAGTTTTGCAGGTCTTCAGTTCGAGGCACGAAGCCGACAAATATTTTTATATATTTTTCTTTTTTTTATATTTTATTTTAGCATCTTTCCTCCATCATTCCCAGAGATAAATAGAATAATTCCAAATATTATACGTCAAAAATAGAATTTAATATCAAACTATTTCTATATTTATTCGAAATTTTACGAGTTAAAGTTCCCGCACATGCGCAGAATTCATTCGTATTCTTAGCATTGTGCTTTCAGACCAGATTGACACCGTGTTTAAAATTTTACTTTAAAGTCGTAATGAGATTCTTAGACCCTTCAGAAACTGTCAGGTTACGAGGCATCGTGGCTGGATTGACAGAGTGTAGCGCTTAGTTTTGCAGGACTTCAGTTCGAGGCTCGAAGCCGACAAATATTTTTATATATTTTTCTTTTTTTTATATTTTATTTTAGCATCTTTCCACGATCATTCCTAGAGATACATTTAATAATTCCAAATAATATACGTCAAAAATAGAATTTAATATCAAAATATTTCTATATTTATTCGAAATTTTAAGAGTTAAATTTCCCGCACATGCGCAGAATTCATTCGTATTCTTAGCATTGTGCTTTCAGACCAGATTGACACCGTGTTTAAAATTTTACTTTAAAGTCGTAATGAGATTCTTAGACCCTTCAGAAGCTCTCAGGTCACGAGTCTTGGTGGCTGGATCGACAGAGAGTAGCGCTGAGTTTTGCAGTACTTCAGTTCGAGGCTCGAAGCCAACAAATATTTTTATATATTTTCCTTTTTTTTATATTTTATTTTAGCTGGTTTCCTCCATCATTCCTAGAGATAAATAGAATAATTCCAAATAATATACGTCAGAAATATAATTTAATATCAAACTATTTCTATATTTATTCGAAATTTTACGAGTTAAAGTTCCCGCACATGCGCAGAATTCATTCGTATTCTTAGCATTGTGCTTTCAGACCAGATTGACACCGTGTTTAAAATTTTACTTTAAAGTCGTAATGAGATTCTTAGACCCTTCAGAAGCTCTCAGGTTGCGAGGCATCGTGGCTGGATCGACAGAGTGTAGCGCTTAGTTTTGCAGGACTTCAGTTCGAGGCTCGAAGCCGACCAATATTTTTATATATTTTTCTTTTTTTTATATTTTATTTTAGCATCTTTCCTCCATCATTCCTAGAGATAAATAGAATAATTCCAAATAATATACGTCAAAAATAGAATTTAATATCAAACTATTTCTATATTTATTCGAAATTGTACGAGTTAAATTTCCCGCACAAGCGCAGAATTCATTCGTATTCTTAGCATTGTGCTTTCAGACCAGATTGACACCGTGTTTAAAATTTTACTTTAAAGTCGTAATGAGATTCTTAGACCCTTCAGAAGCTCTCAGGTTACGAGGCATCGTGGCTGGATCGACAGAGTGTAGCGCTTAGTTTTGCAGGTCTTCAGTTCGAGGCACGAAGCCGACAAATATTTTTTATATATTTTTCTTTTTTTTATATTTTATTTTAGCATCTTTCCTCCATCATTCCCAGAGATAAATAGAATAATTCCAAATAATATACGTAAAAAATAGAATTTAATATCAAACTATTTCTATATTTATTCGAAATTTTACGAGTTAAAGTTCCCGCACATGCGCAGAATTCATTCGTATTCTTAGCATTGTGCTTTCAGACCAGATTGACACCGTGTTTAAAATTTTACTTTAAAGTCGTAATGAGATTCTTAGACCCTTCAGAAGCTCTCAGGTTGCGAGGCATCGTGGCTGGATCGACAGAGTGTAGCGCTTAGTTTTGCAGGACTTCAGTTCGAGGCTCGAAGCCGACAAATATTTTTATATATTTTTCTTTTTTTTATATTTTATTTTAGCATCTTTCCTCCATCATTCCTAGAGATAAATAGAATAATTCCAAATAATATACGTCAAAAATAGAATTTAATATCAAACTATTTCTATATTTATTCGAAATTTTACGAGTTAAATTTCCCGCACAAGCGCAGAATTCATTCGTATTCTTAGCATTGTGCTTTCAGACCAGATTGACACCATGTTTAAAATTTTACTTTAAAGTCGTAATGAGATTCTTAGACCCTTCAGAAGCTCTCAGGTTGCGAGGCATCGTGGCTGGATTGACAGAGTGTAGCGCTTAGTTTTGCAGGACTTCAGTTCGAGGCTCGAAGCCGACAAATATTTTTATATATTTTTCTTTTTTTTATATTTTATTTTAGCATCTTTCCACGATCATTCCTAGAGATACATTTAATAATTCCAAATAATATACGTCAAAAATAGAATTTAATATCAAAATATTTCTATATTTATTCGAAATTTTACGAGTTAAAGTTCCCGCACATTCGCAGAATTCATTCGTATTCTTAGCATTGTGCTTTCAACAAGATTGACACCGTGTTTAAAATTTTACTTTAAAGTCGTAATGAGATTCTTAGACCCTTCAGAAGCTCTCAGGTTACGAGGCATCGTGGCTGGATCGACAGAGTGTAGCGTTTAGTTTTGCAGGACTTCAGTTCGAGGCTCGAAGCCGACAAATATTTTTATATATTTTTCTTTTTTTTATATTTTATTTTAGCATCTTTCCTCCATCATTCCTAGAGATAAATAGAATAATTCCAAATAATATACGTCAGAAATAGAATTTAATATCAAAAAATTTCTATATTTATTCGAAATTTTACGAGTGAAGTTCACGCGCATGCGAGAATTCATTCGTATTCTTAGCATTGTGCTTTCAGACCAGATTGACACCGTGTTTAAAATTTTACTTTAAAGTCGTAATGAGATTCTTAGACCCTTCAGAAGCTCTCAGGTTGCGAGGCATCGTGGCTGGATCGACAGAGTGTAGCGCTTAGTTTTGCAGGACTTCAGTTCGAGGCTCGAAGCCGACAAACATTTTTATATATTTTTCTTTTTTTTATATTTTATTTTAGCTGGTTTCCTCCATCATTAATAGAGATAATTTGAATAATTCCAAATAATATACGTCAGAAATATAATTTAATATCAAACTATTTCTATATTTATTCGAAATTTTACGAGTTAAAGTTCCCGCACATGCGCAGAATTCATTCGTATTCTTAGCATTGTGCTTTCAGACCAGATTGACACCGTGTTTAAAATTTTACTTTAAAGTCGTAATGAGATTCTTAGACCCTTCAGAAGCTCTCAGGTTACGAGTCATCGTGGCTGGATCGACAGAGTGTAGCGCTTAGTTTTTCAGGTCCTCAGTTCGAGGCTCGAAGCCAACAAATATTTTTATATATTTTCCTTTTTTTTATATTTTATTTTAGCTGGTTTCCTCCATCATTCCTAGAGATAAATAGAATAATTCCAAATAATATACGTCAGAAATATAATTTAATATCAAACTATTTCTATATTTATTCGAAATTTTACGAGTTAAAGTTCCCGCACATGCGCAGAATTCATTCGTATTCTTAGCATTGTGCTTTCAGACCAGATTGACACCGTGTTTAAAATTTTACTTTAAAGTCGTAATGAGATTCTTAGACCCTTCAGAAGCTCTCAGGTTACGAGTCATCGTGGCTGGATCGACAGAGTGTAGCGCTTAGTTTTTCAGGTCCTCAGTTCGAGGCACGAAGCCGACAAATATTTTTATATATTTTTCTTTTTTTTATATTTTATTTTAGCTATTTTCCTCCTTCATTCCTAGAGATAAATTGAATAATTCCAAATCATATACATCAAAAATAGAATTTAATATCAAAATATTTCTATATTTATTCGAAATTTTACGAGTTAAAGTTCCCGCACATGCGCAGAATTCATTCGTATTCTTAGCATTGTGCTTTCAGACCAGATTGACACCGTGTTTAAAATTTTACTTTAAAGTCGTAATGAGATTCTTAGACCCTTCAGAAGCTCTCAGGTTGCGAGGCATCGTGGCTGGATCGACAGAGTGTAGCGCTTAGTTTTGCAGGACTTCAGTTCGAGGCTCGAAGCCGACAAATATTTTTATATATTTTTCTTTTTTTTATATTTTATTTTAGCATCTTTCCTCCATCATTCCTAGAGATACATTTAATAATTCCAAATAATATACGTCAAAAATAGAATTTAATATCAAAATATTTCTATATTTATTCGAAATTTTACGAGTTAAAGTTCCCGCACATTCGCAGAATTCATTCGTATTCTTAGCATTGTGCTTTCAACAAGATTGACACCGTGTTTAAAATTTTACTTTAAAGTCGTAATGAGATTCTTAGACCCTTCAGAAGCTCTCAGGTTACGAGGCATCGTGGCTGGATCGACAGAGTGTAGCGTTTAGTTTTGCAGGACTTCAGTTCGAGGCTCGAAGCCGACAAATATTTTTATATATTTTTCTTTTTTTTATATTTTATTTTAGCATCTTTCCTCCATCATTCCTAGAGATAAATAGAATAATTCCAAATAATATACGTCAGAAATAGAATTTAATATCAAAAAATTTCTATATTTATTCGAAATTTTACGAGTGAAGTTCACGCGCATGCGAGAATTCATTCGTATTCTTAGCATTGTGCTTTCAGACCAGATTGACACCGTGTTTAAAATTTTACTTTAAAGTCGTAATGAGATTCTTAGACCCTTCAGATGCTCTCAGGTTGCGAGGCATCGTGGCTGGATCGACAGAGTGTAGCGCTTAGTTTTGCAGGACTTCAGTTCGAGGCTCGAAGCCGACAAACATTTTTATATATTTTTCTTTTTTTTATATTTTATTTTACCATCTTTCCTCCATCATTCCTAGAGATAAATTGAATAATTCCAAATAATATACGTCAAAAATAGAATTTAATATCAAAATATTTCTATATTTATTCGAAATTTTAAGAGTTAAATTTCCCGCACATGCGCAGAATTCATTCGTATTCTTAGCATTGTGCTTTCAATCCAGATTGACACCGTGTTTAAAATTTTACTTTAAAGTCGTAATGAGATTCTTAGACCCTTCAGAAGCTCTCAGGTCACGAGTCTTGGTGGCTGGATCGACAGAGAGTAGCGCTGAGTTTTGCAGTACTTCAGTTCGAGGCTCGAAGCCAACAAATATTTTTATATATTTTCCTTTTTTTTATATTTTATTTTAGCTGGTTTCCTCCATCATTCCTAGAGATAAATAGAATAATTCCAAATAATATACGTCAGAAATATAATTTAATATCAAACTATTTCTATATTTATTCGAAATTTTACGAGTTAAAGTTCCCGCACATGCGCAGAATTCATTCGTATTCTTAGCATTGTGCTTTCAGACCAGATTGACACCGTGTTTAAAATTTTACTTTAAAGTCGTAATGAGATTCTTAGACCCTTCAGAAGCTCTCAGGTTGCGAGGCATCGTTGCTGGATCGACAGAGTGTAGCGCTTAGTTTTGCAGGACTTCAGTTCGAGGCTCGAAGCCGACAAATATTTTTATATATTTTTCTTTTTTTTATATTTTATTTTAGCATCTTTCCTCCATCATTCCTAGAGATAAATAGAATAATTCCAAATAATATACGTCAAAAATAGAATTTAATATCAAACTATTTCTATATTTATTCGAAATTGTACGAGTTAAATTTCCCGCACAAGCGCAGAATTCATTCGTATTCTTAGCATTGTGCTTTCAGACCAGATTGACACCGTGTTTAAAATTTTACTTTAAAGTCGTAATGAGATTCTTAGACCCTTCAGAAGCTCTCAGGTTACGAGGCATCGTGGCTGGATCGACAGAGTGTAGCGCTTAGTTTTGCAGGTCTTCAGTTCGAGGCACGAAGCCGACAAATATTTTTATATATTTTTCTTTTTTTTATATTTTATTTTAGCATCTTTCCTCCATCATTCCCAGAGATAAATAGAATAATTCCAAATAATATACGTAAAAAATAGAATTTAATATCAAACTATTTCTATATTTATTCGAAATTTTACGAGTTAAAGTTCCCGCACATGCGCAGAATTCATTCGTATTCTTAGCATTGTGCTTTCAGACCAGATTGACACCGTGTTTAAAATTTTACTTTAAAGTCGTAATGAGATTCTTAGACCCTTCAGAAGCTCTCAGGTTACGAGGCATCGTGGCTGGATCGACAGAGTGTAGCGTTTAGTTTTGCAGGACCTCAGTTCGAGGCTCGAAGCCGACAAATATTTTTATATATTTTTCTTTTTTTTATATTTTATTTTAGCATCTTTCCTCCATCATTCCTAGAGATAAATAGAATAATTCCAAATAATATACGTCAGAAATAGAATTTAATATCAAAAAATTTCTATATTTATTCGAAATTTTACGAGTGAAGTTCACGCGCATGCGAGAATTCATTCGTATTCTTAGCATTGTGCTTTCAGACCAGATTGACACCGTGTTTAAAATTTTACTTTAAAGTCGTAATGAGATTCTTAGACCCTTCAGATGCTCTCAGGTTGCGAGGCATCGTGGCTGGATCGACAGAGTGTAGCGCTTAGTTTTGCAGGACTTCAGTTCGAGGCTCGAAGCCGACAAACATTTTTATATATTTTTCTTTTTTTTATATTTTATTTTACCATCTTTCCTCCATCATTCCTAGAGATAAATTGAATAATTCCAAATAATATACGTCAAAAATAGAATTTAATATCAAAATATTTCTATATTTATTCGAAATTTTAAGAGTTAAATTTCCCGCACATGCGCAGAATTCATTCGTATTCTTAGCATTGTGCTTTCAATCCAGATTGACACCGTGTTTAAAATTTTACTTTAAAGTCGTAATGAGATTCTTAGACCCTTCAGAAGCTCTCAGGTCACGAGTCTTGGTGGCTGGATCGACAGAGAGTAGCGCTGAGTTTTGCAGTACTTCAGTTCGAGGCTCGAAGCCAACAAATATTTTTATATATTTTCCTTTTTTTTATATTTTATTTTAGCTGGTTTCCTCCATCATTCCTAGAGATAAATAGAATAATTCCAAATAATATACGTCAGAAATATAATTTAATATCAAACTATTTCTATATTTATTCGAAATTTTACGAGTTAAAGTTCCCGCACATGCGCAGAATTCATTCGTATTCTTAGCATTGTGCTTTCAGACCAGATTGACACCGTGTTTAAAATTTTACTTTAAAGTCGTAATGAGATTCTTAGACCCTTCAGAAGCTCTCAGGTTGCGAGGCATCGTGGCTGGATCGACAGAGTGTAGCGCTTAGTTTTGCAGGACTTCAGTTCGAGGCTCGAAGCCGACAAATATTTTTATATATTTTTCTTTTTTTTATATTTTATTTTAGCATCTTTCCTCCATCATTCCTAGAGATAAATAGAATAATTCCAAATAATATACGTCAAAAATAGAATTTAATATCAAACTATTTCTATATTTATTCGAAATTGTACGAGTTAAATTTCCCGCACAAGCGCAGAATTCATTCGTATTCTTAGCATTGTGCTTTCAGACCAGATTGACACCGTGTTTAAAATTTTACTTTAAAGTCGTAATGAGATTCTTAGACCCTTCAGAAGCTCTCAGGTTACGAGGCATCGTGGCTGGATCGACAGAGTGTAGCGCTTAGTTTTGCAGGTCTTCAGTTCGAGGCACGAAGCCGACAAATATTTTTATATATTTTTCTTTTTTTTATATTTTATTTTAGCATCTTTCCTCCATCATTCCCAGAGATAAATAGAATAATTCCAAATAATATACGTAAAAAATAGAATTTAATATCAAACTATTTCTATATTTATTCGAAATTTTACGAGTTAAAGCTCCCGCACATGCGCAGAATTCATTCGTATTCTTAGCATTGTGCTTTCAGACCAGATTGACACCGTGTTTAAAATTTTACTTTAAAGTCGTAATGAGATTCTTAGACCCTTCAGAAGCTCTCAGGTTGCGAGGCATCGTGGCTGGATCGACAGAGTGTAGCGCTTAGTTTTGCAGGACTTCAGTTCGAGGCTCGAAGCCGACAAATATTTTTATATATTTTTCTTTTTTTTATATTTTATTTTAGCATCTTTCCTCCATCATTCCTAGAGATAAATAGAATAATTCCAAATAATATACGTCAAAAATAGAATTTAATATCAAACTATTTCTATATTTATTCGAAATTGTACGAGTTAAATTTCCCGCACAAGCGCAGAATTCATTCGTATTCTTAGCATTGTGCTTTCAGACCAGATTGACACCGTGTTTAAAATTTTACTTTAAAGTCGTAATGAGATTCTTAGACCCTTCAGAAGCTCTCAGGTTACGAGGCATCGTGGCTGGATCGACAGAGTGTAGCGCTTAGTTTTGCAGGTCTTCAGTTCGAGGCACGAAGCCGACAAATATTTTTATATATTTTTCTTTTTTTTATATTTTATTTTAGCATCTTTCCTCCATCATTCCCAGAGATAAATAGAATAATTCCAAATAATATACGTAAAAAATAGAATTTAATATCAAACTATTTCTATATTTATTCGAAATTTTACGAGTTAAAGTTCCCGCACATGCGCAGAATTCATTCGTATTCTTAGCATTGTGCTTTCAGACCAGATTGACACCGTGTTTAAAATTTTACTTTAAAGTCGTAATGAGATTCTTAGACCCTTCAGAAACTGTCAGGTTACGAGGCATCGTGGCTGGATCGACAGAGTGTAGCGCTTAGTTTTGCAGGACTTCAGTTCGAGGCTCGAAGCCGACAAATATTTTTATATATTTTTCTTTTTTTTATATTTTATTTTAGCATCTTTCCAAAATCATTCCTAGAGATAAATTTAATAATTCCAAATAATATACGTCAAAAATAGAATTTAATATCAAAATATTTCTATATTTATTCGAAATTTTACGAGTTAAAGTTCCCGCACATTCGCAGAATTCATTCGTATTCTTAGCATTGTGCTTTCAACAAGATTGACACCGTGTTTAAAATTTTACTTTAAAGTCGTAATGAGATTCTTAGACCCTTCAGAAGCTCTCAGGTTACGAGGCATCGTGGCTGGATCGACAGAGTGTAGCGTTTAGTTTTGCAGGACTTCAGTTCGAGGCTCGAAGCCGACAAATATTTTTATATATTTTTCTTTTTTTTATATTTTATTTCAGCATCTTTCCTCCATCATTCATAGAGATAAATAGAATAATTCCAAATAATATACGTCAGAAATAGAATTTAATATCAAACTATTTCTATATTTATTCGAAATTTTACGAGTTAAAGTTCCCGCACATGCGCAGAATTCATTCGTATTCTTAGCATTGTGCTTTCAGACCAGATTGACACCGTGCTTAAAATTTTACTTTAAAGTCGTAATGAGATTCTTAGACCCTTCAGAAGCTCTCAGGTTACGAGGCATCGTGGCTGGATCGACAGAGTGTAGCGCTTAGTTTTGAAGGACTTCTGGTCGAGGCTCGAAGCCAACAAATATTTTTATATATTTTTCTTTTTTTTATATTTTATTAAAAAAGTTTTAAAAAACCCCTCAGAACGGATTTTATTCAAAATTTGATAAAAATCTACAAATTTGGTGTAATGATTTTTTACCAAATTTCATCCGTCTAGTTGTTTGAGATAGCTTGTTACCAGACAGACATAATGCCAAATTCGGGTTTCTAAACTCAGAAAGTTCTAAAATGTGGAGATTAACCAAAAACTTGAAATTTTTCACATTTACAATACTTTCTCTGTATTGTTTGTATGAGAAAGTACAAACTTAAGTACCATAGATACTTAGTTTATGTAAATATTCAAAATATTATTTTTATTACTAATAAAGATGAAAGTGTGTGTACGTGATGTTGGTCTGATTGTCCTCTACTGCATCGCAGAATGACGTTTTAGAAATTTCTATTAGAATTTTAATTAATTAAAAATGTAGATATATTTTGGTGTTCTCCACGCTAACTTTCGAAAATATTATTGCACAAAAATAAATTACATATTTTCTGAAAAACATTTGTTTGTCTAAGTTTTCAACAATATATTGTTTTCTGAAATTCAAATTTTTTTCATTGTTTCATCAAGTGTTTAATCGCGTGATTTTCTTCCATTTGAGAAAGATTAATCCTATTTTTTTCTGTCATGCGATATTTATTGAGTATGAATTATGTTTCTGATTTTCATAAGCTCTGAATCTTTTAGATATTTTTCACTGGGAATTTCATAAGCAAATGGTAACTCATCATATTATAGGAATAAGTCCTCTCTATGCCTATTAATTTATGTTATTTACTTATGCTATATAGTATATAATTAGAATAGCATGCTAATTATATGCTATATAGCATATAATTAAGTATTATGCAATTTCTAATTACTTGATAAATGTAATTATGGAAATAACTGTTAAATCCTCAGAAATTTTGATGCATACAAAAATCTTTATGTATACAAATATTATGTATATCAAATTTAATTAGATATTTTTTTTTTGCCAAGGATTTAACATTTTCAGATATCATGTAATTTATTGTTTTAACCGTCTTTTTACTTTTTATTAAGCGCGCACTTACACGCACACGCACGCATTTACACACACACACACACACACACACACCACACAAACACACACACACACACACCACACAAACACACACACACACTATACACAGACACACACCATACACACACACACCATACACACACACCATACACACACACACACACACACACACACACACACACACACACACACACACACACACACACACACACACACACACACACTTTTATTATAAGTAAAGATAAAAGTTCCGATTTACTTTATTCGTAAATGGACAACAAGAACAGTGCTATGTAAGAATACAAATGATATAATTCTATCTTCAATGATTATCTCGTTTTAATACTTTGTAATAAAGAAAAGATCTCGTAGTTACTATATGTATAAATGAAATGATCAAAATGCATATGATATTTCCCCATTATGTGAATGGAATGATATCATTATCTTCGTAGATAAATGAATATTTAAAAATCCTGATATTTTAAGATAGCTAGAAACACTCATTTTTTTAAATGGATATAAAGGAACCAATAACCACTTTTGTAAACTGTGTCTATGCATGGTTGGTATGCAAATGTAAATTAATTTCAATTCATTGCACAACAATCTATTTATAATGCCTTTATTAATTGGCACGAGAGGTTAAGAATTTTTTTGTGCTGTTTTGTACATTTTAAGGAAGGTTTACTGTATCCAAAAAAAACTGACAACAAAAATAATTGTGAAGGGTTTTTTTTAAATGAAAATATGTGTTATTTTAAATGCCAAATTTAATTATTACCAACGATCTTTACAGGTACAAAAATGTAATGTATTAAGGGTTTCTAGGTCATAGATGTATTGATAAAATCTAATCATTTATTCATTTATTGTACTTCGGATTTTCATTTTTCTGTATATTGATATCGTTGCTGAAGAATATAAGAAATAAAATAAAAAAAACAGTAGTTAACATTTTTTTATATTTATACACATACAATATACCTTAGGCACTTTACAACAATTCATAGCAATTAAGCAAGATTTAAAAAGTTTTGACAAATTTAAATACATTTTATTGCTTTCTTTTACTGTAAAAAGCTGTCTTAATTAGAAAGCTGCATAAAATGATGTTTGAAAAGAATCAGAACATTTCGAATAAAATTATAAACGGATTTCAACATATAGAACTGAATCTCAAGGTACGAATATTAGTCTTTTAAAATAGTCTTTTTCTTAATAGCTAACATTTAACACATCAAAAGAATTTTACAAATTTTCTTTTTCAACTTTTATCTGTTCATTCAAAGTTAAAATAATAATAATAATGAACTCCAATAGATCAAGCAAAAATTAAAGCAATTTTTTTCAGTCTAGTTTACATACAGACAATAAATGAGAACACATCACTTTGATTTGACCAATCACTGTCAGTCTTACAAAAATGCTCTTAGAAATGCTACCTTATTGGTGGAATTGATAGATTGGTGGAATTACATGTTTTTTAAAATTAAAACCAGTTATTATCAAAATATTAAATCGGCTTTTCAATTTTAATAGTGAAAGGTAAAAAAAAGTGCATTTTTTAAATCCAACTGCCTAATTAATTTCTTAAATATCAATAAGACGACTAAATTAAATAAAATTTAACAATAAGATTGAATCAACAAAATCAAGTTTAATAATATCATAATTCTGTTGTTATAAAAATTAAGCAGTAAAAGTAGAGATTTTATTCGTTATAAATTTCGTATTTTTGCTTAATTTCTTAATTCTGATAACAAGGTCTTTAATTCTTAATTTATAACAAAAATGAAGATATGCAAGCATAGTCCATGCTATTTTGAAAATGGCAAAAAATAAAGTATAATAGCAAAGAGTGTGTAGAGTTATTATTGAAATGTTTCTACATCAATTTGAAAGAGTAAAGACTCATATTTTCCATGAAAAAGTGAAGCGAGAATTATTTCGAATAAAAATAAATAGATATTACATCCGCATCAGCACAAAATGCCCAACAACATTTCTACGATATCTTTATAACATTGGCCGACATTCAAAATACCGGACAACATCGTGAAGATGTCGTACAATATCTTGTGCTAATAGGGGAGAATGTCAAACAAATATTTTCTTTTTTTAAAAAAGAAAACCATGAATCATCAACTGAAAATTCTATATACATCTATAGTACAAGAATCGAAGTAGTGCAAACAAATAGTTGTATTCCAAATTATGCTAAAAACAATAACAATCTTACATTTTCAATAAAAAAAATTAGAATACAAAGACAAAACAAAACAAATTTTCGCAGCATTCAAGCACACGCTGTTATTTTACACCCAGGAAGCGTTAGTAATGACAATATAGCTGCTTATTGTTGAGCACTGAATTGACTGAAAATGACTCGAAGTTCATTTAAGTTTGCCAGCGTTTAACCAAGGTCTGAAAATGGGGAGGGTCGATGGGTAACTGGTCCCTTTTCTTCGCTGTAGTGTTCCGTCACTGTTTCTGATCGGGTAGGTGGCTATCATGATTGGCAACTGCAGTTTGAGAATTTTGTCCACTCCTTTAGGTTCAAGCATAAACTGAAAACAGAAAATGAGATGAATTAATCGATTAAATTCTCTAATAGCACAAAATGTCCAATAACAGTGTTACGATATCTTCACGATATGGTATGGCATTCAGAATATCGAAGAACAACTTCGAAATACAGTAGAATATAAAATATCTAATACGGTTTCCCTTATTAACGCTTGTATTTTACTGATTAAATTAAATAATTTTCCATTAAATTAATAATTTTCCTTGAGAAAAAGAATTATGGAAATAAATATCGTATTACAAAATAAAATATTATTTTATGATTATGTTAATGTAGTTAATTTAACAGTTAATTATTACTGTATAATAGAATTATTGCTTTTTCAGAGAAAATTAAAAAAAAATAAAAATGAAATCGACTACCGCAAATTTCGAGTTATCATGTAAGAACATTATTATTATTTGTATTTATTAATTTAAGTCATTAACTATTTTAAACTGGTTTGAAATAATCACGAGACTTCTCTATCCCCCCCCTCTCTCCCTCTCTCTATATATAATGAAAATTTTTTTAAACTTTCATTTTCACTTTTCCTTGCTGTCAAACAAAGTTTTGGAGCTCAATCGACTTTGAGATGAAAAAAAAAACCCCATCGTTTTTCTAAATATCGACGCATGCGTAGTTTGATAGTCTCGTGATTGTTTCGAACCTGTTTAAACTGGTTAATGACTTAAATTAATTAAGACAATTCATAAGAATTCAGAGAATGTATAATTTCTAAATCAAGTTGCAACTTTAGTTGGCGATAAATCGCCAATTGCGACAACCTTCTGCATTATTTTCTAATAACCTTATTTAAATTAGTTGAAATTATGCCTGAATCAACAATCTTTATCAATTAAACAAACAATATTTTAACTTGTTTGGTTTAATTTTAAAAAAATGCAGCGCGAGTTAAGCAATAACATTGTGATTTCCAAGGGAAATACTACAACAGCAGACGATAGATAATTAAAAAGCTATACAGTGAAAGCCGACTCCAAAATAAAACTACATTAGCAGATATTAGATAATGGAAAAACTATACTGTGAAAGCCGACTCTTAAAATAAAACTACATTAGTAAACGATAGATATTTCAAAAGCTATACTGTGAAAGCTGACTCCAAAATAAAACTACATTAGCAGACAATAGATAAAGGAAAAACTATACTGTGAAAGCCGATTCCAAAATAAAAAAAAAGGGATAATTTGTTGCCTACGGATTTTGAGGCTTTAACAATTTGTTGCTTTCAAATCGCTTCAAAAACCTCAAGCCAAAACATGATAATAAAGTATACTAAACATAGATCATTTTTATACAAATTAATAATTAATTTGTATTTAATTAGTGAAATATCTCAACTCAATTTAGGATCTAAGAACATTTGTATTTTCAAAAAAATAGATTTTTCAATTTTAATTTAATAAAATAAGGCCATTTTACCAATATAAATTGTATAGGTTTGAGAAGTCGAACGTATGTAATTATCCTTTAACAATGCTCCTATGATAGAGATTTTTGCCTACTTCTCAAAATACGTCCCTCCCCTTATTCCATTACACATAGAACGTATTCTATTCATTATAATTGCGTAAAATTTTATACACCAATATTTACAACATTATGCATCTGCTAAATATATTTTTATTTTTCTGTGTAATAATTCTAAACTTTAGAAACAGTTAATCTTGCAAATATCATATACAGAGTCAACAAGAAATAAGATACCCACTTCAGAGGTTCTAAAATGCGTTCTATTGATTCAAATGAGATAAAATTTAAACAGCAGATTATTGAGATGATGCAGTTTACATTTATTAAATTAAAAAAAAATAGTACAAAAATTCACCGTCAGGTGGCGTTGTTATACACATAAAACCATCTAATATGGTTTATAATTGTTAAATAAAGTAAAATTAAAATTGGTGAATATCTCCTCCTCCATTTTCAACAATATGCTCTAATCGAAGAACCATAAATTTCTATAGATAACCGGGGTGAGTCTGCCGCAATATTAAGAATATGGCGCCGAATATTGTCCGTCAGATCTAGTAGAGATGATGGCCTTCGACGGTAAATATTGTCTTTTAAATAACCCCAAAACCAAAAGTCACAAGGGGTAATGTCCGGCGAAAGAGGAGGTCATGCTATTGGGAAATAATGGCTGATAACTCGTGCTTCTGTGAAATGCTGTATTAACAATCGCTTTACACGACGATCAGTATGAGGTGGTGAACCTCCTACATGAAAATGATGTCTTGAAGGCATACATGCTGTAGAAGAGTTGGGATTATAAAATCCCTCAGCATATCATGGTACCGTTGTCCTGTGATGAAACAGGTTTGGATTCCATTTGAACTATCTCTTCAAAGAAATACGGTTCAATATAAAGGTAGCTGTAAAACCACACCATATTGTCACTTTTTCAAGATGCAAGGGTTGTTCCTGGATAACGTGAGCGTCTTGCTCTGCCCAAATAAGATAGTTGTGGGTGTTAATTTGCCCATTGAGGCAAAAGAGGATCTCATCACTCCACAGAATGTTCCATGGGCAAGTTGTGTGAACCACCATTCGAACAAGGAAGTGAAAAAGTTTTATGGACCTCTAAGTCCCCGTCCTGCAACAGGTACACAGACTTGATTTTGTATGGATAAAAATGCAAAATCTGCTTTACGATTTCTCGTACAGTTAAATACGGCATATCCAGAACACGGGAAACAACTGACAAACTCTTACTATTATGCGACGACTGACTGCTGGCTTCAACGAGCGCGGTCGCAACATTTTCGATGCTGGAAGACTAGATTTTTTTCCTCCTCTACCAGAAAGAAAGCCAATTTGCCCATTTTTTTCAAATTTCTGCATCATCTTGCGTAGGACACCTGGAGACATTGGATCTCTTCGTATCTGCTTCATACGACGAAATTCCTTTAGAGCTGCAAGAGAGTTTTGTTGGTTCTGGTAGAACAATTTCATCAATAGCGCTTTTGCTTGCAACGTAGGCATGACGAACAGAGAAGAAAGTAATGGTCATGTAGAATCCGTCTTCTTTTTTTCCAAAGAAAAATGGTAATAGACATGCGCTGTAATGCAAATCACGTTTCATATTTTCAATATATACAAATAAATGCCATTGTGTTACAACGCCATCTATTGATAAATTTTTGTACTAAAATTTTTTAATTAATAAATGTAAAGATCATCATCTGAATAATCTGTAGTTCAAATTTTATCTTATTTGAACCAATAGAATGCATTTTAGAAGCCTCTGAAGTGGGTAACTTATTTCTTGCTAACACTGTACTTTTTAGACTTTCAAATTACAGGACATTCATTTTTTAAAATTATTAGCATATTTAGATGAAAATACACTTACTGAAATTATTAAAGCTATGCTCATATGTTTTGCTAATTTTGGAATGATTTTATTCAGAATTATATTTTCCTGAGCGTAGCAATTTGTGGTTATGAACTTGAAAATTGTTCTTTTACAGTACATATTCGATTTGTCATTAAAAAAAAATATATTAAGAAACTTTTTTCTACTGTTTCATATTTAAAATAAATAATTCCTTCTATATGTTTTAAATTTTCTATCAGACATTAAATTTTGCTAGTGAAAAGTCCCCATTAATTAAAACTGAAATTTCGATAATTTTCATTTTCGAAAACATGCAAGTTCCTTTAAACAAAATAAAATTTTTTGTTAGTTATTGGAAGTGTTCGAAATGTTGATTTCGGTTATTAAAAGAATTATAATAATTTCCCAAATTTATATTTATATATATATGAGGCATTTACAATAAATACAAGAGAATGGATTTTCTTTCAATGTATTCTCTCATCTCATCGATTGTAGCAGGATTTTATTTATTTTGTTTCTTATGTCTGCCCCCCCCATTAGAATTAAGATATGACAAGTGTAGAAGTTATTAATTCTACCTTCTTTAACTATAGAGCAGCTTTCGATATGATTTTATCAAAATAGACCTTTATTTATTTTATTATTTCGATAGTAATTTATATTGTGAAATTTTTACTTATAAATCCTTTATGTTATGATTTTTTAAAAGCTCTATGCATTTAAGATATCATTTTTATAACTTCTCAGTTAAATGTTTTTAAAAATAATTTTATTATTCAACAACTTATATTTTAAAGTTGGATTTACGAACCTTTTTCCATGTCTGCACCTGCCATCTTTTGATTAAGTATTTTTTTTTTGTTATAAGAATTTTCCAGTTTCTTAAAGATAGAATCATAAGATTTTTAGTAAAACTATAATATATATTGTAAAAAGGAAGAATTACTTTAGTATGGACTAATTACTATTATTTATTCAAAAAGATATTAGATAATTAATCACTGTCCTTTATTCATAAATATATTTTACAATAGATGGCAGCACTAGGAATTATATCTTCACCCAATGAATTGCATCTCGAATGAAATGCTGAGCATTATTGACATAGATAACAAACTCAGTGTATTCTAAGTGATTAAATAAATCTTAATACTTAAGAGAATCTTAGAAGTATAAATTTATACTGTATGAAAAATGTAAAAATAATCTTTAAAAGTCTGCGATAGATAAATTTATTTTACAAAATTATATTTAAAAGCGGTAATTAAAAGCTGGTTAATTTTCAACAACTTGGTAAAAGTTATTTAAATTGTTTTATATGTAACATTCGGTGATAGATTTAGATATTTTGCAGCTCTATGCAGTGTAAGTTATAAAGATAATCTCTTTTAATAAGATGGACAATTTGATTTTACATTTCACAACATTTGTAACATATTAATGTTTTATTTTAAGCGAATATCTTTTATATTTCATAAACTTTGTGAATATGTATTTGTTTTTAATTATGATTAAACTATTATGATGAAAGATTATCCAACATTCATGTTTGGGCACAATATTGTTGAAATAGAAGTTAATTTATTAATTTTTCTAATAACTATATTAATCTAATAGAACGTAGCCTGACCAATTGATATAGTGTTAATATTATCCTAATATTTTATGTATCACAAAATTTGTATTAATCATAAACTTATCTGGCAATTAGGAAAATAAAGTTTTTTAAAGCGACCTGCTTGCACTTCTCTCACAGCTTAGTGGTTTTAGGCAGGTACTAATGGGCTTAGTGTAAATCCGTCAATGTACATTTTCATATTGTTACAAGCCTGTAAAGTTGTTTCCCAGCACTATTAGTTCTATCACCGGAAAGACCGATTTACAACCATCTGTGTTGGATACTGTTCGGGTACCGAGCCAGTAATCCCAGACTGGCGACTTTGGCGACAGAATAGATAATGCTGGAAACTTCGAGAATTTTAACGATCCATCCAGTAGGAACTGAGATACGGCTGATTGGCCCAGAAGATTCTCGGACCGATATTCAATTAGTTTTGACTGGCATTATGGCTGATGAATTGCCTTTGACAGTATATGATCTGTAGATATTTCTTCTACAAATTTAAAAGCCTGTCAGTATGTCACCAGTGATTGCATACACAAAAATATTGTTTAAAGAATGCAATTTTGTAAAAAGACCGAAAAATGAATGATTCTTTTATGATTCATCTTTTTTTATAATCTTTTGTAATGTACATATTAGTTCTGAAATTTATATGAAAGACTCTTTCAAATACTGGTCAAAAATATAGAAAAATAGTCTAAGTAAATAAATAAATTGGATTTTCAATACCTCAGCAAATTTTACAGATAAAAACGTGATAGTTTGTGTCCTTAAAGATGAGTATAAGAAAAATATTTCGATTCTTGATATTTTTCGCTATTGAGACCGTAATAAAAATGCAACTTTTCATTTTTAATTACTACAGGAGCTAAAGCATTTCCATATTTTTGGGTACTTTATTTGATAAAACTTTACAATCCGAAGTATATATCTCATTGCAGTAATTAAGGAAATAAATATTTGTTCCACTTTTTTAAATATATATATGGAAAAATATATAAATTGAATATGGAAAAATACATAAATAGACAATTTATGGCAAAATTAATTAAATAATTTGTATGAGACAATATTTTCTGAAAATAACTCTAAAAAAATTTTCAAAATTTTGCTTTTTTTTTTAATTAACACAAGTTTTAATGAAATTTTCGGCTTTGAATAAAGGTCAATGATCTTTCAATTATTTAGAAGACAATATATCCGAGAGTTCTTTGAAATTGAGCAAAAACTGTAGATTTTTTCTAATTTCCCCAAATAAAGTTGAGTGGAAACTTTAACGCTATGATTTAATCTAATTAAATCAACTTTAATTTAATCAAATTAACTGTATTTCAGAATTATTTCAAAAGCAATTAAAAATTCTGCAACAAATATGTAAAAAATAAAATATATTTTTGTTAGACCTGTATTTTTATACAGGTCTAACAAAAAAGTTCCAAGTCTCCCTGTTGTCTAGACAAGGAATACATATACAGTTCTTTCTTTTTTTTTTTTTTTTTTTTCAAAATTATCAGAATCTAGCCAATTGTTTATCAAATTTGAAAAAAGTATAAAAATTGATGGAAACATTGCATAAAATAAAGTTATTATCATAGAAAAGATAAAATTTTGTATTTTAAAAGGATATAAAACATTTTTGTGGAATAATTTGTTTCTAAGCTGCAGAGGTAAAACTGCAATATTTCGACTAATTCCTAATTAAATGAATATTTCATTTCAGCTCTTTCAAGGGTTAAAAGTAACTTTTCTCTTATCTTAAATAACAAGTATGCAAAGTTTGCTTGGATTCGGTTTATATTAAGTATTTAATTTGATTTGATTAAGTATTGTATTTTATTATTTGTTTTAAAATAATATCACCTTATGTGCTGCATATAGTATAAATGAATGGTGAATTCATAAATGATTGCTTTTTAGAAGCATAAAATCTATATACATTCAACGCTATCGTGCGTGCCACAAGAATCTCCTTTATTACATATTGCTGAATGGCAACAGTCAAATGTAAACAAATCATTACACTAACTTTCAGGCTACTTCAAAGATTGTTGTTATAGCTGCACTTAGTTCAACGTTTCGCTAATTAACGAAGCTGAAAAATAGTATTAAAGCTATTCTGGATAAGACTCCCTAAACCTTTATTCGATCAGACGAGAAATAAACTAAAAGAAATCAAGAAATAGGAGTCATATAAAGTTTTAACAGGCACGAAAATAAGCTTAACCATTTCCAGATGGGTAATTGCTATGACTGACTTATGGAAATTGATGACTTTTTCTCCCAAAATTATAAAGGCTTTTGTATCATTTTAAAAATAAAAAAATATCAGCTTTATAATGATGTTAATCTCATTTTCTTACTATGATTCCTTTATTTTTAAAAATTTTTTTTAATGTGATACTCGATTTGTAATATTATGAAATTCAAACTCCTTCATTAAAGCATTCAATCGCATTTACCAATGATTAAATTACGATTAAAAAAAGCATTCCTTGAACATTAATTTCGAAGTACGATTTCTTCCACCGCTTGTATTTTGTATAATATACATATATATGCACTTTTTAATCGTATACGCACTTTTATAATGCTCTTTTTATATGAATGCGTCATATATGGACTTTATAATTTGAATATATGCATTTTGATCTTGAATGCTTTTTGATTTGATGTATTAAATAAAATTCATGCTTTTCTGTCTTATCGATTAAGAAGAAGATTTTTTAAAAATATTTCTTTCTAATTAATATTTTACGGTCGAAAAAGACAATAATCTATGCGAAAAGTTGGTTAGTATAACGGTGGCTAGTATAAGTTATAATGTATGAATTGGTTTAGTTACTATATCATCTGAAGAAAGTCAGAATATTTGTATGACTAAAGGACTTTTGATTAATTTCACGTGAACAAATATTTACGGAAATTTAATTTTTTCCCTTCATTTTTCATGAATTTTGTCACAAGATACAATTAGTTTATGCGATATTTTTAAATTATTTTATTGAATATTACGTTAGAGTGCAATTTACATGTTTCCCTCTTCAAACTAGTTCATTCCTAGGCGTGAAGTAAGGCACGACCATATAAACGAGAAGTGAATGATATTTTTGCTTCCATTCAATCATTTGTCAGGATATAATTCACATTTAATACCATTTTAGACGAAAAAATATGGACGAAAAGAAAAGCAGCATGCTAATTATTACATAATAAAAAAATTAATTATTATTCGATTATAATATCATGATGATTTAATGATTTTATCCAGAAATAACCTGAGAATATTACAAATTCTTCCTGTGCTTTACATGGAAATACAGCCTTACCACTATTAAACGGACTCTCATTTATCGAATTTCGCGATTTAACGAATTTTTGTTTTCCTACGATAAAAAATGAAGGCAAAACCCCTTATTTAATGTATAAGTCACTGACTCTTTATATATATATCGCTGACTCTCCGACCCGCCCGACGGCACACGGATAAAGAAAACTGAATGATTGGACCGCTGCAACAGCAACACTGGCGGGAACTGTGGTTGAGTCCTAAGGGCCATCACCGGCTACGGTACAACTTTTCCCTAAGGAAGTACGTCTCGTCATCGATGGGAGGAGAAAGATCCCCCACCTTTTTGTGTACCCTCCAGGGTGGAGGGATACAACCACCATACTGGAAGCATCTCGTCCTCTTTTAGAGGTACCCCCGGGGTTTTTAATTTAATGTGTAATAAATTCCAAATTAACGAATTATTTCAACTGCCAAATTTTTTTTGTTAGGGATAGAAACACATTTGATTGCTTTTTAAATGACTACAATATCAATTTAGTCAGGGGGAGATGGGTATTGTTTGTCAATGGGTTCTCAAACCCACTGCTCTTTTGCACATGCGTTCGGATGAGTTTAATTCGACAAAATAGGAGTGAGAGGAAAGAGGAAAAGAGGAGATATTTACATTTAACAATAAAAGTAAATTCCGGAAATGCTCGCATCATTTTGCATCTCACTCCTTAGTGATATTGAATCATTGAAAAGTAGTCATCTCAGAATACTGAAACGAATAGTAATGAATGTAACCTAACTCAGTAGATACATTCAAATTTCAAATTAATTAATTAGAAATGATGCACTGTATTTCTAGCTGTTGAATAAAAATTGTACAATTTCTCATTATGGATATTTTTGTGTAGTTGCTTATTACGTCTGTTCCATAAATTTAAATGCAGAATTTTTTTTGGACTTCTATATAACGAATAACCCCGTTTTAACGAATAAAATTTTCCATTAAATGATGAATTTACTGAATTCGTTACATCGGGATCCCATTGTATACATAAGGGCAGCCAACCATCTCAATGTATCTCTGTTCATAAAATGCTCATAATAAACTGAAATAATGAAATATCCGAAAACAAACTTGTTGAATCTGTCGATACTTACATAAACATCGTATTGTATCTTGATCAGATGACACCCCCTCAAATTAGTGGGAGGAAGGGGTGGTATGTAGAGCATCTCGTTCTTCCAGTGGTCCGTCGTTCCGGGATCTATCCGGCCTTTCTGGAGGGAAGCCAGCTCCCTCGTCTCGGACTGCACGATTTTGCTTTTGGCAGTGTATTGGATAGTCTGTGAAATAGAATGATATATTGAGATTTCTAATAATTTCAACATTTTCTAAAAGATAATAAAGGGAAAACGATTTATGATCAAGGTATTATACAATATATTGACAACACTGTGTCCTATGGGGGGCGCACCTCGTAATTGAGGATGAGGAGCTTCCGGTATGGTGGTTGGTTCTCGCCACACTGGTGGGTACACGGAAAAGTGGATGTCGGATTCCTCCTATCGATGACGTATTTCCTTAGGGAAGGGTTGTACCGCGGCTAGTGATGGCCTTTAGGATTCAATCACAGTTCCCGCAAATGTTGCTTTTGCGGTTGTCCGGACATTCAATATTTTCGTGTGCCTTTCGGGGTTGGAGTAGCCAGTTTGTGGTTTGGCTACATTGTTCCATATTTCCAAAATTGCACATTATTTATATCTGGTTATCGGCTGCGTCGCTTGAAATATTGACTTTCTTGCTTTCAATATGTATTTGCTTTTTTCTTTAAAATGTTGCTTCATTTCAAAAACAAACTAGCGCCTTCTGTGACCAACTGTTAGTTGGTCATATTATTAACAGCATTAATTAAGTTATGCCAACAAAATGAATGATGATGAATAACATCTTATAATATTTCACGAAAGTACTATTTTTAACTATATTTGCACAATAAGCAAAGCATATTCTGATTGGTCATCTATGTAAGCAATTGGCAAAATCGGTCCAATTATTAAAACGGGGCGGTCTGAAAACGGAGATTAGAGAGTGTGAGAGGCAGACAATCATTTATAACTTATCTAAACGGTATAGGCTTTCAAATTAAATGAAAATAGGCGAAATCTATGAAGTGATTGCGAACTCTGTGGTAGCTTTTTCTCATAGAGAATGTACAATGAAATAGTAATTTTTTTTTCATTTTAATAAAAGTAATATTATTACTCGAAACGTTTATATATATATATATATATATATATATAACAGCGGAAGTGGTTTCCCCAAAACTTTCTCGCATATTCTCTAAAAAAGTGTTATCTCAGGAAAAAGCCTTACACGACATTGGTGTTCAATAACTATGAAATATCTATCTTTGTCGCCAATTTAGCATTTTTATTTCATCCTTGGCAAATTTTTTGGAGATTAATCCTTGGCATACAATTAACAGTATACAAAAATCGAATTTGTGTTTTAGAGGCGTTTTTCACAACCAATTGAAACAAAAATTTAACTCTAAACTATACTTGTAGTCACAAAATGACATGCCAAATTTGATATATTAAAGTCACTGCATTTTTGAATTATCGCGTCTACACATTTCTGAAAGAACAGACCGACAGACGGTCAACATCTTCTTAGGTTTGGCTCAAAATTTGATTGTCTACACTAGAGACGCTAAATTTGTGTACCAAATTTTATTTATCCAGCTCTCACCGTTTTGCAGTTATCGTGTTAACGAACAGCCAGATAAATGGACATTATTTGAACATATTTTACTCAAAATTTGATAAAAAAATCTACAAATTCCGTATAAAGACCGTATCCCAAATTCCATTTGTCTAGCTCAAAACATTTTTGTGTTATCTTTGTCACAGGCAGACAGACAGATGGCCATTTTCCAAAAATGTGTTTTTCGATCTCAGGTAGCCTACGACGTAAAAATACATTAAAATCTCGAGTTCGAATTCTTTTGACAATAATGTATATTTTCTCTATACTATGTATACGTGAGAGTAAAAAATTATTATTCGGCTGCTTAGACAGTAAGTTATCAAAATGTTTCAATAGATAGCTGCAGTTTCACAAAAATCTATGTGGCACAAAAGCTTTACTATCACTCGGAACTTCGCGGAAAAGCAGGACACAGATATCTCTCCGTGTTATCTTCTTTATTCCTAATGATGGTAGAAGAGAGATTTATTTTCCTTACTGTATCTCGAATATCTGGGACATTTTGACAAATCAACGACAGGAAACTTTCTGTAATTTCTCGACATCCCATTTGCCTACTGTGATTTTCTTTCTTCCCCGTCCTTTCGTTCTGGATTTTGATTTAGTTTCTTTTTTTTTCCGTGGACCATTCTTTTTTTTTCTATTTTTCTCCGTTTATCTTCGAAAATAAGTATTTAAAAAGATATGGAACCAAAAAAGTTCTAATAAAAAAAAAGGCCTTATAAAATTTATACACGAATAAAATTCTTTTTATACGAACATTAAAAAAATAGATTTTTTTTAGTAAAACATAAATGTAGAAGTAAAAACAAAATTGGAAAATGGTCAGGCCTTTTTAATCTCAGTTTTTACTTTTTACGTTCTGGCATACGTAGTATATAAAAATCGTCAAAAAATTCGATCTCGAGATTTTGACGAATCTCCTCGTTTAAGACCTCCATGAATTCGGAAAACACATATTTGGAAAAATATCTGTCTGTCTGTATCTAAGATAACTAAAAAATGTCTTGAGCTAGATAGATGAAATTTGACAAATGGTCTTTACATCAGTTTGCAAATTTCTATCACATTTTGAATAAAATTCGTTCAGCGAAAGTCCGTCTGTTCTAAAATAACTGCTAAACGAAGACAACTAAATAGATAAAATTCGATACAAGGAATTCATATTGTTACGAATCTGTAATGCTGCTTCCCAGCATAGTTGGTTCCTTCATCAGAAAGACTATTTTACAGTCATCGGTATTGGACGGAGTCCGGCTGTCGCGTCGGAGGTCCCAGAGCTTGGCGACAAACTTGGTGACCATTTGGCGACTTGGCGACGAATTTGGCGCCAAAATGGATTATACCCGAAACATCGAGAATTTTCCCGATCCGTCCATTGGGAACCGAGATAGTTCGGAAGATACTCGAAACTTCCTGATTGAACTCGAGATACTCGAAACTTCCTGATTGAACTCGAGATACTCGAAACTTCCTGATTGAACTCGAGATACTCGAAAGTTCCTGATTGGCTGAAAGGCTTCTAGCTCCGCCTTCTGAGATCTATAAAAGGAGGCAGTCTGCAGCTGCCGAGAGTAGTCGGAATCGACAGTGGAGAACGAGTCTTCCAGGGATTAGCAGAGCTAGTCAAGCTAGTGCTGAACTAAGCTGTGCGTTACTGTCTGCAGTAGAGTCTTGTTGTATGCACGTCTCGGCTGAAGGTAATTGTCTTCTCTATGCTGTATACAGTTGTCGTCGTTGTGCTGTCCTGTGTGACTTCGTGTAATTCGTTGTTTTATTTTCTACTGCTGCCTGCTGATTGAGCGTTCTCCACACCATATAACTTCCACTATCCAAACGAACCCGGAAATTTCGTAACAATATCTATAATGTGGGCACTTATCAAATTTAGAGTCTAATCCTTGAGTCGACCTTCTGTTTGTCTGTACTTTCAAAAGCATGTAAACGCGATAGCTCGGAAACGCGGTGGCTTAACTATATCAAATCTGGTGTGGTATTTTGTGACTACAAGTACAGTTTTGTGTCAACTCTTTGTTTCAATCGAACCCTGGCATGCAGTTAATAGTATCCAGTAGATTTTTTGATACTATTAACTGCATACATGAATTAAACATAAAAAACCCATCAAAGATGGCACGATAGATTCAGTGAAATTGCTAAATTCCCGCCAAAAGTTAATATTGTTACAAAATTTCTCTTCTACAAATACCGCCAATAAATCGTAATGACGCAGCACATTTAATTGCTATAGTTCATCAGTTTGTTTGCTGTCTCATCCTCTAATTTCTCTTATTTGTCGGCGACTCCGACTCCTCTCACACACAACATTTGACGATCCACACAACTTCCTCGCAGCTTGATGGTTGGGTTGACGAGGCGCCTAGCCCCGGCAGGGGCTTATCCCCGGTAAGGAGAGACTTCACAGTGTTTTGCTGTCTATACTTTGCCATGGCCGTCTTCGACGAAATTAACTTCCTCGCAGCTTCAGAGTACCTGTCTTTTTATATAGCTCCGGGAGGCAGGGCTAGAATCTTCTGACCAATCAGGGCGTCTCTGGATGTACCTTGGTTCCTACTGGATGGATCGTGAAACTTCTCGAACTTTCCAGTATGATCCATTTAGTCGCCAAACACGCCAAATTCGTCGCCAAGTTGCTAAATGGTCGCCAAGCTCAGCACACACAGGACAGATCTTACAGAGTTTTTAACGGTTTTTCCAGGATGACACTATTTGTGCCGGGTAGCAAAATTACAGATTTGTAACAATATTTCGCAACTGTTTTACGCCAATGCTATACCACATGTTCTTTAGCATGACATGCTTGTTAGAGAGTGCGCGAGAAAGTTTTGTCGAGACAACTCCAGCTGGTTATACTTCGCAACTCTTTGCATTAAATAGTACATAATCTTTTTATTGATTCTTGACTGAACTTATAAACCAGATAAGGTTTAAAACTTTTTATATTTTAATCTACTTTGTAAAAACATATTCATTATCCACCCGCTACATTCTTGTTTTTTAATTTTATAGAAATAAATAGCACATGCTATTATTTGGGTCAGAAAGAAAATATAGCGAAAAAATATTCGCTATGAAATATAATTTTTATAAAATGTTTCTAATATGTGACTAGATAAATATTCTAAGCTCACATCACGTTTTTGCTAATCGTGGAATTATAAATTTGCATTCAAAATTTTGTCGTGAATCACTAATATTTGAAATCCCTGTATCAAACGGTGCCTCTCATTTGGAATAAAAAACGAATCCTTTAACAGATATTAAGAACTGAAAATAAAAATATAGCATTGTGTTGGCATCGAAAACACATAGCCTGTACAAATTTGGAACTCTAGCACATAACTCAATTTCATATCTACATCGTTGTAATATATAAACACAAAAAAATTAAATATTTTAAGAAAATATAATAATTTTTTTAAAAAGTTGTTTTGCTAATGTTTTTAATTTCCTGAAAGCATTATAATTATTTTTTAGTGAATTGATTTAAAAGATTATTTAAAAAATCATGTAATTGTTCAAAACCATTGATTGTAGATAGAACATTACTATGAAATCAATCCATTAGTTTTATCACCCGAATATTACTTTCTAAATTAGAAATCTCAGACAATTTCTACCCAAATTTCATTTCGAAACTGAAAATTTCATATATTTCAATATATGTCAGAGTACATTTCGACAAACAGTTTCATGAGTTATTGAATGTTTATAGTTACCTGAAAATACTTTAATTAATCTTTATTGAATTGGCTTCAAATGATTATTAAAAATCATATAATTGTTAAAATTCATTGGTTATGAAGATAAAACTTCAATTGGAACTATTCCAAATCAAACAAATTGCTTTATCACCGGAATATTTGCATTTCAAATTAGAAATCTCAGACGATTTCCTCCCAAATTTCATTTCGAAGCTGAACATTTCAAGTATTTCAATATATGTCAGAAGGCATTTCGACAAACAATTTTGATGACTTATTCAATATTTTTAATTTCCACACAAAATATTATAATTTTTTTATACTGAATTTGTTTTAGAAGATTATTAAAAAATCATATAATTGTTAAAAGTCGTTGGTTATAAAAATAATATTGCTACGGAACTATTCCAATCAATCAAATTGCTTTATCACCGGAATATTTGCATTCTAAATTAGAAATCTCGGAAGATTTCTCCCCAAATTTCATTTTGAAGCTGAACATTTCAAGTATTTCAATATATGTCAGAGGGCATTTCGACAAACAATTCTGATCGACTTATTCAAAGATCTTTGTGCTCGAATCTTAACAGGTAATAAACGCCTCTCCCTTTTCCATTTAAGATTTGATTTGATGAACCCTAGAGCGTTTTCCTCAACCCCTTTTTGAAAAGGTCTCCCACAGAGCCTCAATCATGAGGAGAGAACAATAGGGGTAGAAGTTAAGCCTACCGATAAATGCATTAATATGCAAATGAATCTGCCCTTTAATGAAAGCGAGAGCAATTGGGAAGCGCTTTCATGAGCAAAACATCCTAAAGCTGTCGGTTGTCTTTGACATTTTGAGATTGAAAGCTCTGTTTTCTGTAAGAAAGGTGGAATGTGATTCAAGTACTTTTTAAGATTTTTATTAACAGAATAAGTTTTTTTCTTTATATCTTTGATTTATATATTGAGATTTTGCAATTTTATTTTGCAGTGATATTATATGTTTGCTATAACATTTTAATGATAAAAATAGTATGAGATATTTTGAATAATAGATAATTTAAAGAAACTTAAGTATTCTTTAAAGAAAAAAAAATTAAACATTCATTTTAATAAATAAAATGAAAAAATTTTAAAAACGTGATCTTATAAAAGTAATAAAATTAAAAACACTCTTTTTTATTTTCTTGTATACGTAGTGTAGAAAAAGTATAGTAAAAAATATTAACTCGAGATTTTGTCGAATCTCCAACTTTTAGACTTCTCTAAGTTTGAAAAATACATTTTTGGAAAATGTCCACCGTCTGTCTGTGACAAAGATAATTCAAAAACGCTTTGAACTAGACGGTTGAAATTTGGTATATATTCTTTAAACCGAATTTTGCGGGCTTCTATCAAATTTTGAACAAATTCCCTTCAGATGAAGTCTGTCTGTCTGCTCTTCGAATATAAATTAACACAATAATTAGAAAACGAAGAAATCTAGATAGATAAATACGGGTACTCAGAATTAACATTTATAGTCTAGACACTTGTCGAACTTTGAGTCATTTACAACAAAGTTCTGATTGTCTGTCTGTCTGTACTTCTGGAAACATGTAAACTAAATTAACTCAAAAACGGGATTATTTAAATACATCAAATTTGGTATGGATGGGATTTTGTGACTACAAATGTACTTTTGTGTCAAATTTTTGTTTTAACCGTTGAATTAAAATGCATCTAAAACAGAAATTCAATTTTCGTGTACTATCAACCACATTCCAGGGATGAATCGCCAACTAACTCGCCAAGGATGACGAGATAGATTCAGTAAAAGCGTTAAATTCCCCACATAAGTTAATAATTTCGTAACTATTGAAAGCCAATGCTGTGCAAGGCGTTTTCGAGTAACACTTTTATTGCGAAAAAGTTTAGGGAAAGATCACTCTTTCTGTTTTTAAACAAAACCAGCTGAGGTGACCGGAATTTTCTTGCATAACCTCTAATGAACAGTTGATCAAAACCGTGAATCTTAAGATATTTTTACAGTTGAAAAGTTTTTGCTTTGTAGCATAGTAAAGAAAACCCAATATGTGTTTTGGTACCTTTTATTTCACCAAATTGAAACCAAAATCTGCTACAAAATTAGTGTCATAGTTACAAGATCACGAGCCAAATTTAATTTTTTTTAGTCATTGTATTTATATGCATTCAAAAATACAGAACGACAGACGATCAATCTTTTGATAAATTTGATTCAAAATTCGTTAAATATATACTATCTGTGGCTAAATTTGTGTACCAAATTGTATTTATCTAGCTCTTTGCATTTTAAGTTATCATATTTATTTATACTCGACCATCCGGGCAGACAAATTTCCACAGAATGGATTTCGTTTAGACGTTGATAGAAATTTATCAACCTCATATTAAACTTTATCTATCTGTCTGATTCAAAGTTTTGTAGCGAATTGTTATGAGCGTGGATAGAAGCTGAGACCTTGTGGTTCACAACCGAGTAACAAGACCAGAAGACAAAAGCAACTGCTCGTGTTTCGTAGCCGTTATCTGGCTTTTAAGCTTTTCACCATAGTACTCTTCCTCCAGTGAGTGGAACGATAAGGCTTTGAGTGGTGATGTATTAACTGTTGAGTCTAATGTTCCTGTACCCATTTGAGCATTTGAGTTTGCGCCAAGAGTTATGGCGAGCGTGTGTGGGTGAGTGATTGCTGTTGCGCCAAGTGAGTCTGACGAATTTGGGTTGCTGTGGGTAGATGGCGCTACAACAGCTGTACGAAGATTGAAGGTTCATCGTCCGAGGTTACCAATGTAACGGTTCGTTATGAGCGAGGATAGAAACTAGGACCTTGTGGTTCACAGCCGAGTAACAAGACCACAAGACAAAACCAATTGCTCGTGTTTCGTAGCTGTTAACTGGCTTATAAGCTTTTCACCGCAGTATATTTGAATTATCGTGTGCTTAGATAGATAGAGTGTCAAACAAATATAATTCTAGAAGTAATTTTATAGACACAGAAAAGTTTGAAATGTGAAGATTCATCAAAATCTGGGATTCGAATTTTTTTGATGGTTCCAATACTTTCTCTTACTTTAAAAGAAAGTAAAAGGAACGCCAATAACAAAATCATAAAAATATAAGATGTTACCTGAAATATTCTAATCATATTCTAGTTTTTATTGCAATTATATTTTAATTTTTCAATGAATGTTTAGAAATTTTCTTTCTTGCGATATTCATTGTGAAGTAATTTCTCTTTACTATCGGCCCCGGCTTCGAAACCGGAGGGTTTCAGGTTAGAGACCAGATTCTGCCAAAGAACCGTCGTGTAAACGGGTCTGGTGCATGTTAAACCTGTCGGGATCAAATGACCTTCCGCTATTGAGGTAAGGAAGTTAGGAGAGGAGGATGCCAGTTAAGGTGTCGCCCTCGTCACCTGACCGCGGTTCAACATTGTCAAGTCCATTCCAAAATAGCCTTAGAGTTGCTTTGAAGCGGGACGTTAATATAACTGAACTGAATTCTCTTTAGTATTGTTTTTGGTGCCTCACTTGTTTCGATTTTGTTTGATAAGGGATATTTTTTAATACAATAATAATAATAAAAAAATAAATAAATGCTGTCTTTTATTTTTATTACTTTCTACTTTTATCTTTTAAGAGATACTTAAAATATTTCTTAAACAATTCCGAAATTAAAAGCAATGGATACATAAAACTATAGCACACATGCAAATAATTTTAATCATTAAATAATTTCTTTCTAATGAAAAATAGCTGAAATATTAAAGTACCATGTTCCAGAACCCTTCCTCTAATAATTATTCTTTTTTTTGTGTGTCTTCATTTTCATATTTCGCAATCAGAGGTCATGGTCATGCGGAAAATGACGTATTATATTCTTGAAAAAGAGAGATTTCGCATTTTTAGTTTTCAGTTTGGTGCAATTCATCATATTTTTGTCATAACTGAAAAGTTTTCGTACATTGTGTAAAATAATGAATCTTATGTTACCAAAACCTTGATGATATTGATTAAGCATTAAAATTCTTTATTTATTGTGAAAGTTACATTATTTCTAAAAGATAAAATAATTTATAAGTACAGTTGCGGTTATGACAGATTGATAAACACACATATATAAAACATACATATGCGTTGAAAAATAATCTCAAAATCGAGTATAACTCTATTCAATCTTGTTTGTAATTTGATAAAGAAACAAAAAATATGAAAGAGTAAATATTTTTGAGTTCCATATTGCTTTGCAATAACCAAAAGAAAAAAAAATTCAATGGGTATTAAAAAGTTAATTTGTTGATGCTTTTAAAGCACCCAAAATTTCGTATTTTAAACTTGATTTAACTACTTTTTCAAATAAAAAAAGAGTGGAAATGGTTTGTCTTCCTCTGTAATTATTCTAATCAAAAACTTTAAAAAATTTATTTACTCTGAGTATTATTTTTTAAATAAAATCTTCACTGGCTAATTATTTTCAAATTCATTTTAATTTAAAAGTTTAGAAAAATTTGAGTCTCTGTTGGGCACAAATATATTAAATAAATAAATAAATTTAATAAGATAAGTTGGAAATTTTTCTACTTTCTACACTGATTTATATCAAATCAAAAGAATTAAAATGCATGCATATTCTTATCAGTTAAGTTTATTATAAATTTTTTTCTTAATGAACAAAAAATAGGAGATAGAAAGAAGGAATAACAGTTTCCATTTTGCAAAAGAAATACAAACACAAAATGATGAAGTCATTTAAGCAAATGATAATGTTACAATCACGTCTATAGGTTAAAAATTTTGTTTCAAGAAAATCAATTTCTTCAAGCTTCGAAATTTTCTGCACTCAAATTTCTAGCTTCACTTTGTCTGAAATGATGCCTAAAATTGACTTTGAGTTTTCAATTGAAGACAAATGGCGTATAAAATAAATCGCGAAGCTTTATGATAGCCAGATTTCTCAGACAGCTTTATCGATCTTTTTTTGTACTTATTGTATTTGTTTATGATAAAAAAAGTAGGAAGCAATTTTCGATGATAAAAGGAAAGTATCGGATTTGTAGCTTCGAAAATTTTAGCTGCGAATTCTAACAGCAAAAGTTTAAGCAGAGATAAATTCAAAGATTCTTTCATAATCGAAATTATTATTTCGTTTCAAAATGAAATAAAAAAATTTACATTAGATAAATGAATAGTGAAATAATAAGTAGTAATTAAGAATGAATTAAAACTATTTGCGGCATCAAGATCATTCTTGAGTAGGTGAATGCACTGCTCTAAAAATAAATACCAGCTACCTTTATTTTTCATGGTTTATTAAAATATTAGTATATACAATCCTCCGCAATCGTCTGTAATACTAGGGGGGGGGGGCTAAAAATATCTTTTGCCCGTTGGTTTGCATCGGTATTGGAAGTCCAAACGAAACATGTCTCGGTGGAAAGAGAAACTGCTAGGTTTTCTTAATGTGTAAATTCATTTATTTATCTATCGACGAATAAACCTAAGCATGAATAAAAATTAGTTACGAGATCGTAAACTTCCCATTCTATTTACATTATTTATGCTGGATTTAAGCAAAGGTTATAGAAATGAGATCGGTAGTTTTTATTATTTTATATCCATGCTGATTTCACTATATTCTCATTTATAGGCTAGTTAAAAGTTGTTGTTAGTATTTTCTTAAATAATTTTTCATTATTTTGTGTTCGGCAATGTATCCTTTTCCTTAATGCTTCACTATATGTTTCAATTCCATTTTAGTGACTAGTTTTTTATTTGAGTGCTTGTGAGAATTATGGATAGAGAAGATACCATTGCATGGAAATATATTTTAGCAAAAGAGAAAAATTATATAATGGAGAGGGAGAACGAAATGACATAAACGAATACAAAATATCATCAACATGTTAATAGTAGTTCTAGATGGGCCATCTTTTAGTTAAGAATGTATTAAGGAGGGGAAGATATGTACTTGGGGCATTTAAGTACGCTTTGTGTTTTTTAAAACAGAAATTTAGAAAATTTTCAACCCATGTATTGGCAACTCGATATACGCTCCCGCCAAAGTAAATGCTCGATAACCAGTCGAACTAGAGCAGTAGGAACAAGTATCTACACATTAGAGGGAGAAATTTTGTATCTTACAAATTGATTCAAGCTAGTTTTGCAAGTGTCATTTTAAAATTACAATAAATAGATAAATTTAAAGATACACTAAATAGATTTAGTTTCCATTTAATATCAATCAATTTAATTTAATTTAAATTAGTCTAAAAACACTTATAAAGGCACATCAATGAACGTCGTTTCTAAAATTGACTTAAGACAATTGGATACGTAAGTATGAGGAGCTATGTAAGACCTGTTTTCTGCATTCAAAATTCAGTTTCTCGTATTTATATAACCAGCAGAAATGGTCGCATTCTAGTAAGGATGTTATCTCAGAGAACGCCTTGCATTTCACTGGTGGACAATAGTTACGAAATATTAACTTTTGACTTGAATTTAGCCTTTTTATTGAATCTATCGTGCCATTCTTGACGAGTTATTTGGCGATTTATCCCTAGCGTGCGTTAATAGTACTCGGAAACCGAATTTTTAATTTAGACACGTTTTTCTCAACAGATTAAAAAAAAAAAAATGACACGGACCTTCACTTGTAGCCACGAAATACCATACCTAATATTTGTCATTGTTGAATTATCGCGTTTATATTTTACTGAAAATACAGACAGACAGATGTTGGATTAGGTACAAAATTTTACAGGTATCTATACTAAAAATGTTAAATCTGTGTACCAAATTTTATCTATGTAGCTTTCTTTCTTTTGTAGTTATATTGAAACAGTGACCCCTAACCAGGCTAACCCCTTGACAAATTTTGCCCAAATTTGGTGCGAAGACCATATATCAAATTACAGTCGTCTAGCTCAAAGCGTTTTTGTGTTATCTTTGTGATAGACAGACAAACAGACATTTTCTAAAATCGTGTTTTTCGTACTTGGGGAGCTCTAAAACGTAAGGATTCGTCAAAATCTCGAAATCGAATTTTTTGTTGATTACTATACGTTCTTTATACTAGATGAGAGAAAAGCATTTAAATATTGTTAAGAACTGAGAGAAACAATTTAGATTAGGGCTTCCAAAACTGTGAGTACTAATTCACATATGGTTGTGAATTTAAATTTTTGAAACCTTGAATATATATGTATATTTACACAATATGAAAAAATGTAATTTTGTTTTAAAATTATATTTAATCACAAATTATTTTTTCCCACAAAAAATGCTTTTTTGTTCAATAAAAATGACTTGTAAAGTTTGTATGCGGTTCGCTTCTGAACAATTGAACGCAACGAGAATGAAGTGGGTAGCTGTAGATTCAGTTTCAAAAAGTAGGTTATAATATTTAAAAATTTAGAAACGTCTATTTTAGAATTTTTTAAAAAAGTTTTAGATGGAGGATGTTTACTTCCTACAATTAGATGAGTAACTGTGCATTTGTGATTATATATTTATAAATTTAAATTTTACTCTAACTAAAGAATTATTCTCAAGAACAGGTGTATCATATTAGTTTGGGGGTGGGGCAAAGTCTACTGACCACTAATATGGTACAAAAAAAAAAAAAGAACATTTTAACAAGTAAAAGCATTCAAATTCAGAATCCCTTTAGGATGCTGAAAAATTGGTACCAAATTGTTCAGTTATAATTTTATACTATATTTAACGTAGATTTGATAAAAAATATTTTATTTTGAATTTGGTCATATCTCTCATGTTTCGAAATTTTCAGCTGCAGATATATTGCTCTTATAACATAGGACAAAACTATAAATAGCAGATTTCCATGGTAGCTCCGCCAATCATTTTTAACTTAATTGCATCTGCCTACACAGCGGAAGCAAAAACCATTTTAAAGCGATCAACAACCGCCTTTTCTGTGCTTTTTAAAGGTTTGTGTTACAGATGTAAAATTGGGTAAATTTAATGGTTTTATTGCATAAGAAGACGGTTCCCCTTTGAAACTAGATACATGATTAAAAAAAGAAAAATGTATATTGATTTATGTAAGAAAAGCACAGTTAAGAAAGAATTCGAATTGCATGGGTTTTCCTAGCTCCCTTGCTCTGGATTATAAAATGATTATTTAAAATTTTAATAATTTTATTAAATTTCCACGTTTTAATAATGTAATGGAATATGTGCTTTTACACATGATGATGGTTATCATATTGTTAACAATATTTCAGATCTGATTGTCGCATTCTAATTAACGAAAGATGTAGTAGAAAATTTCATACACATTGCCAAAGTGCTTAAGAAATTAAAAAGCAAACAAATTAGTATTTATAATATACTTTTAATATAATAATAAATAGTAACACACTATTAATATATAGTAATACTAATATATTATTAGTGTAGTAACTAGTAATATATAGTAACACATTACTAATATATAGTAACACTAATATATTATTAGTGTAGTAACTAATAATATGTAGTAATAATATATAGTAGCACTAATATATTATTAGTATAGTAACTAATAATATATAGTAATACTAATATATTATTAGTGTAGTAAGTAATAATATATAGTAACACTAATATATTATTAGTGCAGTAATAAACTAATAATATATAGTAACACACTAATAATATATAGTTACACTGATATGTTATTATTTTAGTAACTAATAATATACAGTAATACTAATATATTATTAATGTAGTAACTAATAAGATATAGTAACACTGATATATTATTAGTGTAATAAGTAATAATATATAGTAGCACACTAATAATATATAGTAACACTAATATATTATTAGTGTAGTAACTAATAATATATAGTAACCCTAATATATTATTTGTGTAGTAAATAATAATATAAAGTAACACTAATATATTATTAGTGTAGTTACTAATAATATATAGTAGCACACTAATAATATATAAGTATAGTAAAAGTTTTGTTTATTTACAATGGGACCTTTATCCACAATGATTACGAACGCTAAAATCAAAGTTAATCACAAAACTGGATTGAAGCAAATAATAATCCACTAACAAACCAGCAAGATGTGGTCTCCCCAAAACTTTCTCGCGTACTCTCTAATAAACATTTCAGGCCAGATAACGCTTTATATGGTTATTGGCCTACAATAGTTAAGAAATATTAACTTTTGGAACAAATTTAGCATTTTTACTGAATCCATCATGTTATACTTTGCGAGTTATTTGGCGATTAATTCCTCATATATTTACATTAATAATATTCAAAAACCGTATTTTTGTTTTAAATACGTATTTCTCAATCGATTGGAACAACAATTTGACACAAAACTCTGGTTGTAGTCACAAAATCATGTATAAAAATTCGATATATTGAAGTCATTGCGTTTTGATGTTATTGATTGTAAATGTTGTTGAAAGTACAGATTGACAAACGGTCACCCCGTCTTGGATTCCGCTCAAAATTTTATAAGTGTCTCCTCTACAAAAGTTAAATCTGTGTACTGAATTTCATCTCTCTAGTTCTCTTCATTTATTAATTATCGCGTCAATTATATCCGAACGGTCGGCCAGACGGACTTCCTCTGAATAGAATTTATTCAAAATTTGATAGAAATATGGAAATTTGGTGTCAAGGCCATATACCAAATTTCAACCATCAAGTTCTAATTGTTTTTCATTAATTTTTGTCCCAGTCAGCCATGCAGCCAGATAGACAGACAAATATTTTCCAAAAATGTGTGTTTTTTTTTTGAATTCAGAGAACTATAAAACGAGGAGATTGAGTTTTTTAACGGTTACTATACTCTCTACTTACTACGCATATGAGAAAGTAAAAAAAAGTATAAACAATACCTTCAATAATCGTCCATGAAAGAAGAAGATACAAATTGCATACCTCAGCTTATTGAATGTTTGCTATGTATTCATGCATCGGTTTATTCGAATATTGATAAATCAATTAAATTAAAAAATCTGTCCCGGTTGCCAGATCCAAAATAGTAGTTGGGATCTTCACAAAGGGGCAGGAATATTTTTCCAGGCATTATAGATGGCGGTGGATGATTATATATATTGTTTCTGCAAAATACTAAAATGATTTCATGAAAATCTTTCAAAGCATTAAAATTATTATCTAAAAATACAAATTTTACTATTTGTTCATTAATTCTATACTTAATATGTAGTGTCTTGATTTATTTAGCCTTTAGGAATGCTGTTTTAAGAAATAACACCAGGGTAAAATGACGAGCTGGACAAGATAAATAATGAATTAGTTTGTGCTCATATTACTCAAATTTCGCCGCCTTATGTATATAGCGAGACATTGAAAATTCACATTCTGAAGTCATGGCCTTGGTTTCGTTATTTGTTGGATGGTGTTCGTGAGTTTTGTCTGACGTATTGTAATTTTCAAGCCCCGCAATATGGTATCTCTCTAACCGGCAGGGAATACATTTGATTATTCTTTTCTCTATCTTAGACAATTAATTTTTATAACCACAATTTAATTATATATTAATTCTGCGGAAGAGGTCTTTTAACTTTTCCAATCATATTTGAAATAATTTGCTGATCCCGTCATCTTACCTCAATGCTTTTAGCAGTTTTCTGTTAGATATTTATATGGATTCTTTTACTTCTTTGGATACATTTTTCTTTTATCGATGTGATTCTAAAACCGTTCCATGCCATGCTGTACAGCATAAAGATCTATAATTTATTTAAAGACCTCACCTTCGGAATATACGCTAAATCCAAAGTAAATACATAAGGTACAACAGGGATATTTAAAATTAAAATAAACACCCATGAAGCTCAGGATGCAATAAATAAATATATATATAAATAAAATTAAATGTTATTTAGAAACTGAAATCTGATTCCTGACATGGGTCGAGGTGAACTGGTGGTAAGGTTTCGGCCTGCTGGAGGGCTTCAGGTTCGACACCCGATTCCACAGGAAGAACCGTTGTGTAAGCGGGTGTGGGGTATGTTAAATCCTTCGAGGCCAAACTTCTGCCACAGGTGTAGTTAGGAATTTTGTAGAAGAGATTGCCAGCTCAGGTATCGTCCTCATCATTTCACTGCGGTTCAAAATTATGGGGTGCATCCCAAAATAGCCCTAGTGTTGCTTCAAAACGGGATGTTAGTATAACTAAACTAACGAACTGATTCCTGATACTTATGGGGGGCCGCGGTGGCCTGGTGGTAAGGTCTCGGCTTCGGAACCGGAGGGTTTCAAGTTCGAGACCTGATTCCACCGAAGAACCGTCGTGTAAGGGGGTCCGTTGCACGTTAAATCCGTCATGACCAAACGTCCTCCCGTTGGTGTGGTGCAGTGTGGAGAGGGGGAGGGGTGCCAGGTCAGGTGTCGTCCTCGTCATCTGACCGCGGTTCAAAATTACGAGGTCCGTCCCAAAATAGCCCTAATGTTACTTCAAACGGGAAGTTAATATAACTAAACTAAACTAAACCAAACTAATCCTGATACTTATGATATGAACTGAAACTTTCTAAGTGCAGTGACGTTCTTGAATGTTGAGGAATTTATTTTGATATTCCAACAGAAATTAGCATAGTATATTACACAGCGGCTTATAGCAAAGTAATTTCTGTTCAAGGTTGATAACAAAGCTATTGATTTCGAGCTATATCAATTTGCTATGAATTAGAGCATGACAGTAATCCTCTCCCCAAAGTATCAGAAAACATATTGAACTTTGTCTAAATAATAACTATTACTGGTATATTTTTCCAAAAATAAAATATTGAACTTTTATCAAAATTGTTATATCCCAGAAGTCAATGGATAATCACATTTTTGCATTATCATTTTAAAATAACAAAATAATATTGATAATATCTAGATAAAAATTTATCCAATTAGGTATAAAATAATGAAGGAACATTCCCATGCGTAGAAAAACAATGTATTTCAAAAGTTCGATTTAATAAAAATGGCCAATTTTCAGCTTCGGTAACTTGCCCCAGTCTCCTGTATAAAATTATATGTCAACTAGCAAAATATTTTATTTGATTTATTTAAATTACAACGAAATGTCAAAGATTTTTGAAAAATACTTATCTTTACATTTAGCTATTAATTACAACATTTTGGCTATAATCCAAATGCTTATTATACTGCTCAAAGTTTTGAATATACGCAATTATCATCAATGGCAAATTTAGACGTTCTACGACCCTTGACGATGTATATTATGAGCTGTTTAAATAACTGGCCATATTCCAACACATTTATAACTTCATCTACATATTTATGATTTTTCTTAATTTTATTTTATTATTTTAGTAACTCGTTTAGTTTTTTAATATAAACATCAAGGAAAAAAGAATTTAAGTAAAAAATGACTGAAAAATTAACCATAATTATTGTCTTATAATTTCGTTATTTTTTAATAAACCCATTTGATAATTAAATAGTTATAATTAAAAACTAAATTTCAAAAAAAGCATGTCAAAATTTATTATTTTACAATCCCTGTCTTGCTTATAGGCATTTGAAGGAGCTATCAATATTCTAATATATTATAAATAAGTAATTACAACTTAAATATATCATAACAAGTAATAATACTTTAAGGTATATGACTAGGTTCAAGATGAATGAAAAACATACACGCATATACTTTAAAATTATTATATTTTTAAATCTTTGTATAAAGAAAAGATTGAAAAAACTTCCATGAAATTAAAAACAGACCAGCTAAGAGCAAAAGTTTTTTTTTTAAAAGTTAAAAGAAAAAAAAAGTTTAATTTTGACTAAACTAGGTATAAAGCAAAAATCTTTTAGTTTAGAGATTTATCAGATGATTTGCTTAAAAGTTTATGGATAGTTTAAGAAATATATAACCTAATTCCTGAAATAAAAAAATAAGTTCTGTTTCTATCCACTCTTTAAATATTAAATTTGGACTTATAAATAACACAAAAAAAAAAAATCATTTTTTTTTCACAGCATGATGATGATGTGTCCGCGTTACCACGGAAAGGGGGTGTAGTAGCTTCTGAGGGTAAAGCCCCCTGAGCATCCGAGGGCAGAAGTCTGACTTCTAACTCATATGAAGATGACACGCACACATTCGCTTGCACAACCTGTTTTTACAGGGGGGTACACATTCACACACCTCACAGATAGAACACAGATGAAGAACAACCATGCCCGAACCGGGATTCGAACCCGGAATTACGGGGAAGATGCGCTACCCCTATGACAGGACACCGGCTTTTCACAGCATGGAAACAACTATAATATATTTCTAAATAAATGGCTTATTTACTCTTTAGTTTAGGAACTGCAGAGCATATTGAGGAATTTTACCAAATTTGAACCAAAAATATGCCTTAGGGGTTAAAATATGGGATAAGAAAATTCAACCAAGGGCAAGAATTTGATAAGTTAATTTGATAAGATAGTTTCTTATACTCTCCAAATTAGCAGCTATTTTTTTGCAAACGAAACTGAACTTATTCGCAAAGTGCTGCTTTTAATCAGCTATAAGAAATTAAATTTTTGTGATTGATGTGGTAGGGAAATTTGGAGAGTGGGCTGCTGACTAAAGTGTTGTGGTCATCTTAAAACCACGAATTAAGTTTCTGATGCTCTCCTAATTTAACAGCTGCCTCATTACAAATGAAAATAAGCTTATTCGTAAGTGCTGCTTTTTATACAAGAAAAGTTAAAATTTGCCTGACTCTGGAGGGTTAATGTATAGCGTTGAAAATATCAAAACATAGATTCAAAAATTGATATTTACACAAAAATATAAATTTTCAAAACATTTCCAATTTATAGTTTAGATTTAAAACATATCCTTCTCATTTTTTCTTTTATTAAGAAATCACATTTTTGAAATAAAGTCTGAATATAAATAAATAACATTTAAAATTATTATTGAATAAAGTATTTTTCTTCATTAAACGAGCTTAAAAACAGAAAACAGAATTCTCTTTTATCATCAGACGTTTATCTTTCGAATGCTTTGTTTTTATTTTGTGTCGTAAAAAAATCTTCTAAAAATAGAAAAAAAAAAAGGAATCTGCTTATTAGTCTTTAGAAATATCTTTCATTTCAACGGGTAGATAAATCCTGATAATGACCAAGAATTATCTTTTTACCACAGATAATTATAGAATTAAAATGGCCACTATTTCACAATCCCTCATTATTAAACAGTTTTTTCCCTTTCTTCTTTTTTTTTCATTGATAAAACAACAAAAGAAAATTTAGCTGGTGTTAAAACGATGAAATAGAAAAATGCGAAAAAGCAACTAGCTGGTGCTCAAAAAGTGCTTGCGAAACTTTAAAATGTAGTAGAATCTTCAATAATTAAAACAAAAGGAGTAAAACAAAAGTATATAATTGCTAAATTTAATCCACCATTTCGTAAAACAGCTAAATGACAAAAAAGTGAGACGATAATTTTATTCATTATTAGTGTATTTAATATTTACAAATTAAATTATTTTTACTTGAGCGCATTCACACTTTAATTTCTAATTTTTAATGAAAATATAGCCGCCATTGGCGACGGGTTAATTAACTGGGACTGAGGGTTACTAATATTTTCAATTAAATATCTGGTGCAACTTGGTCCTAATTGCTCCCTTATCAAAGTATTTATGAACTTCAACTATAGACAAGCAAATAACAAATTAAAGAGATTTCAGAAGCCGTACACCGTTCTATTCATTGTGTTATATATTTACAGATTTCCCGTTTTTATCTTTACATCAACTATATCACAGAAAAGAGTAGGAGTATTTAAAAAAGAGTAAATGTTAAAGCTTTTCCTCTGTTGCTTAGTTCTGAGGTTTCACCTTAATTGTAAGTACAATAAAATTTCAGAAATTTTATTGAAAATATGTTCTAATATTATATTTTATTATTGTTTATTATAATTATATTATATATATTATATTTTATTAATTCACTTATATTTATTATAATTTCTTAAATTTTTAAAAATTTAAGATGGTGAATTTGTGATGTAATATTTCCGATAATGAAAAAAATCAGAATTTCGCCTAATTTTTAAATTAATTAGAATTCAAAATGAAAATGAAATAAAATTGCGCCACGGTGTCCGTTTCTACACTATGCATAGGTCAAATTTGGTAATCCTAGGGCAAAAGGTCTGGGCTGTAGAGCGCAAGCTAAATGTATGCATTTATCTTTATTACTAGTAAAGATTTGCAGCTGAAGGCGGTCTATTTTTTTTTAAGGAGCTAAACGGGTTATGGTAGTATTGGCAAAATCCCGGTTTCATAACCGAAGGCGTATGACTCAAAACCTAGGCTCACACAAGAACCCATCCTGTATAGAGGCCTCTTACGTGCTAATTCCGTTGGTGTGGTACATAATTTAGAGAAAGGGAACCATCTCAGAAAGACAAATCGCTTTCTAAACCAGCCTTTGTGTTGCTCCAAAATGGATCATGAATCTAATTTAAAATAAACCAAGAGAATAAATTTGATAAAATAGAGTTTAAAAACATATTTTTACTATGTACAAAAATATAGAATTTCAAATTTTTTTTAAAATTTAGTCTTTAATTTGTAATTTATTATTGCAAGTTTTATGAAATCTAGTAGCAAATGTTTCTCAAATTCACTACCAGATGGAGTCACATATAAGGAATCCAAATTTAATTAGAATAATCACTCAGTTTAAAATAGCGTTCTGAAAGTGAGTGTACAAAAGCTCAAACTATGTCATATAATGAAATGATAGAAATTTATAACAGTAAATTTATAAGTAACCGAAGTAATCGAATATAAGTTCACACGATAATTCAAAATTGAAGAAGGTTAGATAAATGAAATTCAGTACATAGATTTAATATGCATAGGGTAGTCTAAAACTTAACACTTAACACCTCTCCATGCCCCTGCGACTATAATCTTAACGATTATTTAAACAGTTGGGTGGACATGGAGAGTGAGAGTTGCAGATGACTAAGCTAATGATGTGGAGGTAATGGTGTTTGGGCTGATGATGTGGAGGTAATGGTGTTTGGGCTGATGATGTGGAGTTGATGTTGGCTGAGTTGTAGTTGGCTGGGTTAAAGATTTTTAGGCTGCAGTGGGTTGCATTGGAGTAGGCGAGCTGAATTCGGTTAGACTGGTGAGGAGCTGACTTGGCTGGGTTAGAGCAGGAATGGTTGGTTTTAGGTTGGGTTTGGAGCAGGGATGTCATGGGCTATGCAGGACTGAATGGAGTTGTCTGAGCTTGAGGATGCGCTGCGTTGGTGGTTGGAGTTTCCGGGCCTGGGTGGAAGTCTTGTCGTTCAGGTGGTGAGATGGGTTTTCCGATGTTATAGGAGTGGTGGTCAGTATCTGAACAACTGTGACTCTTCATGCAGGAAATGATCTTGGCCCTGCTGAGAGAGTTATCTGCTACCCTGGAGAACCAGACCTTAAAACTGAATGACCGGACCACCGCAACAGCAACATTGGCGGGAACTGTGGTTGAGTCCTAAGGGCCGTCACCGGCCACGGTACAACCCTCCCCGAAGAAAGTACGTCCCGTCATCGATGGGAGGAGTCAGATCCCCCACCTATTAGTGTACCCTCCAGGGTGGCGAGATCCAACCACCATGCCGGAAGCATCTCATCCTCATTTCGAGGTGCCCCCCGGGGCTTTATATGTATATATGTATAGGGTAGACACTTGTGAAATATTGGGCCAAATTCAACTGTGGATGACCGTCTGTCGGTCTGTACTTTCAGAAAACGTGATAACTCAAACGCACAATGACTTAAATATATCAAACTTGGTGTGGTATTTTGTGACTACAAATGCTGTTTTGTGTCAAATCTTTGTTTCAATCGATTGAGAGAAATGAGTCTACAACCCAAATTCAATTTTCAAAAACTATTTACTGTATGCTAGTTATTAATCGCCAAATAACTCGCCAAGGAAACCGATAGATTCAGTAAAAATGCCAAATTCCTTCCAAAAGTTAATATTTCCTAATTATTTATTGCAATACCATATGACATATATGACAATAAGTGAGAAACTTTCGGGAGACCACTTCTGCTGGTGTTTTATTGTAAGGTAAATCGGACAACTGAAGCCCCACGATGAATATTATTGCCCTGCGTTTTTGAGCATAACATTATTAAATTAAATTAAAATAGAAAAAATGAGTAAAAAAAACTCCAGCCTTTTGTATTTTCACTTCTAATGATCATTGAAGTGAAGAACAAGGTTTATTGATTTCTCATGAACAACTATTATCTTCCCCAAAAGTAGAACCTTTGGAATTTTTCCACAATCAAAAAATAAAATACGAGATTAATGATTAAACTTTTTGTCAGTTCGCCATTGTATGAATGTAAATTTGGTGCTAATAAAAATTTTGATTACTGAAAGAGCGTAAAAATGGAGTTTTCTTTTCTTCTTTCAACTGCTGTTCCTATTTATAAATTGACCAGTCATTATGTGATATCATGTTTTACATTTTAGTCATTTATTTGATTTTTGAAAGCTACTTTTACTTTTTCTTTGCGAGCTAGAAAATGTCTTTTCTGCTACTTAACAAAGTTGAAATTTTCTAAGAGGAAAAAAATTACTTTGTTTAAAAGGAAGAAACACCAAGTTTATTTTGTTGAAGAAATATAGAATGGTTAAATAAAATTTCGAAAGTGGAATTTGTTTACTTTACGAAAAAGAAATTGAAATAATAAATTAGTTTTAACAAACTTTGCCTGAATGTGTGGGATATTTTATATTTCATAAGTATTACCGAGAAACAAGATATTTTAAATTAAAAAAATTACTGGCTTTGGCGTGAAATTTTTTATTAGCAATTATGAAACAACTTATGACATTTTACAGTAATGAATAGAACAGTAATCTTTAACATTTAAAAGATTTGCAATGTAACATAGAGTAAGTTGTATGCAGTTGTTCGATATATACCAAGGTGCATGCATTAGCAAGTGTGTCTTAAAGCATATAATCAATGCAATCAAATGCGTATATTATTGAATTGGAGAATTCCTGGGATAAAAATTAAATAAATAGAAATTGCAATACACAAATATACAAATGGCGAATTTCTTATAATTTTCTTATTAACAAAGATTATGCATAGTTAATTTATTAGGGTAAAAAGAATTAAGGTGCCACAGAAATGTATTAATTTTTTTTTTTTTTCAAATAGACACGATTTTTCAAAACGATTAGATTGTACGTAGAAAGTTCTTCAGTTTCTTCTTTATTTTTATCATGTGAGAACATGATATCGGTTTGGAGTTTTTGAAGCCACAAAATGCGAGGGCAGAAAATTGATGATTTGTCGCTTTTAAGAACGATTTATCGCTTTTTCACTTTTAAGGTTATTAGAAAATGATAAAGAAGGTTGTCACATTTGGCGGCTTATCGCCAACAAAAAGTTACAACTTGTCGGGAATGTCCACCATGTACCCTATTCTCCTGTCTGGCCAATAACGGGCAGGGTTGTAAGAAGCTATCACTTGAAGAAAATGGGAATCAACGCAAAACAGCAAGGCAGGTTATGTATATAATAATAATGATAATAATCTAATTCTCTGCTTAATTAACAATTTTTCTAGCGGCAAAGAAAGTTTTGGAGCTTGAGCGGTTTTGAAATAAGGAGGAGAAACCCATCACTTTACTAAAAGGTGATGATTCTGCAATACAGTAGTCACGTTATCATTCCAACTTTATTTTTAATTCTGCGTTTTAAATCTTTTATTCATCTAAAATTTTCTTGGACGCTTAAAGATTTCCGTTCAGCAACCATAGTCATATAATATGTCTAAGACAAACATTGAATTTTCCATAAAAATTTTCCTCCAAATTAGGAAACGGATCATTAATATATGACTCACCTGCGAGTGTTTATTATTTTTTCATAAATGACTCCCAATTTTAGTATAATTTTTATTACTGAAAGAATCGGTCTAACAGTTTATTTTCTAATTAAAACTTATATTCCAACTTATAAACTACATCAATGGTTGATTTTCGATTTCAGAAAGTGTACACAATATTATAATAATAGAAATAGAGACATTAATAGATATATAGAAGTTTTATTTGATACATAAAAATAATTTTCTTTTGGAAATTCAAGATTGCTGAAAAAGTTCGATTAACTAGAAATTTTCGATATATGGAAGCTCTATAGATCTGAATTCCATTATATATTTTTTTCTTTGCAAATTATCATGAACAGCAAAATTTGTAAAAGTATATGACTGAATTAATGGTGAAATAGTTAAAGTATAAACTTATTTAATAGACGTAGTTTTTATGGATATTTCATTCCCAAAGTATACTTTCACTTAATGAAAGTGAGTTGAGAATTAACACACTCGAATGAGGATTACAATGCAGGCCACATAAATTTATTTAAAAGAAATTTAAAGGGAAGAACTGATGCCAAAACGCATGCTTGAGATCTAATTTTTCTGCAAATCGTTAAAGAAACCTGCGGTAATGGTCTCCCTAATACTTTCTCGTATATTTTCTAATAAAAGCGATATCTCAGAGAAGATTTTGCATGACACTGATATGCAATAATAACGAAATATTAACCTTTGGCATGAATGTAGAATTTTTTAAAGAATCTATCGTGTAAACCCCGGCGATTTATTTGGCGACTAATCCCTGGAATGCAAAAAACGAATTTGTTTTTCAGAATTAACATAATAGATCTAAATCAGAGAATCAATATTACTAATCACGCAGTTAGTTCTTACTTTGAAAATTAATTGGGCAAGGATTTATTGAGAAAATCAGGAAATATAAGTAGAAGTTTTGTAAAATAATGATAAGTAAGCGTTTATTTCAACTTCGACTTTAAGAACAAACTAATTAACAATTAATCCCGAACAAGAGATTATCCCACAAGTCACAGTTGAATAAACATTTACATGCAAACGTAATGAATATGCATCGCTTGAAAATGGCAAACTTTCTGTAATTTGAATGCGAAATGAAGGTGGAACGTCAAAGCTGTCACAAAAGTTGAATTTTGAGATACAGTTTAGCTTGACTTTAAGATGCTTTATTGATCTCATATTTAGCAGTTTAGGAAGATGCGACTTTCGACTAAAGAGATATTAAATATCCAGAAAGTTTAAAAGTATCTACTTTGAAAAAAACTATGTATCTAAATTTGTATCGTTAATAGATAATAGGGTTTGCCTTTTGAAATAGCTTTTTAATAAATATGTTACAATTTAATTTGGTATTATTCTGAAGTGTCTTCTTTTATTATAACTTTTCTGGTTGTGAAGTTTCCATCATTTTCCCTTTTGTTGTTTCACAAAAGTTCAATTAATTATTTTTTCTGAATTTCTGTACTCATTTATGTAATTCTACTAATAATATAGTATTTTCTTACATTTTGGGTGTACATTCTATAATTAAGAGATAATATTTATATTGTACAGGAGAACATGACAAATAAATGTTGTTTAGTGTCTCGAGAAAAATAAGGTTCTTTAGAAACATGTTTCCTTGAATGGAAAATAACACAGTGGCCATTTATAAATGTTTATTCTTTGCTAACATCTAAAACATCTATCCTCTAATTATAGAGATGTTTATTGGTTTAAACTGTTAATTATTCAACAAATACATTCTGATTTTGCGACAAAATAATTATTTGAGTTTTTATTCGTATTAAGTAAATAGGATATTATTACTGCTATTATTGATTTTTAAAGTTTTTCTTGATTTGAGAATCATCCTATTTTTTGTAAATCTGTATATTAAAATATTTTCAGAAATGTTTATGTTTATAAAAATATACGTGACACAAAAAGGATTATTATTGTAGCAGAAATGAAATGTAATTTCTGATATTAGTAAGTTTATTCAAATATTACAGTATACTAATTTCAAAACGACTATTTTCCTTTTATCTTGCAGAAATGAAAGCAAATGGTATGTCTTACTTAAGCAACTTTGACGTGCTTGCAGTGCAATATTTGAATATCAGGGTTATGCTCGTAAAACTATTTTAAAACATAGATTTATGTCTCAGATGGAGTAGTCTCCTAATTGAAGTACATTGAAGGAAAATGTAAACATGGAAGAGCATAAACTTTAAAACTTACATTAGTTCGTAAATTAATAAGCGAATGCATAATTTCGAAATTTTGTTATTCAATACAGAATGTTAGAGTACTAAAATTATTTGTTTTCTGTAGTAAGTAATGAAACCATACATTATTTCAGGCCATTTGCTAAACACAAAATTCAGTTTTGATTACGTTATATATAAATTAGCTGCCTTTGGTGACCAGCTTGTTCGTTCATATTTTTGACTTTTTAGACTGTTAAATATTAATGTAGAATGTATATTTGAAAAAGTTATTTCATCTTGTTTGTTAAACTTGAATTTAACTGAATAAATAGAAACTAACTATAATTCGTGCAAATTAAAATGAAATTATTAATCCCTTACTTAGGAATTAATGTTCAAAGTATTTAATTAATCTTAACGCTGGAAAAAGCATTTGATTAAATATTTTGATGGATGAGTTTGAATTTCATCGGAATTCGAAATTAGTTTTAAAAATCAATGGCTATAAATTGTATATTATATTAAAAAATTATTAAATAAAATAAAACACGGTAAAAAATAGTACAGATATTATTAAAAAGGTTATTTTTTGAGTTTTAAGATAATGCAAAGAACTATTTTTGTGAGATTATAGTTTAGGAAAATATGGCCATCCATTCATATAAGTAAGCCACAGTACTTTCCATGTAGTTAAGCCTATTTTCGCTCTTCCTTAAATTTTGTTTGATGTCTATTTCTTTATTTCTTTTACAGTTTCTTTCCTCTGAATAAATAGAGTTTTCGGTCAGTTCAGTTTACAGCATTTTTAATAATATATACTGCATCCTTAAGTAGCGAAACTTTGAATTAAATGCATCTGTAAAAACGTTCAATGAAAAAGTCTTAAAGGGATATATAGTGATTAGTTTACATGTGACTGTTGCCATTCGACAATATGTAATAAACGTTCAATGAAGAAGTCTTAAAGGGACATATATGATTTATTTATATGTGACTGTTGCCATTCGACAATATGTAATAAACGTTCAATGAAGAAGTCTTAAAGGGATATATAGTGATTAGCTTACATGTGACTGTTGCCATTCGACAATATGTAATAAACGTTCAATGAAGAAGTCTTAAAGGGATATATAGTGATTAGCTTACATGTGACTGTTGCCATTCGACAATATGTAATAAACGTTCAATGAAGAAGTCTTAAAGGGATATATAGTGATTAGCTTACATGTGACTGTTGCCATTCGACAATATGTAATAAACGTTCGATGAAGAAGTCTTAAAGGGACATATATGATTTATTTATATGTGACTGTTGCCATTCGACAATATGTAATAAACGTTCAATGAAGAAGTCTTAAAGGGACATATATGATTTATTTATATGTGACTGTTGCCATTCGACAATATGTAATAAACGTTCAATGAAGAAGTCTTAAAGGGATGTATATGATTTATTTATATGTGACTGTTGCCATTCGACAATATGTAATAAACGTTCAATGAAGAAGTCTTAAAGGGATATAAAGAGATTTGTTTACATGTGACTGTTGCCATTCGATAATATGTAATAAGAGTAATTTCTGTGCCGTGTACGTTAGCGGTTTTTATATGTAGATGTTTCAATAAAATGAATATTGTATACAGATTATTGGGTTTTACTTTTGTTTTATTTTTGTCCCCTTTCCTGATGTACTTAAATTAAACAGATCTCGTATTAAAAATAACGAATTATGTTTTATGGAATGTTTATGTTTATGGATTTAAAGGAACTGATGGCACTGAAATTATCAAAAGAAGAATTAGAGTGTTTGTAAGAGCTTCGAACAGGCCTTCTTCAATTATGAGTCTTCAACCCCAAAATCAGCATAAAATATAACAAAAAAGTTTCACAAAATCTATTCTATGATAATTATTATCTAAATTAATTAATAATCTGACATCTTGTAACGTATTTCATTTTTTTTAATTTAACATTCACACCGAACTAGAATACTCGATTGGGTGAAAGGCCCATAATGGGCCAACAGGGAAATCAAAGGCAAAAATATATTCTGTACACGGAGTACCCGAAAGGGGATGAGGGTGATTAATTATATGAAATAATAAAAACCACAATTAGAAACAGTTCACTTATGCAACTTGCCAATGGAGAAATGCCAAATCATTTTTCATTCATGACTAAAATACGTTTTTTTTTACGTGTATTTGTTCTTCTGCTCATTGTTCAGTGTTATGAATGGGAAACAAATTAAAACTCCTCGGTACAAAATACAAATACAAATACTCTGACGAACCTCTAAGAGCAAATACTTAAAAAGTTTAAAAGTCGACTTAAAAGTTGATTGACAATAAGTAATTTTTAAAAGGAAACTTTTACAATAGTTGAATTGAAAGTGTCACAAAATCAATTTTAGATATGGTACTATACGTTACACTACTGAAAATGCAGAGAAAATATGTCCTAAAACTGTTGAAAAATGTTTAAAGCTATTAAAACTCCTTTAGAACATTTAAAATGACCCATTACTTGACAATCTAAGCATCCAAAATCACAGCCTACTCAAAATCTACAACCACCAACAATCTGTGAAACCCAAGAGGATACCGAAAACTACAACTCATGAGGTACACGAGATTTTTTTTAATTCTTTGGACTAATATTAATAAATATCTTTATATACAGTTCATAAAATTTAGAGTATAAAAAGCATAAAATAAAAAAAAATATTGTAAAATATTTTAAACACAAATATAAAATAAATATAAACCAAACCATCTACGATACAATAAGATTGGTCTTATATAAAAGCAAATCAAGAATGGCTACAGATATAGAAAAAAACCATTATAGATTTCGAAATGTAGAAAAAGAGTAAAAGAGCGTCAACACCGCAACCGACATCGAACCGGACAAATCGGTTCAAGACAGCTAAAACCTAAAGGAAAGTTCTAACCCCTTCCTTTCGAATAATAATAATAATAATAAACCCCATTAAAAAGAATCGAAACCGCACACCGGTCCAGTCGACAAAAAGTAAAAGAAAAATCACCTCAGATCAAGTTCAACCTGTTACACAGATACTTTCAGAATCTATTTGTTCTATTTTTTTCAGACTTTTATGTACACATTTCTTTTATGTAAATTTTTAAACTAGTATTGCAGGGTTTTTTTCAAGTGAAATTCATTAGTTACGGGACATTTAAACGTGTAATGGCCAGCATTATTGAATGAAACGCAAAGGCACAAAGAGAAATGAAAGGAAAAAAATTTCGCCAAATTGGCGATATCAATAGTCAAACTATATAGCAAGTTCAAAATTTTTCACAATAAATAATAATGCACTTGAGTATATTTTTATAATTTGGCGAAATTTTTTCTTGGCGCTTTTTAGTCGTCGTTAAAACCGAATTGTACCAAAAAACTTTATGTTCACGAAAGGCACCTAGACCCAAGCCTTTGTTGCTGATTCCAAGGTAATATTCTTTCCAACTGCATTATCAATAGCAAATTCTTTAACGTTTTAGAATTTTGCAGAAGAATAAGGGGTAGAAACATTCATTTTAGTACTTTCATTTAGTACTAATTCATTAGTATTAAAATCGGTAATTAGTACTAATTCATTTAGTACTAAAATCGGGTCATGCATTTAAATTTCATTCAACCCTAATAGATTCACTTGGTAAGCAAAAATTATTTTTAATTCCGACAACAAAATCAGCTGAAGGATCAGCTGTCAAAATGGATATTAATATATTAAATGATTCTCCAAGCCCCCCCCCAAAAGCAAATTCTAACGGTAAATTCTAATGGAGGGCGGGGACCCACTTATTTCATTAGAATTTACCACATGATTTTAAAATTTTCGATAATTTTTCTTTAGCATGGCACTAGTCATCGCTGAGTTATTTGTCGCCAATATTTGGCGACAATGTCGCAATATTATATAAATAGTAGCTAAATATAGTACTGCGTTAGTGTAAGTGAAATTTTAAAGGAAAATTACCAGTTCCTTTATCGTTCATCACTAAATTAGGTTTAATTTATTTCTATTTCTCTATTATTTGTTGTAAAGATCCCAAATGGCAAAAGTTTGAATGAATTTAAGTAAAAAATTAATATTCGCTACTGTATAAACGATGTGCTGATGATAGTTCTTGAATTCTCTGATCTTTAAATTTATATATTATTAGAATTGATTTTAAAAAAATGAAACTTTTAGTTTTTGCCAATTTTTTCCCGAGTAATCTATGTAGTTAAAGTACTCATTCATTAATTTTCATAGCATGTCGATACAAAATTAAATTTTAAGAATTAATTAATAAATAGACATGAAACAGAACCAGAAGGCTTGTAATGCCAGGCATTCCTGTAAATGCGTTAACTCAAAAACACAATGATTTAAATACATGAAATTTGGTACGTGATTTTATCAATGCAAGCGTAGTTTTGCATCAAATTATTTTTTGGCAATCTGTTCAGGAAAAAGCGTGTAAAACACAAATTAGGTTTTCGGATATTTTTAACTGCATAACTTTTATTAATTACAAGCTAGGGTAGCCTGGTTGGTAGGGTGTTGGATTCGCATCCTTTGGGTTGCTAGTTCGAACCCCACCGACGGAAGACTCTCCGTGTGTAGTGGTGGCTGGCGCACGTATAAATATGTCAGGGTCACAAACTCCTCCATGTCGAGAATAATGCCACTGAGGAGACTGAATCAGGGGTGATCGTTCGCTGATTCAGGTCTAAATTACGATATGTGGATAAGTGAATGTAAACGCCACGAGTGCTCAGAGTTTTATTTTCAAAGTCCAGCCCATTAACGTTTTATACTTCATAATATAGTAAACAAAACTGAGTATGTATTCTGGGGGGCAGGGATAGCCTGGTCGGTAAGGCATTGGATTCGCGTCCCTTGGGTTGCGAATTAGAACCCCGCCAGCCGAAGACTCCTTGTGTGTGTGGTGGCTGGTATAAATCTGACGTAGTCACAAAGTCCTCCATGTCGAGAGTAATACCACTGGGGGTACTGGATCAGGGGTGATCGTTCGCTGATTCAGGTCTAAATTACGATATGTGGATAAGTGAATGGAATGCATGAACGAAGTCCATCCCGTAAAAAGGGTTGTGACGTGTGCGTAGTCCAGTCGTGCTCTTGACCCTAGATGGCGCTACTGAAAAAACAACAGACGCACTCTTGGCTTAAAATCACTGACTTCTAAAGTCAGTGGGCTTGTCTATGACAAGTGCCATTAGAAACATCAACAGGATTAATCGATAAATAACGTCAAGTGTTAAACGATAAATTTAGTAAAAACTGTAATTTCCCGCCAAAGGTTAATATTTTGTGGGTATTGTACGCCAAAGCTGTGCAACGCGTTTTTTGGAATAACATCTTTATTAGAGTTTATGTGGGAAAGTTTTCGGGAGACCACTCCCGCTGCTTTATACTATATCTGTGTGTTACCGAAAATTTATCGCTAATAATTTTTCTTTCTTATGAGAAGAACTTACTTCGGTAAGAATCGCTTTCGTCTTCTTGATCGTGACTCGGCTTCCATTGTCAATAGTTGCGAATATACAGATGCTTTCCCCCGGGACGTAGCCACCGCGATCCAGTCGAACTCGGCAAGAGACGGGTCCAGAGTTGAGACAAGGAATGCCCAGAGTGTCTTCGATCTCACAGTGGAAAGGTTGCTGTAAGAAAAGAAAAAGAATGAAATATGTAAATTTTTCTGAGTGCCTTATTACTTCTGGCTATGCAATTTGTTCGGTAGATAAAATATAATGATGGTCAAGAAATATTTTTTTTCTCTAATGATATCAGAATACAGATTCGCACATTGTTTTATTGGAATAGACATACATAGACAATAGTTTGCAATACAATAGTTTGTTTAAAACATTGTTGGTCTTTTAGTAATAGATTTGCTCAGATTTTAATTTACAATCCTGTATATTTTTTAAGTAATTTTTAATTGTGAAATTAATTTTGAAAATAAATTGTTTTTGTATTACATTTTGTAAATAATCAATAGATCAATCAATTTGTTTTGATTTTTTAGAAAAGGAACATTATTGTTTTTTTTAAAAGATCGTAGCATAAATATATCTAAATCTTGACCTAAGTATATGTTAAATATTTAGCTATATGCTAAATATATCAGGGGGGAAATACATAAATATTACAAAAAAAGAAGTTATTTTTGAAGATATTTTAAAACAAAATCTCTAATTTTGAAATTAAATCTTTCAACTCGGAGAACTATCGAAATATTATTAAATATCTTTTCATTATATTAGAAATTATAATGTAGAATTAAAATAAAGAAAAAATGAAATTATATAATGCTGGTTGCTAGTATCAAAATAGCTCAAAGCATACCTGTTTATAGTAAAAAAAAATCGTTTGTTATTTTAGTATATGTATGGTATGAATATTCTTCAAATAACTTTAAGAGAAAGCTTCAAATAAATTCAAGCATTTTATGATTTAGGCAGTCATATGTCTTTTCCCTCCCAGTTTTATTATTTCTTTCAAAATTTTTTGTAAACCTCAATTTTCCCAGGAACTGTCTAAACTAAATTCTGAAAAATCAGATTTTCAACCATGCAACGTAAATCAAATACGTCTCTGAAAGAGAAATTGTCGTAATAATAAGAAGTTAAGTCCCCTTTCAGAAGTCTTGAAAACATAAACATGGGAGGAAAAAAACAGTCGGAAAAACTTGAGAAGCCCCATAAAGTCTTCCCCATCCATCAATATGTAGAAAATATGATATTCGTTCTGATTTTTCTAAAACCAAAAGAGATTTATGAATCCTTAAAAGAACAACAAAGCCTGATTACATTGTCTTCATAAATCAAAGATTCCTGATAACTTTGGATATTTATTTCTTTTTCATACTTATTTCTTTTAAAGAAGCTTCGGACACAGTATCGTAATGCGGAATGTTTTGTTTAAAAGGATATTACAATATTAAGAATGTGAAGTGCTAATGGTTGTTGTAAGTAGTAGTTGAGGAACAATTCGGTTTTAACGGTGACCAAAAAGTGACAAGAAAAAATTTCTCCAAGTTATAAAAATATAAAGTGTTATTATTATTATTAAATTGAATTATTATTGATTATGAAAATTTTTGAATGTGTGAATCACATGCTATATAGTTTAATGATTGAAATCGCCAAATTGACGAAATGTTTTCTTGGCGCTTTTTGACCGCCATTACAATCGACACGTACCGTAGTTGAAAGAAATTGTACAAAACATATTCAGATTGTAGCGAATTTAATTTTTCGAGTTCATAAAAAGTTATATTAAGAAAATATATATTTATTATATAAAAAAAAATATGTAAACATTGCGTTTTATTCGCTTTGTGATTGGTAGATAGCGAATCACATGACAGATACCATTTGAAGTTTGTTTTGTAGATTTAGTTGGAAATATTTAATTAAAATTATTACTACGTCATAGTAAGTATTTATATTGCACTTGACAGTGAAATAGCGTCAGAAAGCTTTAAAGTGAATCTTTAATTAACACAAAATTAACAGCAAATGAATATTTTACTTTTAGACATACCGTTTGTGGCAACACTAATGAACAGCTTTCCGGTTTGTTCATCTTTTTCCGAGTAACGAAATTTTTTTTCTCTCGGTTAGCAATCGTCTGACTATCTAATTAATACATTCCTTAATCCTGTATTTTTAAAAAAAATAATAATAGGGTATCCAGCTAAATCAAATGAAGAAAAAATGCGAAGAAAGACCAAGCGAGAATTTGAAAATGAAACCTGAAAAAGTGAGCATCTAAGTTGACGGTAAAATGGGAGAAATTGTTTCAATATTTAGACATTGGAGATATAAGCAAATAATTCATATTTCTCACTGTGGGTTGTTGAGTTTTTAATCGGAAGTACGCCGCTTGGAAAACATATGTCCTCTTCATGGAAAGATTAAGCTTCCAGCATTGAATAAATGGCGAGTGGAATTTAAAAACTTACTAACTGGAACTGCCTAACATCGGACAACATTGGGGTTGACAATCAAAAGCTACCAGGGGGGAGCAGGGCCCCTCCCTTACGTCGTCTTATATTCAATTTTTTAGATATTGATAATTTTTTTAATGAAACTATTTTCAACCATCATACATATCCGGTGGCAGATTTCTTTTGCTGCCTGAATGCTGGACTGAGAGGATTACAGGCAGGTTGCTTAAATAACTTACCAATAAATAAATAAATTTTTAAAAACTACAAATTCTACTAATTATACAAAATTATAAAAGCTACAATTTGTTTTATATTGGATTATTAAAATCATTATTTAGTAAACTAAAGGAATTCAAAATTATCAAATAAATGAAAGGAGAAAACATTTATTTTACTTTGTGAAAATGAGTTTTTTTTTATTTCTATTATTGTAATTTAACAATTCGCGGCGTTAATGTTTGAACTATTTGTCAAAATTCAATCTTTAAAAATGCTGTAATTGCCAAATGTGAGTAACGAATCTTATCAGAACTTAATATTTTATAAAATGTTAGTATATTAATATTTTATAATTAATAAATTTCGTATTTTTACAAATTTATTTATTTAGCAAATAAAAAATAAAGTTTTTAATAGACTTGCATTTTGAATATATGGACATCCATCTCTGATACAATCCTGTGGTGTACGGTTTATTCCAACTTGGTCTACCTATTTGACTACTCAGTGAGTCAAGAATTATATATATTTGCCTGACTTTTTTACTTTTATGCCTATGTGGTATAGAGAACGTCTAGTAATCATCAAAAAATTCAAACTCGAGTCTGAAATACAAATTTTTGGAAAATGTCTGCCTGTCTATCCCTTACAAAAATAAATCAAAACCGCTTTGAAAAACAAGATTGAAATTTAATATGCGGTCTTCACACCAAATTTGTAGATTTCTAAGAAATTTTCAGAAAAATTTCTTCAGAGGAAGTCCATGATCCGACTGTTTGAATATAAGTTAGCACTATAATTACAAAATGAAAAGAGCTAGATAGATAAAATTTAGTACACAGAATAAAAATCTATAATGTAGACGCCCATCAAATTTTGAACCAATTCCAACTACGGGTTTACTATCTGTCGGTCTGTATTTTTAGAAAAAAGTGAACACGATTGTTCAAAAACGCAGTGATTTAAATATATCAAATTTGGTATGGGATTTTGTGACTCTGGGTCAAATTTTGTTTCAATTGTTTGGGGAAAACATGTCTGAAACACAAAATCAATTTTTGGATTCTATTAATGGATTCTAGGGATTCATCCCAAATAACTCGCCAAGAATGACGTGATAAATTCAGTAAAAATGTTAAATTCATTTCAAAAATTAATATTTCTTATCTATTGTGTCATGCAAGGCTTTCTCTGTTATGACAAATTTATTAGAGTGTATGCGAGAAAGTTTTGGGGAGACTACTCCGGGGGATTTTTAATGAAATATGTGGGCAGATTGTTCTCTGCCAAAGGAATTTCGGTAGAGCCTGTCCAACTTTGCGCTTTATTTTGCAGGAAAAACCCGAGAAAATTTCTATTCCAGGAAGAAGCAATCCAATGTTTATTTGTGCTATAGAAATAACCCAATGTGCCTTTTGTAACCTTCTACAAGGGAAACCATACAACAACAATTCTAAAACAAGGAGCAATTTATTGATAAGGAGTACAGCGGACAACAAGTTTTTGAACAATGCGTTTTACTTCTTCGTATACATAGTATAAAGAAAATATAGTAATCGTCAAAAAATTAGACCCCGAAATTTTGACGAATCTCCACGTTTTAGACCCCTATGTGTTCGAAAAATACATTTTTGGAAAATGTCCGTCCTTCTATCTGTGACAAAGATAACTCTAAAACACTTTGAGCTAGACAGTTGAAATTTGGTATACGGTCTTTATACCAAATTTGAAGATGTGAACCAAATTTTGATTAAAATATTTTCAGATGAAGTTCGTCTGTTCGAATATAAGTTAACACTATAACAACAAAACGAAGACAGCTAGATGGGTAAAATTCGGTACATAGATTTAACATTAATTGTGTAAACACCTGTCAAAGTTTGAGACAAAATTAACAAAGGTTGACTGTTTATCTGTCTATACTTTCAGAAAGATGTTAACGCGAATTTTCAAAAACGCATTTACTTAAATATATCTAATTTCATATGGGATTTTATGACTACAAGTGCAATTTTGACTTCAGTCGGTTGTGAAAAACGTTCAAACATAATTCGGTTTAATGGTCTAAAACATAAAATCGATTTTTGGATATTATTAATGCATGGCTGGGACTTCTTCTTCTTGTGTGCAGCCGACCACCCCGCTACCGTTGAACGTAGCAGTATCGACAGGATTTGTTGTGGCCGACTGCTATCTTAAGCATTGTCCATCCTTACATTGACCGATTAGTCAAACTGACATTCTCTCCAAGGTAATTGTCCACAAAGTGGTCAATTACTGTCCTTTCTCCTCATCATTCTATAAAACAAGGAACAGGCCATCACTAAGAGAAAATCTCCGAGAAAGCATGCCTGGAACTAATCGCCGAATAACTCGCCAAGAATGACACGATAGATTCAGTAATAATGTACATTCTACATTCATTCCAAACGATTATATGCCATAACTATTGTACGCCAGTGTCATGTAAGGCGATCTTTGGCAGGAGTATTAGAGAGTATGGCATGAGTATGAGTATTATTAGAATGTATGCGACAATTTTTAGGAGAAACCACTCTCGCTGGTTAAAAGTACAGATCGATATTCCTGAGTTGTGTCGTTCTAACTAAGTACAAAATGATAAGTCAACTGACGTATTTATCATCATGTGCGGCCAGGAAACAAATCTTCACCTTCAGCGCATGCGCCGTTTTAAATAAAAACATAAAAAGTAATTGCCTTACCATCAGCAAAGCTGGCTCTAGATTCAAGTCTATAGGATTCATAACGATGAAGACTTGCTGATTCTTGTGAGTCAGTCCGGATGGTTCCTTTAGTGCTGTTTTACAGTAGTACTGGACCCACCCGTGCTTCCCCAAGAATGTAGAGGGCAGACCTAGAGGAAGACCCAGTTTGAAGGGGAAAGAATGAACTCCGGGTGATAAGATGATCATTCTATCCGATTCGACGGTTCTTTCAGATCCTGGAAACCAGAAGTCAAACATTAGTGTCAGAATGTAGAATATTTAATGATGGATGTTCTAAAAAAATGTTATGGATATTATCAGGAAATGTTATATCCAGTGTACTACTGACATAATTTAAACCCTCTTTGAACCTTTAGATTATTAAATGATAGTACTTCAAAATATCATCCTACAAAGGCTATTCCTAGAAGAAATAACAAAATGTTTTCCTCCCTTTTAATTAATTCAAAAATAAAATATATGTTCCTTTTGGCACAAACAGAGGGGCTACCCAAATTCAGTTTCCTTTATGAGTAAAAACATAAAAAAATTTCAGTTATAGTTACGTAAGTTCTGCGTTTTTAAATACAACTTATAAATGGGAAAGCTCGACTAATGAAATTGGGCGTTTAGAGCTTATTACGTAGCAGATTATTGTTAGATTAATGTCAAATTTTTGTCGAGATCCAACAAAGAGAAAATCTGTCTGACTATTCATGTATTTGAGAATATTATAACTAAGAAATTCACTGAACTAGATGAATGAAATTGGCATACATTTGACCATTAGCACAGAAAAATTATATATATATATATATATATATATAGTGGTGTTCAAAATTGTGGACACTTTTGAAAATCGTTGTTGTCTAACTTTGTATACTTATAGAAAATGTAACATTTCACAAAATGCAATGCAAACTCTTACATATCATTTTAAAGAGAATTTAAGGCTGTTTCAATACAAAAAGCAAAATTCAAATATTTTCAATACAAAAAAAAAGTTATTCGTACTTTAATCTGAATAACAAACACAGTGATGAAGTGGATTGTAATTTCTAACTTTCCTGGCCAATCATTGTTCTTGTTCTGGGAACCAATAAAATGTTAATAACAGCCAAAAGAAGATAACATCATGTTTATAGTTGACAAAGGTCATTATTCTGCTTGTTTCTATAGAAGGAAGACTGTTTTTTATATAATCAAATCACAAGTAAAAAATTTTGTTAAGCTTTTTAATATTTAGTAGGAATTGTTGTAAATATTTCTAATATTTAGTCATGAAGCAAAGCCATCAAATAAAAGAATAGATTGGACACTTAGATAGTGAACTAAGATTATTGTGTTACATGAATATGGTCTTTCCAATACTGAAATTGCAAAACAGGTGGGGGGGTTCAGTAACTATATATGGCGTCCGAAAGTTTTGTTTACTATATCAGGAGACAAATTCAATAAAAAAACTAAGCAGGAAATGTCTGAAAAAGGTACACCACATCTGCTCATGACAGAAGAATAAAAAGACTATGTCTCCATGATTGAAGAATGTCATCAACGGCCACCAGAAGTGAATTGAATGATGCTGGCATTTATGTCAGTTCAAGAACAATCAGGAGAAGACTATTAGATGTTAGATTAAGAGGTTAAGAGGTAGAATTCAACGAAAAAATTTACAGCAATGTATAAAAAAATTACAGTGGGCAAAAGAACACATTAATTGACCAGATGATCAGTAGTTACAAGTTATACTATGTGGTGAAACAAAGATATTGTTATTTGGTAGCGATGGCGAAAATAAGTAAGACATAGAATAGGCGAAGAGCTACATCCTGACTGAAGGCAACTATGAAGAGCTCAGTTAGTGTAATGATTTGGCCATGCATGTCAGCAGACGATATTGGTCCCCTTCATATTATCGATGGGACATTAAATGTAGGAAAATACATTGACACTATCCTAGAGACAAAACTTACACCTTCCATCAGTGATCTCTTTCCCAACAATGCAACATTTATTTTTCAGCAGGATTCAACTCCTTGCCATACAGCAAAAATATAGAAAGTGTCATCTAGTACAGAAAGCATTGAGTTATTATCATGGCCAGGAAACAGCCCTGATCTCAAAATTATTGAGAACTTATGGCACCGTTTGAAAACTCCTATACATATGAAGCGTTCATCAAATAAAAGAGGATAAATTAAGTCTATAATTGTTTCCTGTCATCGTGTAATAACGAAGGAAGATCTTAAAAATATCGTCAGCTCAATGAAACATCAGTGTGAAGCTGTAATAAAAAATAAAGGCTACCTTACTAAGCACTGGTAACTCACTGCAGTCATCAGCATCTGACGTATGTCGATAATTAATGCCACTCAACTTTTTTTGTATTACAAATATTTGAATTTTACTTTTGGTATTCAAATCAGCATTAAGTTCCCTTTAAAATGATATGTAATTTTTACCATTTTGTGAAAGTTTACATTTTCTATAAGCATACAAAGTTTGAAAACATTAAAATTTTCAAAGGTGTCTACAATTTTGGCCACCACTGTATATGTATATATATATATATATATCCCTGATCCAGTTCTACTTTTTTTATTTAGCTAATTCAACAAGCGTTCTGTAGAACTGCTGGACTCAGCATTTTTTCGCGCACAAAGGGATAAAAATTCCTAATGCTTACAGCAGTCTTTCAAGGATACCTAAGATTTATTTCCTTAAATCGACATATGTCAAAGAAATCCCTATCAAAATCTCACAGTAAAATCACCGAAGGGAAAAATATCTTTTGATCTTGTGTCGCGATGGACTCTGACGCATATTTTATGATCCTTTGTTTCTTCTACAAATTATGCCTCCAGAAACTACATCGAAGTTAACAAGTCTGTTCTCTGTCAAGTATCTGCAAAAACATGTTTACACATACACGAACACACGCGCGCGCACACACACACACACACACACACACACACACACACACACACACACACACACACATTTGTATCTATCCATATATTTGTGTTCTATTTGTGCGTTCAAAGTAAATATTGCAAACAGTAATAATCTCTAAATCTCCAAGGATAGCGGTATCGAATTAAAGCTTTATGATATAATATTTTTCCAAGAAATTCTGTTTAAAAATCAAAAATAAAGACATAGATTATTTGTACTTTCACAAAATATTGATTTATAAATTTTATGCTACGAGATTTTGTGCATTTAAATATCAACATACCAATTAATAAAATGCGCCTCTACATCATTTGACTAGTGATATCAATTTACATATAATTTTCCCCTTGCATCTTTTGTTCAGAATTCATTATTAATATCTCGAAAACACAAAAAATTAATATCTAAATTGGCTAATTTTTAACATTCATTATCTATTCTATACGATTTATATAATGATCTTTCGAAACCTAGTGTCTTATCAAAGATGGTAATTGTTGTGTAATACAATATTCATTCAATTATCGAGGCAGTACTGAGAGGCAGTACATTAAAACTGAGAAGTTTTTTTCAAAAAAAGGAAGAACGCGGTTGCTAATGTTCCCAGAATTTATGAAATAGGGAATTTCGTAATGGCAGTATCAGCTTATAACATTTCTAAAGGTAAGGTTACGAGTTGATAATTAAAAAAAAATATTTTGTAGCATCAAATGGCAATTTAATCTGATATTGTTTATGATGAAATTTTCCTGAAACGTTAAATTTTAATGAACAAACGCTGGTTTGGTATTTCACAATGATTCAAAAAGCTGCTTTTATGTTTAAAAAAATATTTTTAAATATCAATATTAACACATTGGGCACGGTACCCTACGCGCTCAATGCGCTTCCAGGGCTGGCACATTTTTGAACGCTCTAGAAGCTTGCTTGGCAAGCAATAGGATGCATATATGTACATTTTTAATTTTCATTTGGTATTATATTTACATAAAATATTCTGCAATATTACTATATATTTTATACATAGTATTTATTATGTAATATTTTTTTAAATTTTAACTATTATTTATTTCATAGACTTGAATAATGCTTTAGAGTGTAATAATTGATAAAGCATATTCTCTTGTGCAATGGTGTTCGACACGATTTGCAGCAGTATCTTGTTTCAAGACATTAAGAGCCGCTCACGAATTTTCTCGTGTTTCGAATCCTTTCTGCTACGGATCTTTCACGAGTTTTCTCGTATTGCGTTTCCCGTCTGTTATTGCTTCATAAATAACAAAGTTATAATGATTTTAGAATGTACAAGTTTGCCTAAAAACGTGCTGCTCCAGGCGTATGTCTTAATGATTTAGTTACGGTCCTTAATATATTAAATATTTGTCTCTGGTTGGTTATGCATCGATTTAGTAGAAGAAACATGAAAATGGCCACTATGTTCGGCCTGCTAAAAACGAGAAATCTCGTGACCCGTACGTAGTGTGTTAAAATATAATTATTGAATTCAATTAGATATTCCTCTGAGAAGCAGTTTCGATTCGATCTGGCTCTCGTTGTGTTTTGAAGGAAATTAGATAAAATCTGGGAAATTTAGCTGAAGAACTTTTTAAGTTTCATTACTGAAGCTGTTCGAAATCATAAATGTGAGTAATTCAATGATTCATGAATATATAAGGACTAGTCAAATAAAAGCAGAACAAGTTCCTCAGAATTAAATAATTTTTTTTCTTCAAAATAAACGCCAAAATCATACAAGCACACGTTCTATTGGTTCACCAAGAGGCGACTACTTTGTTCGTAGAAGTTACTTGGCGGTGATTGAGACCAGTTTCGAACAGTGCCCATGAATTTGTTGCCTGATCATAAAAAGCATTGTTTCAGTTCCATTTCCAGCGGAACAAATACGACAAAACTATATGACGAAAAATCGGAGCGATATGGTGGGTGTTCAATTACTCTCCATCAAAATTTCGTCAGTTTGTTCAACGTGCAAATGGCAGTGCATTATCACGGAGCAAAACCACTAATGTGAAACTAGAAATGTGTGCCAATCTTGCATATGTCATTGAACAGAAAATGTTCTCCGAATCCTTCATCATTTGCAGATTCAATTCTCCAAATTCAATATTTTTTGAGATTAAAAAACGTAAGATGTCACGATATTCTTATTTAATCGCAAAAATGACGTAGACGCTTAAGAAATGCCAACCAACTGTTGCTATGTTTCGAGCGATTATTTAAGTGGAATCCATTCCGCAATTTATTTATTATCATGTGAGAACATGATGTTGTTTTGGTTTGCGATTTTTGAAGTCACAAATTGTACGGACAGAAATTTGGCGATTTATCGCCTTTGAGGCATCAGTTTTTCGCTTTTTGAGTTATTAGAAAATGGCAAAGAAGGTAGTCACATTTAACGACTTATCGCCAACAAAAAGTTACAATTTTGCGTGAATGCACCCCCAATATACGCGATTCTCCTATCTGGCCAAAAAAAAAGTATTTGTAAGAAGTATCGCCCTAAGAAGCACAAAGAAAATGGGAATGATCGCGAAATAGCGAGGTGAAGTATTGAAACTTATATATATATATATATATATATATATATATATATATAGAGAGAGAGAGAGAGAGAGATTTTGTATTTTTAATTTCGTATATTCTCTCCCTGGAGACACTCATGATTTATTTACAGGAAAGCGCAGCGCGGCACAAAAGCAGAAGTAAGAAAAAGGGACGAAACAAATGATCACTAGTCTTATATAACATGGGATTTCCTGCCACGCTCCAATTCAATACAAGTGGTGACCTTTGCCAAGGGCACCGAAAGTATCATTTTCACTTGATACGTAGACTGATTGCGCAGTAATTTTTTTACACAGTTTCAGTTGAATTAATTAAATAGAAAGTGGAATTGTATCAGGAAATAAGAGAATGAAATTATTATGGGCTAAATTAAGATAAAGCTTTGGAAATTAATTTGGATTAAATTATATATATATATATATATATATATATATATATATATATATATATATATATTTAATTGTATGTATGTATGTATAATTTTTTTTTTTTAATTTTCAATTTTTCTAGCTAGCAAAAAAAGTTTTGAAGCTCGAACGATTTTCAGATGGAAAAAATACCCCCCTCCACCCCTCCGAAAAAACTAGCTTTTTCTAAATATCGACGCATGCATAACCTTATAGTCACTGATTGTTTCAAACCAGTTTAACTGGTTTTTCAAGAAAAACTGGCCTCAAGAAAAAGAATATTTAGAACTCGATTAATTTTGAGATGATCAAAAACTACCGATTTTTTAAATGTTGGTGATTGCGAAGTATGAGTCATGGAGAAACACGATGTTTTTCTGTTTGATGTATAACCAAGTGACATAAAAAATAATAACTTTCACACATGAAAACTTGAAATTTGCAATAGCAGATTTCAATTAATTTTTTTTGTTTGTTTTTCTGAATTCCCGCTCTACCTCTGCATATTGTTTTGCCATATTTATACAAAATTCGCCAAATGGAAACTTGCACTTTATTTTTATCTGATACATCCTTAAAATGTTTCTTGAACCTATATATAATAAGAAGATAACAAACAAAAAATTTGCTCTCTTTGTTTCATTTTCAAAGGTTTTCTGCGCATGAGCAACTGCAACTTATTCTTTCTCTTCAATGAATAGTTAATAATGTGAACTTTTACATGCATTGAAAATGGGCAACTAATAATTAATTCATTGTTTTGAGTATAATTTAGAGTCTCACTGAATCTCCGACTTCCAAATTTAGCCAGATAACGTGTGGAGTTAAAGAAAGGCATGGAATAAACAGTAATGAATTTATTTATGTCAAGTTTTTTAATGTAGTTAATGTTAACGTTACATAAAATTCACCCCAATAACAATTGTACTTCGAAATAAAATAATTCTAAAGTAATCGTTTGCAAGAAAAAAATAAAGACTCAAACGATTTTCTAAAGCTTTGCACTTTTCTATTGAATAACATACTTTTTGCTAATAGTTAGGAAGTTTGCCAGGTATAAAAATAAGATGAAAGTAATAGTTATTTAATTATTCATACATCAGTTGTATTCTTCTTTAAAATACTTAATGTTTGCAAGTTTTTTAAAAAATCTTCTTTTATTAAAGTAATCAACTTCGTAAATAATAAAAAAATTGTGTTAATATTAATTTGTTATGGGAATGAATTGCATAAAATACATTAATGAAATTAAATACCATCTTTTCATGGTTTCTTGGTTCCAATTTTATTTTGCATTAATAAACTGAGCTTCATGGGTTTTAATTTATTAGCTGTCTGAAATTCAAAAGAAATAAAAAGTTTTCATAAAATGGCATTTTTTTGGTATAACATTGATATTTCTTAGCTTAATATTTAGGAAAAAGAATTAAAAATTTTATGCAAATGCAAATAAATATTCTTTATGATGTCGCTATAAATATGTTGTTTACAAATCTGTATTTTTTTTATAAATCATACCTTATCCTGTTTATAATCTTTTATTCTATAAATATATCAATAAATATGTTTTAATAAAAAAGCAGATTTTAAATAAAAATACTACACTTAGACTAATAAATTATCTCAATAATTCTTTAACCAATATTTATCTAATATTGCCACAGTAAAAAGATTTCTGAATAAAAAAATAACATTAGAAACATTAAAAACACTTCATCAATTCAGAAATTTAAAAAAAAAAGTTGTTGTATATGTCTATATACAACTGTTATATAAAAGCGTTACCTTTGATATTAAAGGCTATTAAGTTTGCTGATATTATTAATAAAATCATCATGGATATTTTCTGTTGAATGGATGTTGCGTTAAAGTATTAACAAAATTTACATCATAACATTTATTTCAATTCCATTTTTAATAATAAAATTTATTCCTTTATTTACATGTTTTACGTCAAAATAGAAATATGGTTGTATTAAACATTAAAATTAATAGAATACTTTATATTTTTATATTCGAGCCTTTGTTCCAAGAGTTCATTAGCTTATGTATGTAAAAAATGAAAAGTTAATAAAGCATAAAATTAAATTATTTTAACAGTTTTTATAAATAAAAGTCTGCAATAATAGGTTGTAGAAAAATATTTTAATATCTGATTCGTAACAGGAAGTAGTAATTCATAGACATAATCAGCTATGAAAAGTAGCTAGATTCATTCTTTAAACCATAATAATTTTTAAGCCTAATGTTTTCCTTTTTTTAATTTTTTTCATGCTTTTGTAATTTACTGTAAATGATTAATGTAACAAATATATAAATTATCTCTGTATGATAATAACACAGAAACTAGGAGTTACCATAATAAGCAACATTAAGTAAGAAACACAAATATATTTTGTACACTGAAAGACTTATGATTGCAATTTTCTATTTCCTCAAAACTTAAAATGGTCCCGGTCAGCGGATCGTTCTAATAAATGTGTATATCATTTAAAAAATTAATAATTGCATAATTTTCACAATTCATTTCCTCAAGTTCATTCTAGGATTGCAATTGCATATTTTTTATTAATTAATTGAAGGTTTATACCATGTATAAAAATATATTCTTTCTTTGTGTGTAATATTAACACATTAGCCCACGACCCCCATTTAGGTAATTTAGAACGGCGCCACTTGGTGCCAGAAATATATTTGATACTTCTGAGTTTTATTTTATACTAGCCGCCTTTGGCGACCAGCCGGTTCGCCAATCTTAATGTTCGTTAAAATTTTAATAATTAAATATTTTATGCAATTTCTACTTTAATAGCTTCTTCATCAAAATATTTTAAAACTTCAAATTCATTTATTCATTCATAATATTATAAAGGCCTTCAGTCATAACGTAATATGTATCTCTCTCATTTTCTGTTAGCAGCCGTAGAATTTATGCTTTAAATTAAAGTGGAAAGAATTTATCTTCAATTAATATAATAATATTTTTTACTGAAACAAAGCATTTTTTTATAATCTGATTACTGAAAATAGAGTCACTCAGCGTTTAAACTTTATGGGCACTAAAGAATATTTTTTTAAATTTATGTAATATCTCAAGAGTTGGTCAACAAAATTTTCTTAGATTCATTATGAGCAGATCGATTAATTAATAATGTTTAAATTTAAATGCATCAAACACTAAGAAAATAAAACGAATCGTTTAAAATAAACGGTTGAAAACAGGTTTTAAAAAAACTACTTAAAAAACGATGTACTTAAAACTATAAGCATATACAAAAAATATATAACTAACATAAATACAATTTACTTACAAAAGCATGCATCTAACCCAAAAATAATTTAAATCATCCATTGATAACGTTGTCATGGCAACAATCAGAACAGAATGCGCATGCGTGAATTTTCTTCGCCGGTTACGTAACGCAAATACGTGATTTTTTCTACGCCAGTTGGGGTAACGCTATGCGGTTTAGAAATTTTTAATTTCCTTTATTCTGTTTTATTTTAATTCAAAAGTACTTCAGAATGAATCTGAAAGATTGATTCATTAACAATGTTTAATTTTAAATGCATCAAACATTAAGAAAATAAACAGAACCGATTGAAATAATCCGCCGAAAAATTTTAACCCTAGCCTCATTACTGTTGGGAGAAAAAAATAACTGAAGCCTTTCTCGTTTGGCGCTGGGGATAATGGAAGATTTTTTTGGCGGAAAAGTTGGCGGTGGGAAAAATGGAAGATTTTTTTGGCGGGAAAGTTAGTTTTTAATTAATAATTAAAATTCTAATTAAAAATTCGAAAAAAGAAACCCCAGGTGCACATTCCCAACCTCCAAGGTATACATGTACCAAATTTGGTAGCTGTATGTCAAACGGTCTGGCCTGTAGAGCGCCAACACACACACACACACACACATTGAGCTTTATTATAAGTATAGATATAGATGTATCAATCATAACTGTGTGTATTCTGTGATTCGTTTCTTTATAACAAGCGGGCAAATTTGAAATTTTTAATAAACAGAAGGAACAGAAATGTCTTATTTGAAATTTGAAATTTTGGTTTGGGTTTATATTATAATGAAATACCGTACATATTATATGTAATTTAGAAATTTAAGTAACGTTTTATTATTTACTCAATCTTTTATTTTTTTATTGAAACGAATTTATTGATCATTTTATAACGAATCTGTTTTTCTAAGAGATCAAGTATTTTCCAAAAAAAAAAAAAAAAAAAAAAACATGATTTGAATATATTTATACCGTTTCAAAAATTTTTTGAACATATATATACATAATTTGTCCTTCCAAAAATTAAAAAAATGGCAGTTAATGGATTAAGATATTTAATTTTGCGGTTAGACTTGAGATTAATGTATTGCCACCAAACTTAAATTGTTTTGAGGCGATTTATCGCCAAATATAATCTAGACATTTTTTTTATTACAGTTCCAAAAATCATTTGTTGCCATTTCTGGTAATTATCCAAGATGGCGGACTTCTGGAGAGTTTTTGGATGAGTGGCATGGTTTGACGAAAATCCGCACATTAATCTTAAACTTATTAATTTTGTTTTTAAAACATTCAAAAACACATACACACATACACAAAAATAGAAGTATGTATTCTTTGTAAGATGTAAAGTGAAATGTGAATATTTTTTAAAATGTCCTCTTATTATCATTATTGATACTATTGAATTTGTGCCTCATGTTTTGACAGATCTTTTTCAAATGATGTATTCTTTGGATTTGTGGAAAGATTAAACATATTTTAATTTGCGAGTGTCACTTGAACGAAAAATATTACCTTTTTCTATTTTATTTAGATTTTAATTTCTTTTATTTTTATACTGTTTGCAAATGATATCAGCAAAAGTCACTGGAAAACCAGATGGAGTGCAAGCTTTATCGATGTATTACTTATGATCGAACGAAAATAACGAAATAAATTTATTTATTGTGGTTTTGATCTTGCTAAATTTTATTATGTCAAGGCTAATGCCATGAGGTTTCTTCTAGTATAAATAGTCTTATATGAATAAATATTATATTAGTTTAAAGAATTTAAATAATTTTTAAAAATATTTCGCGCTTATTTTGGCAATAATTGTGTTATTATTCTACTAATCGTTTGGTCATAAGATTTTCCCCTCACATAATTGTTATTAAATTAAATTATAATCCTATTTATTTTTGAAAATATTCTTATAAAATCACAGTAAACGTAATTAACTTAACTTGAATGATTTAAGTATATTAATTAACTTAATTAATTTAATAAAATTAAAACTTAATTAATTAAACTTAAAACAGCGTAAGCTTATTTCACATAGTTCTAATTTCTCACATGAATGAATGCGCATGGATTCATTCATTATTTTACATATAATTAATAATCAATTATTTGTCGGTATGCGGTTATATTCTGTCCTTCATGAAAGATCTTTATGCAAGATTATAATTCTTAAAGGAATTTTCATCTTTTAAGGAACTTTAAACTTCCTTAAAACTTATTCGGAATTAGTTTAATTATAAAATCATAGATTAAAAGATAATATTGTTTAATTAAGATCTTGATTTAAGTGCTTTTTACCAGAGCTATATGATAGTTGGGATAAATGTTCGGTATTATGCAAAGTAATTTGGCAACAACTCGCAATGCAAGGATTGTTCACCAGACGATCGCATGAAAGAGAAATATTTTTATTTATAATTGATTTAATTTGATATTTTAATGTGCAATAAAATAAGAAAGGAACAGTAATTTAATTATAAAACGTTTGAAGCATAATAATGATTTTAGAAAATAACATTTCAATAACTTTAACATAAAAATTATTAGTTTTAATCTTTATTAACTGAATTCATTCTATTCTACTCAAATTTAATTTTCAAACCGAAAATATACGTTTGAGAAAAAGAATTGTTCACAGTCTTTGATCTATCAAATTCTAACTTTGAAAAATTTGTTTTAATTTGATAGTCGCTAATCAATCATGGATCTTTATGTTAATTTTTAAAAATTGTAAGATGGATGTACAAAAAATAATAATTAATTTTTTACTCAAATTATGCGCTCACTAAAATTCTTGCTGGTATCATGAAAAACTGAAATCTGTTTCTATCAAATTAAAAAAAATCAAAAAAATACAAGATAAAAAAATTAATAAAAATTAAACTAAATCATATAAACAGAAGAGTGTTGACACCCAACCCTAAAATAACTATACAATTAGAATAGAAAAAAAAAAATAGAAAAGAAAATAATAGAAATAAGATTAAGATTATTTTTCAGTTAAAAATATTCCAAAAATAATTTAAAATCGTCTGGCAATGCTTTTAGCGAAAGTTTTTTAAATTAATATCAATTTCAATAAAATTATCTAAAGACATTAAATTCTCTAAAAATTAATTGATAATATCAAAACACATTTTAATTTGAATTCTTATTTCTACTTATCTTAGAATCCATGGACTTCAAAATAAGATGAAAAATATTAAAATAATTAGCACAGAAAAAAAAGAAAGATAGCAGTTATTCATATGACAGTTAATTTCACTTCTATGGAATCAAGCGCAATAAAAAGAAGCATAAATCAGTTTACCGGATATAAGATAAGGAAGACAACGAATTTTTGAATACGTTTTGAGGTAAAAGTACTTTCAGTTTGCTTTGTCTGAAACATTTGGCCGACGTCAATTTATTCTGATAATCTTACAAGAAATAGAAGCAGATGTATGAATAGGAGGGTATTTTAAACCAGGATGAAGAATACAAAAGAACAACGCCATCCTTGATTTAGAAAATTCTATTTCATAGAAAAATGTGTATTTTATTCTTTTCGCGGAAGATAGGTTTTTTCAGGATTCTAGAGAATATATATATTTTATATATTCATTAAGCCGCCTTCCATTAAAAGAGATTATCAAGAATTCAATTTAAATCCTTTGTTCTTTATTTCTATTTTGAAATAAGAGTAACCATTAACTGCAAGAAATAGAATAAATACTTTTCTATTTTTGATATATAATGGAATAATGGGAAAACAGTCAAAATAATTGTTCAACACTTTTTTTTTTTTTTCGTATATGATACACATAAAGAAAAAAGATTATAACATTAAAAATTTAGAAACTCGGGATTTCCCCGAATTTTCGAGTTTTAAATTCTTCTGAGTAATGCCAGGTTTACACTCGGCCAGTTATAAGACGGCAAGTAGATAACGCATGCGCAGAAAGAAACTGATTTATGTTGGCCACAATTTCATAAGACAGATTCAAGTATTCTATGTTTGGGTATAAATTGCCGTTTTGGCGTCCCAGAATTTTTCTTTTTCACTGCGTATTGTATTAAAAGAATGAATATTTACATAAAAAAACATGGTAAAATAAATTTAAAAAAAGGGTCAATATACCTAAATTTGGAAAACTTCAGAAAAGAAAGGACCAATAAAATTTCAAGAGAAGCACAACCTCGCATCAGAAAGAACAAAGAGCAAAAATAATCTACGAACTAATCTACGATAAGTGATCAATTTTTTTCACGCCAAAAAAAAAAACCCCGCCAAATTTTACAAATGCATGCGCAGTAAGAAAAAATACAATACAGCTGCTCGTAGTTGTCCCATCGGGACAATTACTTGCCATCAACCGAGCAGCATTTTTCAGCTTTTCTACGCATGCGCTGTCTACTTGCCGTCTTATAACTGGCCGAGAGTAAACCTGGCATAAGAAAAAGTATCATTTTTGGAATTACGAATGCATTTGACTGTGAGAACAGTAATTCAAAAATGAATAAATGCACTAATGAAATTTCATATGAGATCTTTACCAAAGAATTGAAAATCTGCATCAAATGTAGAACAACTTACATCAATCGAAGTAAAGGCTGCAAATCTGTTTATCCATGTTAATAGGAAAACTATTAACAGCTAACTGGATTACATCTGTGAGCAGTTTCTCAAAACATTCTAGCATAATATCTAATAAAATTGTTATAACAGAGAACGCCTCGCATGGTATTGGGGGACGGAATATTAATCTTTGGCGTGAAATCAGCATTTTTATTGAATTTGTCGTGTCATCCTTGGCGAGTTTTTTTTTTTTTTGCGATTAATTTCTGACATGCAAAATAGCATTGAAAAATCGAATTTATGTTTTAGTCGCATTTCTTTCAACCGATTAAAACAAAAATTTGATACATAATTACAGTTGTAGTCTCAAAATCCCATAACAAATTTGACATATTTAATTCATTGCCTTTATTGAATTATCGCGTTTAAATGTTTTTGGAACTACAGACGGACAAATGGTAAACGCTCGCTGGATTTGGTTCAAAATTTGATGGGTGTCGTCTGCATTATAGATTTTAAATCTGTTTATTTATTTTTTCTACCTTGCTCTCTATGTTTTGGTAGTTATCTTGTTAAATTACATTCGAAGAACAGGACAGATAGACTTCCTCTGAACGGATTTTGCTCAAAATTTGATAGAAATCTACAAATGTGGTGTGAAGATCGGATACCAAATTTCATCATTCCAACTCAAAACGTTTTTGAGATATCATTGTCACAGACAAACGGACATTTTCCAAAAATGAGTTCTTCGAACTCAGGCAGATCTAAAACTGGGTGATTCGTCAAAATCTCGAGTTAGAAGTTTTTGATGATTACTATACTTTCTCTATACTATGTTCGCGAGAAAGTAAAAAGACTATTAGAGCAGCAAATATGTCACTAGTTTTTTAAGAATATTTGCATGCCACTTTCGTAAAAGAAAATTATAAACTCAGTCACTGAAGTAAGATTGTGTTCTCTAGATGGAATTCGACATTCTAATTCATTAATAGCTATCGAGATATCACATTGGCCTAGTGAGTCCTAAATCTTTAATAATACAATGCTTTTTAATGCAAGTTTAATAATAATTATTTCATAACCACTTCTAGATTACCTGTAGACAACTATACTGTCTATTTATGTAAAGGGTGTCTCAAAATTAAAGCAAGATTTGAATTTGCCACCATTCGTGCAGTAAAATGTTGGCAAACTTATTAAAAAACCATTTGACAGCTGATAGTTTAGGGTTAATAAAAATGGAGCTTTACATGATAGAGCAACGTGTTTTCATTGTTGAACAATATTTCAAAAATAATGAAAGTCTGGTGGTTACAGTTCGAAAATTAGAGAAATGGCTCCTTGGTTAGCCTGATTTAACACCATTGGATTTCTTTTTATGTGATTATATGAAGGTCTATGCCAACAAGCCCGCAAGCACACATGCATTGAAGGAGGAAATTCAACGATGCATCAATGAATTTAAGCCACATTTATACAAAATGGTCATAGAAAAAGAGTGCGTATATGCCAGAAAAGTCGTGGAGGCCATTTGTCCTATTCCATACATAAATCTATCCTGTTACTTTACAATTCAGTAAAAATATAACAATTTAAAGAAAAAAACTGTCCTTTTTGTGTAATTTAAATTTTGCGTTAACACGTTGTTCTATCGTGTAACGCTAAATTTTTACTAATCTATCAGTTGTCAAATGGTTTTTTAATAGGGTTATTAACACGTAACTGCACGAATGGTGACGAATTTAAAACTTGCGCTGATTATGGTAACCTTTTATTTGTGCTGTAAAAAAATATATACTTATAAAATTTTTCAAATTAACATTGTGTAATTGAATCAATTATTTAATGGGCATTGCATTTGGTTTTTAATTTAATCCTTTTGTTGAAAAAAAATGAAAAACAAATATTGCGAGGATTCTACCGGCCTGTAGCTCCAACAAATCAGGAGCCTTCCAAAAAGATTTCGCAAAAAACAACAATCCTCTTCTAATCGTTTTATATACCGCCAAACCTTTTTGCTTAACTGATCATGATACTGTACTTAAAAGAGGAAAGAAAAAATTCGGTATTATCATGTATGGAAAAAAAGAACAACAGTTTTTGGGATTATTCTCTAACAAAGGAAACCGCATTAATACGGATTTCGCATCATTCCATCACTACCATTATAGGACAATATTCTTTTTATGGCCCCATTTCCTCTTTATGAGAAATAACATCTATTCCATTACAAACACCGTGATATTATTCCCGAATAACATAAAAACTATGTCACTGCTCCTCCCCGATTTTCGTTCCTCACATAATCTCACGCTTAATTGATGAGATCACATTTCCTGAAGACATTTTCACAAATGTTCTCCACTGTAGGTAAAAGCCTTTGTGTTTGTAGAGAAAAAAATAAGTGACACATGACATATCCATAAGTGTATTAATCCATGAAAAAAGAAACAAAATTGATAGAATCTTATGTGATGCGTATGAAAAGAACCAAATCTCTAGAACAAACGAGGAATTCCATTTTCATCGAATCGCTGGATGAAGTTTCAATTATTGTTTCCTCTACTATGAAATCCGTGATGTAATTTTAAATAATTAAACTTAAAACGTTTGAAGTGTTTTAAATTGAAATATTATATTTCAGATTTTAATATCCTTTTTTGAAACGTCTTAAAGGGTAAGTAGCTAAAATTCTTTTTCGAACCTCTATATACAGAAATGGTTCTCATGAGATGACATAAAAATTTCATCATATACTCTTAGATCATGGTCTCTACTACCTAAAGCCAGCTTCTATTCCAAAAATTTATATATATAAATGTTATGGTTAGTTTAATTAGTTGGTTATTATCAATACTAACCATGGCTATTCATATATATGTGTATATATACATATATAATCATCCAGGGCCGTCTGGAAAGCTGGGTGAAGTTTGAAAATATCCTCTCTGACGCAGAATCGTAACTTTTCTTTTGACATTTAGAGACTCGGGAAATCCATTTTATGAGTACGAATATATCTAACCATGAATTAAAAATAGTTATACGATCGTAAATTTCACGTTTTATTAAAGTTTTTTTTAAAGCTGGATTGTAGCAAAGGTTAATGAGCTGAAATCTGCTCATTAATATTATTCTCCCTTCAGTTAGAGGTTATTGTAAATATTTACTTTCAGCATTTTTTACTTTGCATTTGACATTGCATTTCATTGGAAGCGTGGATTTCAGCGTGTCGGAATGGAATTTTATTTTTCTTAAGATTGTTTTATTTCCTTTTATATAACGATTTTATAATATTTTAAAAATCAGAAACACTTTTTTCTTCATTTATTCATATTATTTTACTTCTCGGTATTTATACTTGGCAGATTTCATTATTTTATGCGATACAACTTTTTTTGTTCCAAACCTATATTACTATTAATTCACGGATTCGAAAACCTTCCGCACTTTTTCGCTTGCGCCGGGATTCGTTTATTTAATTAAAAAAAAGGGGTGAGAAGAAAGATGGAAAGAGGAAATGTTTACATTTAATAATAAATTAAACTCGGATTATTCGAGAATTTAGGAGGTGTAAAAAGTGCGGATAACTCGTAATAATCTGGAAAAAGAAATTAATTCACAATACAATACTTTAAAGCAATTTTTCTTTACTATAAGAAGCCTGCGCATTAAATTATGATGCCTTAAATGGAAGATTTCTGTTCTTGAAACTTAATAAATTGCTTCTTTTTTTTATCCATGATTTTCTTTTCTTTACAACATTTTGAAATTAACAACGGTACGTAACTTCGGTCACATTTAATGACATTATATAAAATATTCTTTGTGCCACTCTTGAAAGCTTTTTTTGCCTCTTGAACTAGCCATATAAGCAATCAATAAGCAATTTTCAGATAAAATAAAATAGTACGTTCAGAAATGACAAGACACTTACATATATGTGGGGGAAAAATCGGAATAAAGTGATTGAACAGATAAAACATCTAATGAGGCATAAATCAAGGTCAAAAAATGTCTATGCATTCAGGAAATACTTCCGCGTCTCATCCTGTAGCAATGTAGAATTTCTTAAAAGTGATATCGAGATACCGAAACGAACTTATATCTCATTTCTTTCTATTTTTGGATCACCATTTGTTTCAACCCTATTTGAAGGATTAGTTCTGATATGAGTGTTTAAAATGATATTGAATAAAGAACATTCTATTGCAAGGAAGAAAAACTTTTAATTATATATTTACTTTTAAAGAGTACATTAGTTACAATATACTTTACATCTAAGTGTTAATTGCATCTAATAATAATGATTTTTATTTCTTAAACACACTGCCAATGTGGATGAGATTTTTTTTTCAATTTTAATTAGTTAATATGTGACAATCATACCCAACATATTATTAACAGATAACAGCCCTTTTATATGGGCATATCTTCTAATAATTATCAACAGGCAATTTAAAATTTCGGTAAGTATTAATAATCATTAGTTATTATTAATACTAATCGCAATTATTATTAATAATAAGTGATTAATCACATTGATCGGGACACATTTATGCTATGGAAATAATCTCTATATTTGAATTTTCATATCTAATAAAAATGAATAAAACGAAATCAAAACGATTCTTTAAAGTAATAAATTAGTTAAGTATATCTTATATTTTCTTGTGTTCAAATTCAGATATAAAATGAAAAATGACGCATTCAGCACGATTAATCACGGATATAACAAGGAAAAAAATGTCGCTGCCATAAATTTTCCAAGAAAAAAAAATTAGGTTTTGACATTTCTTTTTGATAAAAAAAAAGAAGAGAAAAGACTTGTTTTACACAAGAATGAAGGTGTGAGAAAAGCTTTGGCAGAAAATATTATCTTGGATTTCAAACCCGAGACCATACGAGAAGCGTCCCTCCATTATCTTCACAATGCCTTGGCTTTGAAGTTCAGCTTATGATCTACTGGAAAGACATATTTTTTTTTCTTTCTGTGCGAAAAAAAATCTGATTTCCATTATGATTGTCGGCACGAAAGGAATTTTCTTCCTTTACTAACTTTCTAAAGGAATAAAAAGAATTTTTAAAAATGTGTGGAATTTTTTATTCTTAGATTCTTAAATTTCTTTTGACGGAATCTTTTGCTGTTTCGTGATCGTTTTTATTTCTTCTCGATGAATGGTATTCAACAAATTGACATAATTCTGTCATCTTCAGAGTGTGTTGTTGGAATTAAAGTGAAATGATTTTTTTTCCAAAAGATGTTTTGAACAAAAATTCCTTTTATTCTTAATTCCTTGGTTAATTTAATACAAATGTAAGTGTTGGAATATTCTTTGTAATTATTTTGTTCGCTTAGATATTTTGTCTCATCTCTTATTTGCTCTGGATATTTATTAAAATTCAGTTTTATATTATTAAGTGTATAAATATGAATCGTCTTTTTTTTAAGTCAAAAACAAGCACTAGTTTATTATAAAAATTAAAGATCAAATCATTCAAAATATTTCCATTCTGAAACTATAAAATCTGTCTATTGTTTCAGTAATAAACTAAATTAGTAAAGAATTTCTGATTAGTCTGATTGCCGAAGAAATCAAGTTACCAAGCCAATGTTTGGTATCTGCGAGGGATTTAACCTCTCTCCAGAAAAAGCATTCTGCACGCAGCGAAACAAATTGTATTCTGAAGGAGCAACATCTGGCGAAATCAGAGGCTAGGGTAAGAAGTGCCAGGAAAGTGACTCTGAAGTTTTTTTTCACTGATCTAGCAACATATAGGCATGGATTATCATGTTGGGGAAACAACATTTTAATGTCTTTCACCATTTTTTGAATATTTCTTCTTAGAGTGTTCGTTCAAATTTATCAACTGTACTTTTGATACTTCTTGAGGTTTTACTTCTATTGCGCGAATAAAATAAAGCGTTGGATTTAAAAAAAAAACATTTTTTCTACGATAAGCATCACAACGAAGAACTCCGACCATATTCTAAATCAAATACTGTTACTTGTATAATTTTAGCGTAACGGTTTGATGCTTTTTTTCATATTTTTCTCAAACTTTAGGATCAAAATGAAGATTTACGGATACGTTTTCAATATTTCCCCATTGATTAACAATCTTTGATCTTTATTAAAATTCGAAATTAAAAAAAAATCGAATTTTTCTTCGCTTTATCCTTTTGAAAAGTCGAAGGAAAAAAAGCTTCATTCTGCTATCGTTAAATGAAAACTAAAAATACAACTTCAAAAGTAGTAACGCTGTGCCTAAAATGTGCGTACAGAATAGACTGGATATTCAAAATTTTACACACTTTGCAATTTCGTGTGTCGTTCGTATTTTTCGTTTTGTTTCCCTTTCTTGATGCCAGGAATGGATTTCCAAAGCAAAAATTACTAGAGTACAAATTTTGGTTAATATACTATGATTATATCGAGGAATATTTGATATTTCGCTTTAAGGGGCCATATCCATATTTACATTTTTAAGATTTATATATTCTTTAGATATTGGTTACAGTATTTTTTTATGTGATATTTTAAAATAATCTGCAAAGATACAATCTACATGTGTAAATAAATTACTATTTCATGCTTGATAGAATGAGTATAGTGAAAATTTCTAAGGGAAAAAATTTCATTCTTTTTCACAAAGAAAAATTTAAGAGCATTGAAATTTATCATTCATTGAGTTTGAATAGACATTATGCTGAACACGCCAAAATGGAAATTTTCATTTTATGAGAGAAAGAAATAGATTTAAATATATATTTTATTGTTAAAAGAAATAATAAGTTTAGTGTTGAAATTAATATCTTACTAATAGAGATAGTAAGTGATTCTTTGAATTCTTTTTTGTGTTTTATTCCTGTATTTAATTATCAGCATATGATATTCTCCTCATTACTGCCAATTACTCATAAATGGAAATTTAATTATACACAATTTAAAAAATAAAATGGTGTGTAATGAGCAAATAAAATCAAAGGAAGTGGTCTCCCTAAAACTTTCCCGCATACTCTCTAATAAACATCATGCAAGGGAATACCTTACATGGCATTGGAATTCAACAGTTACAAAATATTAACTTTTGGCATGAATTTAACATTTTTATTGGATCTATCGTGTCATCCTTGGCGAGTTATTTGGCGATTAATTCCTGGCATGCGTTAACATGCATTTAACTCGTCCTTTTTTTATCATCGTGTAATCTTATATTCGAACAGACGGACTTCTCCTGCATAGATGTTACTCAAAATTTAATAGAAATCCGAAAATTTGGTGTAAAGACTGTATACAAAATTTCAACTATCTAGCTCAGAGCGTTTTTGAATTACCTTTGTCAAGGTCAGATACTACAATTAATCTCTGGCATGCGTTAATATGCGTTAAACTCGGTGTTTTGTAGTTATCGTATTAAATTATATTCGAACTGACAGACAGACAGACTGAATCTCAGCGAATTTTGCTCAAAATTTGTTAGAAATCTACAAATTTGATATAAAGACCATATACCGAATTTCATCCTTCCAGATGAAGGTGATTTTGAGTTATCTTTGTCAAGGAGAGACGAACATTTTCCAAAAATGTGTTTTTCGAATTCAGAGTGTTTAAAATGTGCAAATTCGTCAAAATCTCGAGTTCGAATTTTTTAACGATTACAATACTTTCTCTATACTACCTATACGAGAAAGTAAAAAAGTGCATTTACGGACAAATGTAAATCAGTTTTCTTTCATTTTTTATTAGCAGAAAGTAAAAAAGTGCATTTACGAACGAATGTAAATCAGTTTTCTTTCATTTTTTATTAGCAGAAAGTAAAAAAGTGCATTTACGATCGAATGTAAATCAGTTTTCTTTCATGTTTTATTAGCAGAAAGTAAGAAAAAGTGCATTTACGAACAAATGTAAATCAGTTTTCTCTCATTTTTTATTAGCAGAAAGTGAAAAAGTGCATTTACGAACAATGTAAATCAGTTTTCTCTCATTTTTTATTAGCAGAAAGTGAAAAAGTGCATTTACGAACAATGTAAATCAGTTTTTTCTCATTTTTTATTAGCAGAAAGTGAAAAAGTGCATTTACGAACAATGTAAATCAGTTTTCTCTCGTTTTTTATTAGCAACTTTGAATTCTATACAAATGTCTTTTAATTGCGAAAGACACGTATACAGGATATATGCATATTACAAACACGGAATAAAATTCTCAGATCAATAAAAAATAATTAATTTATTTTACATATCTTTAACTTCCGTCATTCTAGCATTTTTAAAGCCATTATTCTTCTCATAATTTGCTGCTTCTATTACGAATATAAATTCGAAAGAAACATAATTATAGGAAAAATTATGTATAATTATAGGAATTATTATTATATATGTAATTATGGGAATAATTATTACATAGGATGTTTTTAAGAAGTCACCAGTTTAATAATCGAAAAATTATATTACGGTCGTTCATTAAAGATCATTTAATTAAACTGGCCTAGGAAAATGTACCATTTATCAATGAAATATATTTTAATGGAATATTACAATCAGTAAAAAAGAATTACAAATTGTAATAATACAATGAAATTCATTTTATTAAAAACACTGTAAATATCTTAAAAGTTTGATAATAGATATAGGTTTAATTTATACATTTGTTCATAATTTCATCTAATTTTTTTTTCAAAAGAAAATATAAATAACACTTTAATTCGTAAACAAAATGATTTGACAAATGCCGATTGTTCATATAATTGACGTTAAATGGAAAATAATGCTATAAAAGTTACTTATAATCAGTTCTTTATTATATAAGTATCAGAGCTTTAAAATATTATTAATTTAAAATTATTATATAATAAAACTGTTTACTTTTCGAAAAGAAATTCTTATATAATTTTATTTTCCAAGAAGTTGATTGGGCCTGCGGTAGCCTGGTGATAAGGTCTCAGCTCGTGAGACGTAGGGTTTCGGGTTCGAGATCCGATTCCACCGAAGAACCATCATGTAGGGGGTCTGTTGCAAGTCAAATCCGTCAGGACCAAGCATCCTCCGGCTGGTGTGGGGAGGGGGATGCCAGCTCAGGGGCCACCCTAGTCATCTGATCGCGGTTCAAAACTACGTAATCCGTCCCGAAATAGCCCTCGTGTTGCTTTAAAAGGGATGTTAATATAACTAAATTAAACTAAACCAAGAAGTTAATTCATTTCGACTTTCAATTAGATTGTAATTTATTGTTTTTAATTTTATCCACTTCTGCCCTTCTTTAAATATTAAGTAAAAAAATGAATCATTTTACATTGACAAAAATAGTGATAAACTAAATATTTATCAAAACTTCGTTAGTCAGTAAAATTATTTAAAATGCTTCATTTTTTTATGTGTAGGGAATAAATGTAAAATATAATTTGTATCTAAAATTAATTCTAAATGCTGTATCTAATAATGAGATGATACTTAAATGAGACATGATATGAATATTCTTTGTCTCGATTTATGATTATATGTAATATTATAATAACAAATAAAAGATTATATATAATCAAAAATTAATTTTATGAAATTTCAGATTTTTATAAGAAATATTGAGTACATGAGCAAATATTAATAAGTTTAAAGAAACACAAATGGCCTTTTGTTTAAAAATATGTTTATTTTAGTTATATTAACGTCCCGTTTAAAGCAACACAAGGGCTATTTTGGGACGGATTACGTAATTTTGAACCGTGGTCAAATGACGAGGACGACACCTGAGCTGGCACCCCCTTCTCCACACCATGCCACACCAGCTGGAGGACGTTTGTTCATGACGAATTTAACGTGCAACAGGCCCCCTTACACGACGGCTCTTCGATGGAATCGGGACACAAACCTGAAACCCTCCGGTTCTGAAGCCGAGACTTTACCACCAGGCCACCGCGACCTTTGTTAAAAAATGTGGAAATTCAGTTATGAATTAATTATAAAGAGAAGAATTTCATCAGTATGTTTAAAAAATTAAATAGATAAAATATTTCAAAATGTTTTTTAGGAAAATAATTTTTTCATTTTAATTTCCTGTATATTCTGTAAATGACGAAAAAAAATACTATATTTAAAAATAACTACTATTAATAAATATAGCAAAAACATTTTTTATATTTATTTCTTTTTTTTTCTCATTGACTAAATTTTTAAACTATATTCTTACTTTAACATAACTTGGGGAGATGATATTTGATTCGAGAAATGAATGATAAGTAACATTTGAACCCCAAATAAAAAAGCTGTTGACATTTTGAAATTTGTGATTGCGCCCCTAAATGTTTCATTTGAAAAGAAAATACAAAAAAACTTAATATAAGAGAAAAATATTTGTTAAATTAAAATTTTGTATGCCCAAGTAAAATTTCCTTTGTCCTTCAATATATGCCAAATTTAAACGAATTATTATTTAAAAATTTCTAAATTAAAATTTTGAAAGTTTTTGTCGTATGTTGAAAATTACATTTTAACTATAAATATGTTTATAAAATGTGTAGAATATTTTACATTTTCATAAAAAATAGAGTTTAAATCAATAACTATATTATTTTTTAGAATATAAATAAAATTTTAAACTTTAATTTTAACATTAAAAAGACAAAAAATTCTTAGCTCATAATTCCGAAATGAATAACCAGGATTAATGAAACGTGGGTTCTGACAATGAATTTTGATATGGGTTTTAAATTTCATGAGAAAAATGGGGGTTGTCATTGCAAATTTTGAAATTTATCCCTATTTTAATTTATAGATAGCCCCCTATGAAATTTTTAATTCAAAATTCCTGAAGAGTACGTCAAATCTTTCCGAATGACAGCTTTTTGTTTGATTGTATGTTAAGCGATACCAGAATAGGGCCGAGTGACTCATTCCCCCCCCCCCCCCTTCTATGATTTTACATTCCTGATCGGTGATTTGCTTCAGTCAAAAAAATTGCAAAGGTCAAAGGTCTTCATATGAAGAGGTTCCGGAGAATAGTCAAACCATATTCTTTCAGATGATATGCAATGCAGCAAAAGGATTATAAACGAATTTCTTGATGAAAAAAAAAAAAAACTTTGTCAGTCTCATGAGCTTCCGCCTCTTTTTGCATCAAACAGAATGCTCTGAGAAATTACCTTAGTGTAACTCAACTTATTAATTACATTTGGTACTATAATGAGCAAGCATGCTAACAAAAACGCCTTAACTGACCCATCAGTGCCTTGAAAAGAACTAATAATATCTATATATCTAATAACTATCATAGTTTTCTACTATTTTTAAAACTCAAATGGCACAGAAGGTTTCACAATATCTTTTGGCCTTGTATTCTATTGTATTATATTATATAATATTCAACAATATTATACAATATTGGAAATATTGTTTAATATCATATTTATTGATATCAATATTTTACAATATATGTGAACTTCTAGAGAGACAGACCATATATTACCAAAGATCCTAAATTAAAACTGAACTAAGCAGTGTCAGATTTGTAGTTAGGGAAATATAAATAAACTGTGACCATTATTTTTAAATAAAGCGGATTTATTCAGAATCTTATAAGTATCCATAAATTTACAACTCATAAATTCAGCTGTTGCGGACCTAAAAGAAAATGTCTATAAATTTCCTTAATGACCAAGTGGACATGTCGTCCAAATGTCTAATTGTCTTCTACTAATATAACATATAAGCAAAAACTGAAAGAAGGCATTTGACTAATGGCTATGGACTATTGCGTTTAATAACATAATTGCATCATTAGAATCAGATAATCGCAATCTGTAAACCTGATACCAAGATGCACGTGGACTCCGTGAAAGTTTAATAGAAAAGGCACTCTTGCTGTTTGGCTGGTTTAGAGATAATCATTAAAATTTAGTTTGGTAAATTAGGCAAATTATAACAGCTGTTTGTAGTAGAGTATTATTAGAACTTAAGGATAAAAGAATTTATTGACGAAAGTGAATTGAGTAATATCTGGTTAGAGAGCTGTAATTATTGTGTAGTATCATCAAAGATAGTTAGTAGGAACATTTAGGTAGGGTCTGGTCTTGGGTTTCAGGATGCCAGGTGTTGGTGACGTGTGGTGGTTGCGTTTCTTATCAGGCAGGGGTCAATCGCCGGGAACTAGAAAACGTCTAGCAGGGTATAATGAATCTGGGAACACGATTGTTTCAACATAATGTACTTAGAGAGAAAAAAGAGGTGTCAGATCTTTCTAAAGAAGTTGTTTAAATCTGTAAAATTGGCCACTGGAGTAGCTGAATGGAGAATCAGGTGGTTAGGGGTGGCTGACTGTACGCAAGTACATGTGGGCCTCTTGATTATTCTGTCAGTCTTGGAACAAACGACCTTCAGTTAAAGTAGTAAGAATTCCGAGAAATATTTGCGAATCTGGCATCGGTTTACATATACGGCTCGCCTTCTAACAATGGACTAAAGTTATGTGGGTTGCTTTCAAAATATTCTCTCTTAACATGAAAGTAAAATCAAACATCCATCCTACGGGCAGTGTGATAATAAAATCTCAATTGTTTTATATATTTTGATAGGACTCGACTTTAAAGTCATAAAAAACAACTCATTTCATCGCCAAGAAAAGAGTGAAGTTATTCGCAAGTGATCTTTATTTTTATTGATAAAAGAAAATATTATAATTTTGAAGTAGAAATGCTCAAAATTATTATTAGGTTATCGCATACAATAACGTGTTTCACAAGACCATCGAGTTGCTGAATTTTTAATTTTAAAACTGAAATTAAGTGAAAGCTTTACGCAATTTAAAATTCAAAACTCACTCTTAAATGACCTTTATATTATGGGCTTGCATGCATTTTTATCATTTTTTCACTTTAAAAAGGCATTCATTGAGATAAATTGGTACAATATATATCAATCAAAATATTTTCCATCATTTTATACAACTTTTTTCCATTTTCGTCCAATAAGTCTTGCAATTGATTGTCTTCGAATTTTTTTGGTCCTCCAGATCGTTTTTTGTCACTGACATCGAAATGACCACTCTTAAATCGTTGAATCCAAAACCGACAATTGGGATATAACGGAGTAGCATCACCATAAGTTTCTGAAAGTATCTGATGGACTTAGGCGGCAGATTTTTTCAAATAAAAAAAAAGAAGCAATGAATGTCAAAAAATGCAATTTGGAACGTTTCATGGAATGTTTATTTAGATACTTCGTATGTTTACCAATAGATGTCGCTGATTAAAATACTTTCAAGCACCTAATATCATCATAGGAATTAATATAACAATAAATGTCCCAAATAGGATCTGACTATGGATTAGGATCTGATTAACGGCCCAAATATTACTGATGTCATCTAATTAGGAAGTTAATTCGTACGACTAAGGGCTTGAATTTTGATGTCTGGAATTATAGATACTTATTGCTTGGACCAGTTTAAAATAAATTTCAAACGCCTAGGTATGGGAGGTTTCTCAAAATTTTTGAACTCCAAGCTATTGAACCTTCAGACATTTCTTTTGGTTAGGAAAAGTTGCATTATGATTCAAGTGCCAAGGAAAAAAGGTTTGTAGGTTAAAATATAAATGAATATATAATATAAATAAGGGCTAAAATATAAAATTTGAAAAAAAAATTTAAAGTAAGATTGATTTTTAATACTATAAAATAATTGTCAATTCCTTTTCATCAAGTCATGTTGATGTGGAAGTAAACCATCTGTAGATCAAACTTCATGGTCTTCTACCATTTTTTAAATATCTTTGCTAAGTTTTAGTCTCTTTCATTGCTGTATTACTTTTATATTTTCCAAAAACATTATGGAAAGTTTTTTGTGGAAGTCATAAATGGTAGAAAGTAATAATTCCTTACAAATATCCATGTTCCTCGGCTTGTTACAATTTTTACTTTCTCGTATGCGTTGTATAGAGCAAATATGGTAATCGTCATAAAATTCGAACTCGAGATTTTGACGAATCTCCACGTTTTAGACCACATTGAGTTCGAAAAATCCATTTTTAGAAAATGTTCTTTCGTGTGTCTGTCTGTGAGAAGAACTATTCAAACACGCTTTGGGACTGACAGCAGAAATTCGGTATACGGTCTTTACACTGTGGCGAATTGTGATGTGCGAGGATAGAACCTGTGACCTTGTGGTTCGCAGCCCAATAACATGACCACGATACAAAAGCAATTGCTCGGGTAGCGTAGCTGTTGACTGGTTTATAAGATTTCACCACAAGACCAAATTTAAAGATTGCCAGCAAACTTTGAGCAAAATCTCTTCAGAGGAAGAACGTCTGTCCGGCTGTTCGAATATAAGTTAACAAGATAATTACAATACGAAGAGAGTTAGAACGATAAAATTCAGTATGCACTTTGCGCTGAATCCTATTAAAAGTTGACTATCTGTCTATCTGTACTTTCGGAAACACACAAATACGAAGATTAAAAAATGCAATGACTTATATATATCAAATATGTTATAGAATTTTGTGATTACAAGTGTCATTTTATGTCAATTTTTTGTTGTGATCGGTCGGAAAAAAGACATTTAAAATGCAAATTCGATTTTTTTGGATACTATTAACCGTATGCCAGAGTTTTAATCGCCAAAGAACTCGCTAAGAGTGGCACATAGATTCAGTAAGAAAGCAGAATTCACTCCAAACAATAATGTTTCATAATTATTGTAAGCCAATACCAAACAAAGTTTTCTTTGGTATAACACCTTTATTAGAGAGTATGGGGGATATCACTGCATCTGGTTTTTTGCTGTTTTATTTTAGAGAATTCCGACCTCTTTAATGTGATTTTATAATGTATCATGCAAGAAAATTCTTCCAAAAAGAGAAAGAAAAAATTAATTATTTTTGTTAACTATTCTTATTTATTTAATTAATTATTTTTAATCAATTAATTATTTTTAATCAATTAATTTGTAGATAGTTAAATGATTAACAATTTTAGATAAAAGTTCATTTTTCTATTTTTCTAAGTAAGCATTGGAACCGCGATTTTAACTATGTGGGAGAAAAATAATAATAAATATTCTAATTCCAAACACCTGTTAGTTTTAATAGAAGAATCCAATAGGCTTAGCTTAACTATTTTAAATCACGATCCAATTATCCCACTTAAAGGAAATGCCGTCAATAATTGCGAATTTTTTTTATATATTCGTTAAATTCCACTTGTTAAATATAGTTCTTGGCACGTGTAGCTAATTTAATTCGGCCTTGAAAAGTTCTTACATAAACTTCTTAATTTTTTTTTTTTACAAAGAGGAAAGTGTCCACTTTATTTAAATTTTTTTTTCCATTATTATAATCCCTAAATTTCTTTTTGCTACTTTTGGCAGGTAATAATACCTCAAGGCAATATGTCATGGCCAGGCGAGAAAATAAAAACGAAGGTGTTTGCATTGCAAGGTGAGAATCTGACATTCAAAATCACTTTCTAGAGACGCGTGGGCACACTCCTTGGCGGCATGGAAGAAAAAAAATCGCCAAGGAAGAAGTAAGAGAAAAATAAAGGATTTAATTTCATTTTTTATGCACAAGTGGGCTAGTAGAATCAAGTTTTTTTTCGTTAATTTTATTCTTTTTTACTAGATCGCACTTACAATTATTTTTTAATTAAAAGCTATTCTGAATGTTTATTTTCAATTTTATAGAGATAATAAATCAAGTGAATTTAATTTTAATATAATGCCCTTTGTAAATCTGAAATTAATATGTTTTGTTTAATAAAGAAAATAATTTTTTTATTAAGATTGTTGAGTAATGGAATTGATCTGATGAGAATTTGATGACTAACTTTAATAGAATTTGGCTATAAAACAAAGGCTTCAGGGATTAAACTGTTTAGAATTATAAAAGAATTTCTAGCTTTTTTAGGGAAAGGTGGGATTATACTGGAGAATTTTTTTAATTGAAAGATACAGATGTAATACAGCAATTGGGAAAAATTTCATTTTTTATAAAAATGTATTTGATCATTTTGTTATTTTTATTATTTATTTATTTATTTATTATTATTATTTATTGCTTTTTTAATTTTAATATCTACATTATTTATTTATTCAGTTTATTATTTTATTTTTAATATAATAATGGATACTATTTGTGTGATATAATTACTATTGTAGATTGCGTGAAATGTCATGCCATATGCTAGAAACTAAAATCGGTAGATCTTTCAGGGCCTAGACCATAACAGAAGACAAATAACTACTAAATGAAAAGGAATTAATATGTTGAGCAACAGGTTTTCATTAAAAATATTTTTCAAAATTTTAATTTGCTTATTAATTAATAATTAATCGAAATTTTAACGTTTTTTCCTCTAAAACTTGGAGAATCGTATCGCAAATAATTTCTACTAATTATTCTTCAAACTATTCTTAATTTAAAAAAATAATATACAGGAAGTGAATTAAGCCTTAAACATTATTATGTCACGATTTTTTGGATTAGCAGTCTAATCTTCTTACTTTTAAAAAAATTCATTAACATTTTTTTTTTACATAATTATTCTGTCAAGAAAGTATTATGCTTGATAAGCTCATTTGTCCCTTTCTAGTTAGTGAAAAATCGGCACTGGCTTTAAATAATGACCTAGTAAAATTATAAATGCTCCACTATTTAATATTTTCTATTCTGCGCTAATTTTTTTTCGGTCTTGACGTTTAATAAAGACTTTTCTAGGTTTCCGACAGTAATGCGTTGACAAAACACGTTCGGATTAATTAAAAAGTTTCTGAAACTTTACATTTTTTTTTACATATTTTATTAAAGAAATTTTGGCTGGTATGAAATGGCTTATTCACTTTAAATCATCAATGATCAACTTATACTAGTTTAAACTAAATGAATTCAATTCAAAATAAGGCACAGATTTTTTTAAAAAAACGCAAATATTGTAAAACAAATGTAAATTTTTAACTGATAATTTAGTTTATAGAAAGTTTAATTAAATAAAACTGATAAAAGCAAGTTTCTAAAAATAAAAACTTTCAATATATATTGATTCCTTTTATTGGAAGATAAATGATGATATTAGATCACATAAATATCTGCAAAAAAGTAGAGCTAAAAAGTATAATTTATCTTTACTGAAGAGAATTAAAAGGATGATGAATGAATATGTTTATATCTCGAAAAACACATCCCATAAATCTTTTTCTTTGAAATATAATGCTTTTACTGGTTAGAGATCTACATAATATTTATTAAGCAATACAAAACAGATATTTTTTATAGAAAATATTGATTTTTATTTATTTTGCGAAGAATATAATATAATGGCAGTATTTATAATCACTTTGCAGACCAAAAACTGTTATTGCAGTTTGAAGTAGAACTGATGATTGTAATCTCAGTTGTATAATAAACATGGGCATCAGTTGCAATTCCTGTTGGACAAGTTTTAACACTTAAAAAAATGGAAAATTGTGCCTACCATAAATAATAAGGAAATAACAAGAAATTATGAAGACTAAGTGAAAAAGAGCACGCTTTTGAACGCTTATACAGGACAAACTACTTTCTGCAGGTTGAATAAGGATTGCTGGCCAGCACAACAAGTAGAAAATTGTTGATATCGCCGGTTATTCCGAAACATTTGGTCAGTTATCAAAGCGCAATCTCTTCTAAGGAATGAAGTCATCTCATGATCCTTGGAAAATTTCAAGAGCGCCGGACAGTTACATTTTAGAAACCGCTGCAGGAAGAAAATGGACATGATATCACGCGCACACACTCGCGCGAGTGTACAAACACGCATGCACAAATTATAAAGAAATGTGCCATTACATGCCAGATGACATACGTTGTTAAGTCTGGAATTACTGCTATACTACATCCATAAATAAAATTGTCAAAAATTTTTTTTCATTTATTCATTGTTTTTATAATGTAATTTGTTTGACTTATTAATATTTTTGAAAATTCTTAGTAGGGATTAATTTTTTTATAAAAATGGCTAAGAATGAAAAAGTACGTTAAATATATTTTATGTGAAATTTAACACGTTGACTGCCGTATCCCTCACATTCGCGTGACATTAAGAATTCTCATTCAGTGTAGAATTTGATAAAATTCTCAGTCAATGTAGAATTTGATGCGAGTAGAACAAGCCTATATTTAGTTTATATATCCATGTTTTAACACGTTGGGCAGCACGTGAATCACCACCATACATACAATCTAATTAGATATTTTCTTCTCTACTTCAATGAAAAAAGAGCAATTAGGTAAGTATCTTAGATAGTTCTCCAAATCACAGGCATCAGGCATGTCAAAAAAAAAATGTTTTATTTTAATTTGAATTGTTTATTTTGAAAGAATAATGACCAAAGAAAACCTACAGATTATAATCCATTAACATTTTTCATTTATTTATTAATTTTATTAAATAATTTATTTAACCTTGTTAATATTTGGGAAAATTCTCAGTAATTATTAATTTCTTTGCAAAAATTGGCCAAGAGTAAAAAAGCATGTTAAGTTATGTATGATGTATGTTAAGTATGTATATTATATGTGGAATTTAAACTAGAAGCAGAATTTTCAAAAACTTTTTTTTGTTTTAATTAGAATGGTTTGCCTTGAAAGAATAATGACCAGAAATAACCTTGAAATAAAAACCATTAACATTTTTCATTTATTTGTTAATTTTATTTATCAATAAACTGGAAGCAGAATTTTCGCGAATTTTTTTTTAATTTTAATTATAATTATTTGCTTTGAAAGAATAATGACTAGAAATAACCTTGAAATAATAATCCATTCGCATTTTTCATTTATTTATCAATTTTATAAAATAATTTATTAATCTTATTAATATTTTGAAAATTCTTATAAATTATTAATTTTTTTATAAAAAGAGGAGAAGAATAAAAAAGTATGTTACTTACATAATATGTGGAATTTAAATTAGTAAAAAAAATTTAACAAAATTTTTTTGTTTGCCTTGAAAGAATAATGATCGAAAATGAGCTTGAGATAATAATGCATTAAAATTTTCGATTTATTTATCAGTTTTATAAAATAATTCATTTAATCTTTTTAATATTTCTGAAAATTTTTAGTAATTGTTGATTTCTTAATAAAAATGGACGAAGAGCAAAAAAGTAAGTTTTTATTATTTGCAGAAATTAAGCTGGAAAGCGAATTTTTATAAACTTTTTTTATTTTAATTTGAATTGTTTGCCTTAAAAAATAATGATTATTTGATAGATCTTTTCTAAATCAACTAATATTTGAGGTATTTTTATAATATGGCAAAAAATTGCAGAACCTTGACTTTTGTGTTGTCTATTAAAATAATAATGAAAAAAAAAAAGAAAAAAGAAAGAAAGAAACAGCATATTACATTTTTTGTACACGTAATAACCTTAAATTTATTTTAAATTTTAGTTTTGTGAAATTTTTTGCTATTTACTTTTAATTTTCTTTCTGTACATTTTAGAAAACATTAAGACTTTTGACTACAGTATTAAGACTCCTTCTTAATACTATAGCAACCAACCATTTTAAAAAGGCTTTTAACATTTTAGAATAGAACAATTCGATATTTAAAAACTTTGCTAAACTATAATACTAATGGCTGACTTTGATTTTTAAATGAATCTTAATACCTTCAAAATTTTTTATTGCATTCTTTTTAATATTTTTAATCCTAAAAATAGTTTTTCGTTAAATTTTACTGTGTATTGCTTTTTTTTTCTCGCATTTAATTGCATTTTTTTGTAATTTGACCTCTGTTATTTTAATTATCGTCTGCTTCCGATAAGGAAAATGAATGTTTAATGTTTTGGTTAGTTATTTAATTTTGAAGATGGCAACATTCATTTAGATGAAATTTATTTCTGTTCAAAAGTTTTTAATAAGAATATATTACATCTGAATGAATGTTGTAGAACGCATCAGAAGTAAGTGCACTTTTTTTTCACATTATATAACAAAAATGTATTTATTTATATTCCTTTAGAAATAAATTTTTAAATCTAAAATAAGTTGTTATACAAATATTTTAATTTAATGTTTATTGTTTTTTTAAAAAAAATTAACTCTTTTATTTTATTTGGGTATCGATTATTTATAAAATAATTATTTCATTTAAAAGGATAAAATTGACTATAGTTTTGAATTTTGATTATTTACTTGAATTCTAATAGGATAAGAGCACATTTGATTTTTTTTAATAAATTGAATTCCAAATATATGTAGCGAGCAGTTAAACGTACTCTTCTGAGTATTTCACAACATAGTAAAATTTATTTTCTGAACAGGCATTTTTAAATTGATAAGTGAGCGTATTGTAATTTTTTCAAAGAAAAGATATTCCAGATTGGATTACAATTAAAATATTTTTTATAAGTCTCAAATACAGCTAGTTCGAACTATAAATCGATTCGCTATTCCCAAATCGATTTACTTCCACTTTTCATGGGAAATGCTGACTCCGTAGACTGAACGAAAAAAGACAGACAGAGCAAAAAAAAAAAAAAAAAAAGTGCTAGTAAGCAATTTTTCTTACATTGATAGGTACCTCCCCGGATACCTGATTGCTACACCATTAATGCTCATATCAAATTAAGACATTGATTGAATTCTTTTATTTCATGTTCCAGATTCTTTAGCCCTAGGAAATGATGGAAGGATTAATTGAAGTACAGAAAAAAAGAAAGATTAGTAACAATTAAGATATCGATACTATTGCAAAAACTGCCGTGCTTTTTCTGATATTATCTTGTATAGCATTATGATTTCGTGTCGGATTTCAATTAAATTTTAAATTCCAATATAAAATCATATTAAATTAGCTTTATTTTTATTAGCTACTTAATTAATTAAAAAAAGAAAGTGTTATCTCGTAAATAGTAATTTAATGATGTTAAAGTGATAAAAAATAAAACGTTTTTAAACATTCATTACAAATTAAAAACATTCATGTGATCAAAATTGGAATTTATTTTAAATCAACACTTTATGTTTCATAAATTTTGGTTTGACTTCTAGTTTCTTAAATACATATATCAATCGCCTCAGGCTATCAGCTGTGTAGCTAGATATATTGTTTATATAAGTGTTTTATATAAGTTTATTTTCAGACAAATCGTTTAAATATAATGATTGGTTTAAAGATGTCCATGCTTCCGCCAAACTGTTTGACAATGACTTTTATTTTAATTGTTTTACTTATTCGATTTGTCGTATCTACTTTTCTAAAAGGTTTCCTATTACATCATAAGGCTATTATAAACATGAATTCCGGTTCATCTATCTTCAAAATTTCGCGATATTGTCACTTTTTTTTATCTATCATGTATACTATACAAATATTAAACAGAAACCTTCTTCTTTAGATATCAATGGAAGAAAAGTAAGTGATTAAATATTTGATCGAACAATGAAAATGGTTTGAATTCAGAGTAACAATATAATCTGTTATTATAAATTAATCAAGCAAATATTTCTAAAAAATTTCCAAAATTCAGTTAAAATTTCCAAGATTATTAAATTGCTATCAATAAAAAGATGTTTTTTAGATTTTAAGATGGTGTAAATTTCATTTTTGCGCAATAATATCTTCAGAAGTTATCATGGCAAATCCCTAAAATTCAGTCTAATTTTTAATTAATTAAAATTCTAATTTAAATTTAAGAAATGGCCCAGAGGAACATATGCCACCTTACAAGGTATGCATGTTTCAATTTTGGTAACTATAAGCTTGGCCTATAGGCGCCACACACACACAAACTTCTTTATTATTCGTAGTATATACATTTAATCTTTAATTACTACTTGTAAAGTGCTCATCTAAAAACGTTTTTTTAAAGAACGTTTTCCATTTTTTTATTTGAAAAGAGCTTGTAATTACTTTGTGCATTACTCATTTTTGCTTCCTTAGCCAGGAAATAGATCTTTTTGTAGAAAGTATAGAATAATTGATATTTAAATTGTTTTTAATAGTAAAAACTAATAACAAAGAAATAAATTAAAAAAACTTCTGTTACTTCTTTGAGCAATTTTGTTTTTCAAAAATAAGAATTGTTGAATGAAGTTTAAAGATTTTTAGGCAAATGAATTGATTCTATTTATGTCGGAATGTTACAATCTATTCATTTTGATGTGATGTAAAGCGTGAAATGCCTGCACAGGTGCTTTCCTCCATATTTGACCAAAGCTCAAAATGATGAAATTCATATCCAGAAAATTACAATTTTCACAACAGATCTAAATATATCAAATAAAATTAATGTAATTCTTTTTTTTATTGATTATTTTCCTTGGATTCACTTTCAAAATAGGAATTAAATCCTATCAGGCTTTAATGGGCTTAGTACGTGATGGTCGATTCTACAGTATTAAATTACCATAATGATGTATGTAGTACTATAATGGTTGAATCTACAGTATTAAATTAGAAAGTTTTCTTCGGTCGTCTCTTCAATTTCCTGTTAACATATTGTCTTATGTCATCTAAAATTCATATTTTTATTGTTTGATTCTGAAGCAAAACTGTAAAGTGTACAAAGTTGTTTTCATTTTAAAACTATATTATAAATTAAATAGTTTATAATGTGCATCCATAGTGACAATGAATAATTTTTAAGGCACTTAATTTATCTCAGGACTTCACTACTATTCATTGTATTCAATTAAAGAATCAGTATAAAATTTCTTAGTTTTTTAGAAAACTTTTAATAGTTCAAACGTGAATTTCGCTGTTTATATTGAATTTTTATTATATTTTAATTGTTGTATTTAAAATGCTGTTAATTATTGGTTTATTAATATTAATTAATATGTAGTGAAATTACTTTATTGATTATTAAAAATTAATCATAATTGTCATCAAATTGTTAAAATTGCTTATTATTTATTTATTAATTGTGCATTATTTTTTAAAAGTAAACTGTTTTGTTAAAAGTAAATATGAAACTTTACTGCCATTTATATGTCAAACATTTTTCTTTTGTATTGCGCTACAGATTTCTGGATAACAATTTATGATTAACTCGAATTTTCATTTTAAAAATCCATTTATGAATCTTATATAAATTTTTCAGTAACTTACTGATAGCTATTTTCAGCGGGGTATATATCCTTTCATGAAATACTAATATTTTAAAACTGTAATCTCTTCACATCTTGTTCAAAATAATTATTATCTTTAGAATTTGAGTACAGGCTAATCTAAAAATCATCATCTTATTATCATATATTAGATTTTAACAGTTAAGGAATATTTATCTGAATAATTTACTTTATATAATATGATTGTAATGTATGAGTCAATCTAAATATCAGAAGCAAGAATCGACGTTAAAAATATTTTTAAGCGATATATTCTATAATCAACAAACATATTTACTAATTTATCGTAATAACAACATCATTTAGAAGTATATGAAAATACTGAATAAGGTTTAAATTTAATGTTTTTGATAATTGTTGTAATATAAGAATTTATTTTACATGTTCTTGAAGTTGAAATTTAATACAAAGGTCCCGGGTATGAATAATATTGTGTAAAGGAATATATGGCGCTGTATAACCTTTGTGTAGCATTATATCACTCCTTACTTTATCACTGTACTATATTCAATTGTGTAATTAACATGCGTTGTTGACATACGCCAATTAATATGCGTTTACTAGCTCTCATCTTTTTTTCACTTCGAGTAACATAAGATACAGGTAATAGACAAGGAGTTAGTCTTCAATAATGATACTCATATTTTCGAAAACATCTAAATTTAAGGTAAAATGTTATTTAATATTTCCCATTCTTTCACCCAAAAGTTAAAGAGTAAACTCATCCCTTCTTATTTACATTTGTCAAAAGCTTCGCTAGTAAAGCATAGCAATGCTATTGCAGGGAAATCAAAGGAGCATATTTCTCTGCATAAAAAGTTAACGTATGTGGAACAGAAATCGTTCTTTTTAATTATTGCCAGATGACAACATTTCACTACAAACAAATCACTAAACGAACATTTTAGATTGCTTCATTAAACGTTTTTATGATTTATTTAAATCAATGCTTCTCTGATTAATGGAGATGCCAAATATAATTAGAAATTCCTTGAGGAAGGCTCTTTGTGTTCCCCAAAACTCCATTCAAAAGAGGAGAGTAGTTGTAAAATAAATCAAGAAGTAGGTATCAAACAGACAGTTTAATCGAGCGTGAAAATACGCCTAACCGTCGCGGATTGGTTTTCGCTATGACTTACCTATGGAAATTAATTATCATATAATCCAAAACTTTTAATTTCACAAAAATGGTTCTTGCATTACATTAAATTAAAAAAAATAATTATATCAATTTCATTTCTGTAATTTTTTAATATTTTTGATAGATTTTTTAAAAATTTAATTTAATACACAGGTCTGTTAAAATGATGTTAATTGTTATGATGAAATTCAAAATTATCCTTCAAAGCATTTAGTAGAGTTCTTTTGCCAACGTTAAAATTAAGAATAAAAAACAATTCTTTGGAACATTAATTCTGAAATAGGAATTTCATTCCCGCTTATATAATAATATATACTATTTTTAATTTGCACTTAACAATAATTTGCTAAAAACTTTAATTGACTTTGCATTTAAATTTACGTTTTGAAAAACGTATAAAATAACCAGCCAAAATTTAAAAAAAATTCTTTTCATTTTAATCATTTAACATATCAGTAATCTGTGCGAACACTCTAGTCGCTAAAGGCGTCTTGTTAATAAATAGGCTGCAAAATTTGACTTCTGGTGGAAGATCACAACGTTATGTAAGGTTTTGATTTTTAATTAAAATATCGTCTGTTATCTTCTGATAGAATTCTTTTTATTAAGAATTTTATTATTCATGCGATGAGTTCTGAAATATTTTTGCCTAGAGGATGAACAGGAAAGCGTTGAAAATAAAATTGCAATAGAAATGAATATTTTAAAAATACCGAAAGTTCAAATTAAAAATTAAAACCACACGGTCGCAAAATGAGCCGCATTTCGCTCATATGAGAGTTATTTATATGCCAGTCAAAGGATTTTCGTGCAATATTAAATAAATAAATAAAATATAAAATTGGAAACAGTTTCGAATAAGCAGAGTTTAATTAATGTTCTAAATTTTTTAGCTTTTAGCTTAACAAAACCTTTTTTTAATCAAAAATCTGAACGTTAATCATAAAAGTGGAAAAAATTGATACAAATTATTAAGTATATTGTAATCACATTCACATTATTTTAATTTTTAATGAATGTTCAGCTTTTTTTTGTATTCACTGTAACTAAATTCAGAGCCTCATGATTTTAATGATTATTCTTTTAAAGTTTAGTTTTTTAATAGTTTTTTTTTATTTAATTTTTTTGTCATTTTAGTACTAGTAAAAGTACTATTAAAATTTTTTTTACATCTTTTTAAAAAATTTCTGTTGAGTTTTTTATGAATTTCATAACTCATTATTATAAATATTACAATAAGCAATATTTTTAAAGCAACAGAGTATTTGCTCTCAGTTTTATTACAATAATAATAACTATTCTGTTACTTTTAATCAACAAAAGAAAATTAGTCTATTGATCAGTTATTGGCTGTTGGATCTAGAAACAAATTTTAGTTAAATTATTGCGTAGTTTTTAGAAAATAATTAAAACTATTTGTTTGCATTTAGAATTGCTTCTTTTAAATTTTAAATGTTATTTTGGGTTAAATTATCTGCTTCTTTTATTTTGTAAATTCGCGTAATCCCACAGTTGAACGAGAAAAGTAATTATACATCTCATTTTAATGAATGAAAGTTAGTCTTGTAAGTCACATTTGTTTTATTTTCTTTATATTCCGGTAACGAAAGACGTGTTTTACTTAACACGGAAACAAAAATATGATAATATTATTATTTTAGGGTGGATCATTTTAATCATAATTCAACACAAGTGTTAAATTCAATTTAAATTGTATATTAGTTAAAATTTCAAACTAAACTTTTTTCCGAAAAAAATATTGATATAATGACTTATTATATGTGCTATGGATTAACAATCTTTTCAATTGCAAAATGTGCAATGAATTTTAATATTAAATTAAGACTGGGAATCTGATGTCAAATATAATACAGTGGCTTATGTAATAATATAATAAAGCGGCATGCTTTATTCGATTTTATTTTCCTTCTAGTTATTTCTACTACGGATCGTTGAAAATATATACTTAATGACAATTTAAACTGTCATATCACTGAATCAATTTTAAAATGAAAGTAAAAACTATAGGACACTTTGAATAATACTTGAAGAAAATTTGACGATTTCTACCACATTTAGCATCAATAATCTTATAAAATCGTTGACTTTCTGGACATGTCACAAAAGTATCAATCGATTGATGTAAGTTCTAAAATTTAATCAATGAGTATTTTTTAAAGATTAACAAACAATTGTCAGAGAGTTTCGATTGTTTAGCTATAAGATGTTATTTAGAGTTGTTCGTTGTACGATGAAAACGGTTATGAATATCTTTCGTCATTAACTGTGAAATTTCGAATGATATGACCATGCCTCTTTAAATCGAATTTATTTGTTTATTGCTATATTATCGTCTGCGTGAACCATTACTGCAAATCCATATTGTCCATTTTGTTTTAACTTGTTAACCCTTTAAAATGCCATATTTTTAGGATTGTGATTGGCTTAAGAAATGAGACTCGTTTAGCTTATTAAATAAATTTCGTTTGATTAATTAATTAATTTGGTTAATTAATAATTAAGTAATAAATCAAGGCACACCATTTTGTGTGAGATAAGGAAATGAAGCATCTAAATTTCTGTCTGATTGAAAATTTTGTCTGAACTTATGCAAAATTACATAATTCCGTACAAAGATTGATGAATTTGGTGGGAAGCATAATTCCCTGGCCCTAGAAAGGGTTAAATTAAAATCCTTGTTGACCTTTAAAAGAAACTTCTTCACAATTTTTTTTTCAAAGCTTCATAAGTGTTATTTTAATGTTAGTATAAATTAGCGAAAGTGGTTTCCCTGAAACTCTCTCGCAATAATGATGTTATCCCGAGGACGCTTTGCATATAACTGGCGAACACTAGTTACGAAATATTAACTTTTGATATGAATTTAGCATTTTTACTAAATCTCTCGTGTCAACCTTGGCGAGTTACTTGGCGATTAATCCCTGGCATGTAGTAAATAGTTTCCGAAAATCGAATTTGTGTTCTAGACACGTTTTTCTCGATCGATTGAAAAAAAGATTTGACACAAAACTGCACTTGTAACCACAAAATCCCACACCAAATCTGATATATTAATCCCTAGCATGTAGTTGTTAGTATCCGAAAACGGAATTCGTGTTTTAGATGCGTTTTTCTCACCTGAATGGAACAAAAAGTTGGCTTAAAACTGCACTTGAAATCTCAAAATTCCATACCAAATTTGATGTATTTCAATAAATCCGGCTATCAGTTATCGCCTTTTTATGTTTCTAAAAGTACAGACAGACAAACAATCAACCCCTAGTTGGTCTTGGCTCAAAATTTGACAGGTGTATAGACTACAGATATAAATTCTTCATACCAAATTTTATCCATCTAGCTCTCTTCATTTTGTAGTTATCGTGTTAACTTATATTCTAGCAGCCGGATAGAAAGACTTCATCTGAGCTGATTTTACTCAAAGTTTGAAAGAAAGCTACAAATTAACTGTGAAGATCACATACCAAATTTCATTCGTCTAGCTGAAGGCGTTTTTGAGTTATCTTTGTTAAAGACAGATTGACAGAAGATGTAAAAAAAATTGAAGATTCGTCAAAATCTCGAATTTGAATTTTTTGACAATTACTACACTTTATACTACGTTTACGAGAAGGTAAAAAAGCAATATTTTTGTATTATAACAAGAAGAATAACTAGCAAGAAAATTATGTAACAATGGAAAATAGTTTAATCTTGTCAAGTATCGCAAAAAAAAAAAAAAAAAAAAAACGATAACTCAGCTATTATAAATTGTTTTGGGCTTTATACTAGTCTCTCCTTTTTCATGTTATCTAAGAGAAGAATAGTTAAGATAACTTTGAAAGCCTCTCCGTAGAGACAAATCGAATCTTTAAAGTGCCGAAATCTGCTTATTCTCATGCAGAGCGATATACTGTGGTGAGGCAGTTTTTAAAATTGCTGATGCACTCCGTGATGCCCATCAGAGATCAATTGAAGTTTGATCACGTATTCAAAATGACCCACATAAATCAAAGTGAATATTTTTTTACACTCTTGCGGTCACTTTTTATTTATTGAAGACAAAAGCAAAATACTTTAACATTTTCATAGATAATTTAGAATGAAAAAAAAATACTGGTACTGATGTGAGCGTTTTGTTAGAAACTTGCTATTTTCCTAATATTCTATACAAAGATTTTGTATTGGTGTTTGTGGCAATCACTGTGTATGGTGTTGGGTCTAATTTTTAAATATTTCTCTTTTATTCTTTGATTTGGCTGTTTGGGCCAGGGAGTAAGTAAAAAATTGAATAATACCGCGTTTTTACCTTCTTATAAACTAAATATATAGAATAGAAGTATTATAATCATTAAAAAAATTATCATAAGTTTTGAATGAGTCTCTATACTCCAAAATTTTCTGAGTCAAAAAACAAACAAAAATATTATTTGGAATTAGGGCTGTCTGCTTGTTGACCTATTTACTTCATCACAAAACATAAAAATCTAGAAGAATGGAATTTGGTATGCTGCCTTTGGGCTAAAATGGATCATACGAAATGTCAATCACCTAACGTATTTTAAAATTAGTTAATCTATTCACAATATTTTGTTCAGTTGAAAGGAAAAATATAATTTAATCTTTGATTGAATTAAAAAATTGAAGCAATTTTGGTGTTTTACAAATTTTTAAATATTGCTTTTGTTGCTTTCAAGTAGCATTTCACGTAAAGATCGAAAAGTAGTTTAGATTTAGGATTTCTGGGCTTTCTTCTGAGCTTTTATCAATGTAAAGATATATAATTTATTTTTTTTTGTCTCTGCTTTATCTTCAAAAGTTACGCGTGAGCTTGGTGAGAAAAGTAATTTCTTATTATCTATGATATACTAATAATGTATTAGATCACTTAAAAATTTGTAAAAGATTTCAAACTTGTGCACAAAAGTAAGATGATGTGGGTCGGAACTACAGTAGACCTATAAAAAGCAAAATTTAATTATTTATTTTTTTACATCCTAGAAAATTTGAAATCTTTAAAGCATAATTTTGAGACTCAATTCTAATAAGAATTCTTGCTGTGTTCTGAATAGTAGAAATCCAGATGGACTACCAATAGTGTGGTATGGAAATATAATAATTGGGAGAACGAATTGGGCATCTTTCTATGCCATATGACCACATTCATAGATACTATGTCCAACAATTAATTGTCCCTTTGTGATTTCTAATCTTCGTATGCTAGAAAATACTAATCTAATCTTAGTACACTGAAATAGTGTGTCCGTCTGGATAGGCTGCTATCCCGTTAAAAATGTCACATATCTGTCTGTCATAGAATAACTAGCAGAAGTTATAATAGAAAAGAGCATGCACATTGACAGAGTGCTAAAAAAAAAATATTATTTGAAGTAAACTTTAGGTGTAAATATATAATAACATTAGATGCGTTGTCCTTGCAATAGGATTTTTTCAATCCATTATGTTCACGAACAATAAAATCAGAAATAATCATTAAAATCAGATTGAAACAAACATCGACCAACTAACAGAAAAAAAAAATGCAATACTGAATACAAAATATTAGCAATATACTACCATTTTGCCCATGAATATAAGGGATTATAAACAAAATACAAATAAAAATTGCAGATTTCAGCTCATTGACTTTTGTTGTTTTTTTATACTTAGCTTTATTTGCAACCGATAAGTCAATCGATTGAAACATAAAAAGAAATATTTCAGTTACGAAACTACAAAACATAAATTAGAATTCCGCATCTGATAATGACGTAGACCAAAAGCGTGGAGACATTTTCAACTCCACCTAGGGTTACAGATTGCAGCGGACGATTATATTTACCGAGTTTTAAGTTAGCACTATTTCAAACTATCCAATTTATTTATACCCTTCATTATAAATCGTTCTGTAGCAGCTATATCTTTATTTTTATTATCTTTGTTTTTGCCAGTTTGTCTTTTTAAAAAGTGACAACATCAGTTGCTTGTGATGGAATAAAAAATATGTTGACTTGATATAGTTTCGCTTATTTTAATTTCAAATATAATCTGCATTAACCATTCCGGAAATATAATCCATATGAATAACCGATCGTAATGAGCTGTATATAATTGCGCTACAATTTGGTGACCCGATGACGTGATACGCAAAATACCTTCATACAACTGTTGCAGCGCTCTCTACGAGAAATAAATAAAATCAAAGCTGATAAATAATCAGCCAATAAAAAAAATGAAACTGATAAAAAATCAGCCAATAAAAAAATGAAACTGATAAAAAATCAGCCAATAAAAAAAAATGAAGCTGAAAAATAATCAGGCAATAAGAAAAAAAAATGTACCTGATAAATAATCAGCCAATAGAAAAAAAAATGGATAAGGCGCAACATCCGATATATCACCACTAATAACACAGGGCAAAATATCGTCCGTCTCCCCTCCGACGCACTGGAGGGAGAGTAATGTGGTGACGCTTTATAAGCAAGATAACAGCTACGACACATGAGAAATTTCTTTTGTCCTGTGGTCATGTTACTCGGCTACGAACCCAAAGGTTGCAAGTTCGATCCTCGCCTATTGCCAATAGCAACAGTTCAAAACTTCACTTATGAAATTTCTGAAAGATCACATTAAATTGCTTATTTACCAAAAATAATATTAAAAAATTTTTTTTTTTAATAATTTCTAGAAAACGTATTTCTATATAATCGCAAACGAGTAATTTATTAAAACTTTTGAATCTTCCCAGGAGTTACAATGAGTACTTGAATCATTCGAAATTTTATGTCATAAGAATTCTAAAATACCTTACCTCCAGCTCTGCCATTGCTTTCTCCCAGCAACTTCATCCTGAAGTCAATATAATTTTCTTTGTCATTATGGCTGCTTCCACTACCTCTATCACTCAGCCTCACCACCCCTTCACCGACGATGTGAAAGTATAGACCTAAATAAAGGAGCAAAAAGAAGATCCGTTAATAAACAAAGGAATGTCATCTTTGCTATATTCATGCATTCGTATCATATTTTATGTATTTATGTCTGAAATTTCTGAGAGAGGTATTTGCAAGCTGACCCAAAATATAAATCAATAGATATTACATACGTTATTAATAACGTTATCAAGATTTCTTTCCACGTTAATATAAATTCCAATCAGACATCGCAAGTGAAATGATTGTTGGCAGTTATTATCCTGAAGCTAGTAATAACGCTTACAATAGAATTTCTATTGTAATTTTTGCTTTCTCGTTTATAAAAATAAACAAGAAATATATAAAACAATTTTTTAAGTCAATTCCTACTTAGGTCATCAAAAAAATTATTTTAGTTACTTTTTTTTAAATAATTACAATTAATATAAATATGTATATACATATGACAGAATTACAATAGTAAGTGGCGAAATAGAGCTTGGCGACAGATATGACGACCAAATAGAAATTACTGGACCAATTTAATTAATTAATTAATATTTGAAAAAAAAACTGTATTAACATCAAGTGTCATCCACTACAAACATAAAAAACGTATTTGAACTTGAGCGGATGAATAAAAAGTATTTTATTAACGATTGATTTGAGGAGTCCCCTCTCGCGGATTTTCTGTTGGTGCTTCAACGATTTTAAACGGTCTATTACAATTGCTTCAAATACTCGCCTGCACTTTTTAGTTTAGTTTAGTTACATTAACTTCCAGTTTAAAGCAACACTAGGTCTATTTTGGAACGGACCTCGTCATTTTGAACTGCGGTCAGATGACGAGGACGACACCTGAACTGACATCAATCTAGCTCTCTTCCTTTTGTAATGATATTCAAACAACAGGACGGACTTTATCTGAATGGAGCTGCATTGAAATTTCATAAAAATCTACAATTTTGTTGCAAAGACTATGTACCAATTTTTATGCGACTAGTTCAAAGCGTTTTTTGAGTTATCTTTGTCTGATAGATAAACAAACAGACAGGGGGACAAACACATACATACACATAGGCATATAAAAATTGTGTTTTTCGAATTTGTTGAGGTTTAAAACTTGGAGATTCGCCAAAATCTCGAGTTCGAATTTTTTGGTGATTACAATATTTTCTCTATATTTACACCAGAACGTAAAAAAGAGTTAACATTAGGATTAATTTATAATGCAAATTTAATTTACAATTAACTAAAAGTTTATATTACAATTTGTATTTATTAACTATTATATTATTTTTATTAAAAAAAATCTAATTAAAATTTTTAAAACTGCTTTCTTAGAGAGCATATACAACCGAAGAAATAACTATGTACCGAGTTTCAACCGTTTTGCGCATTTTTTTTGTCAATTACATAGTATCAAAGAATTTATACAATAGTATCCAGCCCAAAAATGTCATAATGTTAAAAATCAATAATTTATTTTTCAGTATATTGAGGATAAATAATACTCCGAATTTCCATTAATTCATACAAATTACAACAGATTTATACTATTTGTTCATATTTTATTAGTTTATAACTATTCTTCTAATAGAAGTGATTATAATGTCACATATTTACATCGTTCATTTAATCAACATTCTCTTTTTAACTGTTGATGCGGTTATATTCCTGTAAATTGTACAACTAGCCATTCGTAATCTTCGCTCGCACCAGCGAACTCTAAATCCTCAACGGAAACTCACAACTGTCTCTCCTTTTTAGGAACTACAAGGTAAGTTTCTTTCTAAGAAGGTGAATGAATTTCGATCGTCTAGGGACAAAATAAAGGGGAAAAAACGGCAAGAAAAAAGAGTCATAAAATCGCTGAATTCGGTTCTGTATTTGAGAAAGGTAAAAGAAAGGGAAAGAAACAGTATTAAAGGGAAAATAAATCCCCATTCTCCTACACTATGTTCCACTTTCTCTTAACAAAGACAATACTCCAAGGTCGTTGTTTGGGTTGGAAAATATCGTGGGCCGTTTAATGTACACTTTTTTTTCGTTTGGTGTTGATGATCGCTGTAAACGGAAATTGAAATGCGTGACAAACAGTCGTTGCCAGTTTTACTTTGTAAATCCTATTTGACATAAAACTCACGGAACTCTAACATTAATTCTAATGGCGAGAAGAATATAACATACATGTCGACTGAAATGTGATATGATTCGGACAAATAACTCTTTAATATAATAATCAACATTTTATTAGTTCAATGATTATTAATATGAAAAAAGAGCCTTTCAAAGCTTCATATCATTATTATTTTGTTGAAGTGAAGCATTCATAAACTTCAGAAATAATGAATTACAGTTTTTGATGAATTAATATGTTTTCAAATTCCTTAAATATAATATTCTTAATTACATTGCTTGCATATATATATATAACCCAGGTAAGGGATCTTTTAAAAAAATGTGCTTGGCTTGACAATTTCTTATCACTTCACTCTGAGTGTGGGAACTTGTCGATTTCAGCAATTTTACAGAGCTTCTGTTGCACTTATTAAACAAAAAAGGTGGAATTGATTCAGGAAATAAGATAATATTTTAGAATGAAGATAATATGGGCTAAATTATAAAAATTAGGAAAGTAATTAGGATTAAATTAAATTTTAAAATATCATTACACACACACATATGTATATATATATATATATATATATAAGAGAGATGGAGAGATTTCGTTAATGGAAGTGATTTTTTAAAAAATATATTTTATTATATATTTTGAATATATATATATTATATATTTTGAATATATATATATTATATATTTTGAATATACAGGGTGTCCGAAAAAATGTATACACATTTTAGCAGCTGATAACTAAGTTATTTCTTCTTTCTTTACAAACAAAACCAATTGAACCGAGTGATGGCAGACAGACTTGAATTTGAAGAAAGGAAATTTATTCTAAAATGCTACTGGAAATATGAAAATGCATTAGAAGTGCAAAGACAATTTAAGAGGGAGTTTAACAAAGAACCACCTACACGAGTTACCATCACTCGAATGAGAGATAAGTTTGAAGCTGACGGAACTGTTCAGGACGTCCATAAACCTGCAACAGTTGTTCAATTGAGGGCAACCATTAAACATGAATGTACGAATATCCCAAGGGAATTGTTCCATCATGTGTGCTATTCCATCGCTTCGCGTTGTCAGCAGTGTCTGGAGCAGAACGGACATCAGTTTGAGAACATGCGATAACAAGACAATAGAATGATATTTGTAGAATCTTTTATATGATGAAAATTATTAGAATTATAATAAACCCCAAATTTACAATTATTTAAAGTGTGTATACATTTTTTTGGGACACCCTGTATATATATGGGACACCCTGTATATTATATTTTGAATATATATATATATATATATATATATATATATATATATATATATATATATATATATATATATATATATTATATAGTTTGAATATATTATATTATTTGAAAAATATATTTTGAATTTTTTAAACATAACCTCACAACATTTTCTACTGCTTTTTGCATAAAGAAAACGCCATATTTTTGAAGATGTTTGTTTACCACTTACATTAAATTAAAATCTTCCATATTATTTGAAATTATTATATTTGCTTTATTATGAGCTTTGCCACTCAATATCAATCAAGAAAATACCATTTATATTTTAAGTCAATAAATTTAGCTTAGAATTTTTAATTAACCCTATGGCCTGATGGCCCATTGACCTAGAGGACTGAGATTCGAATGACACCTTTCACATTTTTTAACTACTTACTTCTTTTAATCAAAATAGTTTAAATAATTACTCATTTGATTAAAATACTTCATGAAATATAATAATTAATTAATTTAATTTGATATTATAATTAATATAAATATGACGCTTTAACGAATGAAATATATTAAATGTGTTTATTAACGTATAATTCATTGCAATGAAAATGCACATCAGTCAACGTAATTGAGGAATATAAGTTGGAGGAAAACAATACTAAAACTCATTTTAATTAGTATATTAAAAAGGAATTTTTTATTTTAATTATTTCTTCTTTTTGGTCTTTAACTCGTAATTCTCTATTTTAAATATTTTTCCATATTGAAATCAACTTTTTTTATTCTAAAATTCATCCCCAAATGCCATTACGCGTATGGAAGCAAATGAAATGAGCCATTTGATTAACAATAAAATTTTAAAATAATGAAATCGAAAACCTGCTGAAATAAAAATTTCAGAATTCTAGCGCGTCACAAAGTGAGTGATAAATCAGAAATTCTATTTTTATTTTTATGACACATGTCAAGTTAAACAAAAGCAGACGAAAAAAAAAAAACTTGTCTGTAAATAAAGGAAAAAAAAAAATTAGATTTTAATAAAGTGTAAAAATGAATTTTTTTTTGGATAATTAGTATTTGAAAAAAAAAAAAAATTGTGAATATGCTAAATGCGTTTCCATCTTCGACTAAATAGTTTAGTCTGGTTATATGCTTATGTTGTTTCAATCTGACGAAATTGTTTTGTCGCATGGGCGCATTTTTTTACTTTCTCTTCTACATAGTATGGAGAAAGTAGATTTATCATCACCGACGTCTTGGCACAGGAGTAACACGTCTTCCCTGTGATCTGTGCGTCCCGGGTACCAGTCCCGGCTCGGTCATGGTTTTTTTCTTCTGTTTTATTTGTAAGGTCTGTGAATGTGCCCCCCTTTTAAAATGGGTCATGCAAGCGAATGTGGCTCATGAAGTAGCTAAGTAGCACTGTTTGGCCCGAGTTGGCGCTAGTGAAAAAATAAGAGACGCTCACTCGGCTTAAATTACTGACAAATAACTATCAGAGGCCTTGTGAAATGTTATAAGTCACAACGCAACAACTGAATTATCATCAAAAATTCGGACTGGAGATTTTGACGAATTTTCCCCTTAAAGACCTCCCTCATTTCGAAAAACACATTTTTGAAACTCCCATCTGTCTGTGACAAAGATAACTGAAGGAAACGCTTTGAGCTAAACGGATGAAATTTTCTATACGGTCTTTACACCAAATTTTCAAATCTCTATCGAATTCTGAGTAAAATCTGTTCAGAGTAAGTCCGTCTGTCCTGCTGTTCGAATATAAATTGAAACGATAACTACAAAACGGAGAGAACTAGATAGATAAAATTCAGCAAACAGGTTTAACATCTATAGTGTAGACACTTTTCAAATTTTGAGCCAAATCCGATGAAGGGTTGAATGTCTGTTTGTCTGCACGTTCAAAAGTATATAAACCCGATAATTCAAAAACGCAATGATTTGAATATATGTGATTTTGTGACTAAAAGTACAATTCTGATTCAAATTTTTGTTTCAATCGGTTGAGAAAAACGATTCTAAAAATTAAATTCGATTTTCGGATACTATTAATGGCCTGCCAGCGATTAATCGCCAAATAACCAAGGTTGACGAGATAGATTCAGTGAAAATGCTAAATTCAAGCCAAGAGTTAAAATTTCTAACTATTGTACACCAATACCATGTAAGTCTTTCTTTGGCATAACAAGTTTATTAGGAAGAATGCGAGAACATTTTGATGAGACCACTCCTTCTGGATTTATCTTCCATTAATAAGTAGTGGAGTGCTTGCTGTATGCATAAGGTACATGTCAGAAATTTCGGAATAAACCCTCACTCCTATTACGTAAAGATACAATTTAATTTTCTCGAAATTCTTGAAATTCATTTTCACTTAACATTTTCCCATAAAGCTATCATTTCAATCGTTAGATTGAATGACGAATTTTCATTTTCATTTAAAGCTATAATGATCATTAATAGTAATGGCCATTACAAAAGATAAGACTTTAATTCGAATTCATTTTGGTTAATTTGAAAATATGGCTGAAAATGGTGAAAAATTGTTTATATTTCTTAATCATATATTTTTTTAGATAGTTAAATAACCCCTCATTTTGTGTCTTAAGTGATTGCTGACAAATAATTTTTAAAGATCTACAGTTCATTTGAGAATTTACTATTGCATAATTTATTCAATCAGAAAAGCTTGAAAACTTTCTCGCTTTTTAAAAAAATTTTGAATAATAAGATCTGAATTGTATCAGTTATTTTTACTGTACAATTTTTATGCTCAAAGTACCTTAATGTTTCTTTATTGAAAATTTCTGACTTAATTATTGGCTTATTATTAGTTCACATTTATTGTCAAATATCAGTTCAAAATACTTTGTGGAACATACATGCAAATTGGCCCTTTTTTACTTGAACTAACACTTTCAACAAATTTAAATAGTAAAAGAAAAATAATAAATAAATAATAAGCTTTCGAAAGCAAATGAAACAATGCATAAACAAAATAAATGCCAGATAATGTTAGCATCAGCTTTCAGTAATAAATAGCACCTATCTTATCTTTATTTCATCCTTTAGTATTTTCAAAGTTTAATAATAATTTTTAAATTTTACTGAATTTTATAATTCAAGTAATGCATTGTATAAAGTAATAGTTATCCCCAAAGTATTTTCTCTGGTTTCTATATTACTATTTAAAAGTTACTATTTTTTTTTTCAAATTATAAAAGAAATATTTATGATATTTCTAATATACTTCTAAAAATATTTAGATACGCGAATTACAGATATTAAACTAAAATTATTGAATTCCGAATATTTAATGTGCCGATAGAAATTTATTAAAATAATTTAAATTACACAAAGAAATGTGTTTTCTATTTTTGAGTGAAATAATAATAAATGCGAGGGATAAGATACTTTTTTCATTTATTATTTTTCAACTCATAATTCTTGACTACAATATGCTTGATTTCTATCGAAAAATGATCGTAAACAGTCATTCTGAATGTCTGATGGACGATACACCTAATAAGGAAATAATTAACAAGCAGACATTTTATGGTTTCTTTTATCCAATTAGAAGAATTAATTAATAAAAGGCATTTATTGTTTTAAATACATTTCATAAAGATCCCGATGACCTTCCGTTCCTTTTCAATGAGCATAAAATATCCTCTGCCTCAGCTTCAACAAAGCGCTATTATGAAGGGTTCGCAGCTTCCTGAAGATACCACGAGGTGCCTCCCTAACACTTCGTCATGTTTCCGGAAACTTTGATGCCTTCTATGCCGGTGTTATCGGCACCATCAATCTTTTGTGACTACATTATGGCTTAACCTTGAGGTAGGAATTCGCAAGGTCTTTCTAGGCGGAGCACCTCATGTGTTGATGGTGAAACGCTTCCTCGAAATTCCTTTCTTTGCTATATAAAGCCTCGTATTACCTCAAAGAAGCTTATTTTCTAGATGTAGCTTTCTTTCAATTGAAGATTACATTCAGTACATAATAATGTATGGTATTCAATTCATTTCATACAGGAGTAGTTTTATGAAAAGAAAGGAGAAAACAATTGAGGATGGTTTTCTACCTTAATAGGATGTATCAGAAAGAGATCTTACATCAAAATACTACCGTTGTTGAGTTTGGAAAAGAAGGAAAATTTTCTATGATATTATCGCTTTTGTCGATCAGCTTATTCAGCCAGAATATTAAAATTTTAGGCGATTAGACACGTAATATGGAAATTATTTTTTTTAAATTTCTCCTTGTACTTTTATACGACTAAAAAATTAATTTAATTGAATAAATTTGTTACAAATTACTTCTTGAGCAAATTATTAATTATACATATTACGAAATAAACATGGAAGTGAAAATCCTATTTCAAATGTATTATTTATTATTATGTATTATTTTCAAGGCTTTGAGCTACACGGTTCAAAATTGGTATATGATCTTCACACCAAAGTTGGTGATTTCTATCAAATTTTGTGTAAAATCTGTTCAGAAAAATTCCGTCTGTCCGGCTGTTCGAATATAAATTAACACGATAACTGCAAAAAGAGGAAAGCTAGATAGATAAAATTTGGTACATATATTTAACATCTACAGTGTAGACACCTGCCAAATTTTGAGCCAAATGGGAGGGGGGGGGCTGTCTGAGCTTTTTGTTGATTGTCTGTCTGTCTGTATTTCCAGGAATATGCAAACGCGCTTGTTCAAAAATACAATGATTTGGATATATCAAATTTGTTACGGAATTTTTGTTTCAGTCGTTTGAGAAAAACGCATCTAAAACACAAATTCTATCTTTTGGATAATATTAATGCAACCCAGGAATGAATCGCCAAATAACTCGCCAAGGGTGACACGATAGATTCAGTAAAAATGTTGTATTCATGCCAAAAGCTGATATTTCGTAACTATTGTACGCCAATGCCATGCAAGATGTTCTTGGGCATGTTAAGTTTATTGGTTTGGGAAGTTCACTCCTGCTGATTTAAATCTTATCATTAGCAAAAGCACGCGATTGAATATTTTGATGGATAAATTTGATTTTTATCAAGGCAACTTTATTTTTTAAATTTTATTACTTTAAATAATTCTTTCTGAATTAAATTTTTGATTCTAATTCGTTATGTTTGTATTTAGTTTTTTTATGTTTTCACAAAACGTAAAATTATGCACATATGTTTTCATCGGATGCAGTTATAACGTTTTGCGAAAACTTGGCAACATAATAAGAACTTAACAATATAACAAATACTTTAAATTTTCAATATTTATGGTTGTATTTTTTATGGCAATATCATTATTAATTCATTCAAAATGTAAGTCAAGTCCAATACGAACATCAATGTTATTTTTTGAAATTTATCTTCTTACGACTCCATTGTAAACATATAAATATTTCTTAATGCCATTAGAAATTTTTTAATTAAATGCAATAATTAAAAGAAAATATAGAATAAAAGAGATTTTAAAAATCTTTAATTGAATTAATTAATGGTATTCAAATGAGTACTTTATGGCTACATATCAATAAAGTTGCCATACATTTGCAGTTTTAAAGCATGCGCAATATTTTAAAAAAGTATTCAGGATGAGGTTCATAAAAAAGTTCCAACTTTTCTTACATAAGTACATGTCACACTTCACGCATTTTACACAAGCATTGCAATTATATCTTGGAATATAATATTTTAGCTGATTACGCAATTTCACATGTTTAGGAAAATGAATGTCTGACCCTGTAAAAGCCAAATGGAATTTGGACTTTAGTTTGAATGTTAGAAAGTCATTTCTTTCAATCCTCGAATGCATGACTATATGTATATAATTTAGAAAAATTATTTTAAAAAATTTAAATTATTTTTCCTTCTAATAAAACTATCTAAAATGTGCCAAACGCTTATGCTATGAATTAAACAAAATCGAATTGATACAAATCACATTATAAAATAAAAATCTGTTTTTACCAATTTTTTTTACAATGCAGAAAAAAAAAAAGAATTTGATAATATTTTTGATGATAGAACTATTCATACAATAGCCATCTTTGTATTTTTTTTCAAGTTTCCTATTTAAATCTAATTCTAGTACCGATATTGTCACATATCGATCTTTTCTATGTTTATGAAAAAGCATTTAAAAAGGATTTCTATAATCTCTCTTTGGAACGCTCATATGAAATTTATAAATGTAAATAAAAGCGTTTAGCCAAATGGCTACATGCATTATAAGGTTAATTTAACATGCATTTTACGAATGTGCCCAATTAATTGATGGCCCTAATAGATACTTAGCATCAATTGATTTTGAACTTATGAAAAATTCAGAATAATTCTAGTTCATTTTAAGTATTACGATAGAAGCAACTTATTATCTCTGAAAATGTAGCTAATAAAGTTTCCTTAAGGTTGTTACGAACGAGTTAAATTCACAAGTAAACCCTTGAATAATAAATTCATTTTTACCCACCTTTGTTATTATTATAAATTTGAAAATAAAAATCAAGATTTAAGGAAAATTCCCAGCTGAGAATAATGGCAAGCTTTAACATTAATTATAATGCTTAAACCTCTAACTAAATTTGTTAAAACAGAAACAAATGCTTAAGAAGATGATGGCTGTTTACTCAGGCTTTACATAATCACCAAGAAGCCTAAACTTTCAGAAATTCATCCTCGCTGATGTAATACACAGCAGCAAGATTTAAAGACGAGAGTTATTTTTTAGTTTAGGCAGATTAATTTTTTTTCCCTGTTCTTTCATCTGCTAATTAACACTGATTCAGACGCGCATTCTGACGACTGACAGTGAAAAGGTGGGAATGAATTTATTTTTATTTCTCAATTGCTTGTGTATTTTGCATTTTTAGTTTTCTTTAAATGAATTAGAATCCAGAAAACTTAGGAACTAGACTTATTTTTCGAGGAAAATGGCAAAACCTAGTTTTAGAACTCTTGGTTTCAACTTTTGGTAGGAAAGAATTTTTACTTGAAAAAAATTATTACGATTTGCTAAAATAAATATAAAAATTAACTTCAATTAATATAATTTTCAACATAAATTTTGTTTTGAAATACTGAGAAATCTGAAATTGTTGCGACTTGTAAAAATAATTATGAAAATTAATATAAATTAATGCTGAATAATAAGAAATATTTAACGTAATATAAATAATAAAACAAAAATAGAATGAAATATTTTAAGTGAAGGCAGTTTCCAAAATTAATTTTGTTTGAAAATACTGAGACATCTGAAACAAGACATTGCAAAATCTTCGTGTAATGCGACCATAGTTGAGGTTTAAATCTTCCATAGTTAAAGACATACAAAGCATTAAAAACATTTTAAATTATTTCATTAATTAAAACATGAAATATCGAATTTATGTTTTATATAAATAGTAACCAATCTCCTAATATATCTACATTTCAGTTTTGCATCAGTTTTAATTTAAAATTTTTAAAACTATCAATGCGCATTTATATTAATATCTGCATAGTTTTATATCATATTTCGAGTGAATTAAAATTGAATTTTTGAATTATGAATTTTTTTTGCTAAATCATTTTGAAATAAAATTCATGAAAAAAAAAAAAAAAAAAAAAAAACAGCACATATCAATGGGATCGAATTTCGGATTGACACTGTCAGCAGTTGTAACTTGCACATATCATCTACATCGAATCATGTGATGCTTTATAGGTTGCGCGAAACATCCTGTTTCTTCTTGGAAAATACAGTGTGATTTTCAAAATTAAGTTGACGTTAACGTATATAACATTAGTATAAATTGGCTTCAAAATTAAGATCTGAAATAGTATTCTTTTGATATAAATCAAATCTGAATTTAAATAAATTTAAAAATCCAGATATTTTGATCGTCTATTTCATATAAAAAACTAAATTCAGCTACCTTCCTTAAAAGTATTCATTTATTTTTTATTTTTGCGTCATTAGCTAGCATAAACATTCTGAATTTCAATTCTACTATTATTTTTTTTATAATATATGTTGTATTTTATAACATATATTTTATCATCTATTTTATAAGGGAAAATAAAAACATTTATTTTAAAAAACTTGCGAAAAATTTTATTATTGCTTTGAATTTTAAATTTTTTATATTTATTTTATATTTTTTATATTGTCAAGATTTGCAAACTTATGATTATAAAGATTTTGAAACTCAACGACTTTTTCTTTACTATTAAACGCAGTTATGAATTCAGTGAAGTTTTCCATTATAATTGTGAATACACGACAATAAATTGTATCTGCATGTGTATAATTGTCATCACATGTCAAATTATGCACACGCATATATAATTTATAAAATTACACGATTTTAAACTGTGTAATTATACAAATACAGTTTGTAAAATCATACAATTTTTCTCTAATATTTTCCGAAAACAACTATAAGTCAAAATATTGTTATAGGATTTTTACTGCATGATTGTGTCCAGTTTTATATTTATTATGTAAGAAAATATCCATGTTCAAAGATGGAACTGATAGCTATTTTCTACAAAAGAGTTAACCTTAATTGTTATTATTTCTTTTCCAAATTATTTTTTGAATTATGCATAATTTGTTGCGTAGCAGATACCAGTTGGTTTCACTTTTCATAGTGCATTTACATATGTATGTATTATTTTCAATAGATTATACAGAATACAAAAAATGGTTGTTGGTTTCTGATTTATTGAGTGCCCCCATTCAAAAATAAAATAATTATTATAGTACTTATTAATTTTAATTGTTTTATTAAAAACATAAAAACAATTTTATTTCAACTATATTTAAAAAAATCGTATTGCAAATGTATTTAAATGAAAATAATACCGTAATATTCTTTCTTAAGCATGAAATATCAAATATTAAAAATCAAATTACGTAAAATAAATGGCAAACAACTCAGATAGATGAGAGATTAAATAAATTAATGAAAGCAGTTCCAAAACTCAAATAATCAGTGAAAATATGAAAGCATATGATTTTGAATAGATGAAATATAAAAGTAATTCCGTGTTTTTTTTTGTTTACATAGGCATAAACATGAAATATTTTTATGTATTATTCATGTACAAAATAGTAAAATTTATAAAATGGGTGGATTTTAATGATGTTATTGCATAAAATGATAAGAGGGAAATGAATAACCGATAAGTTGCTATTTGCTTCCAATTTTTTAAGTAATTTCAGCTATATAAATTATTGAATAAAGTTGTGGGTCTGAGGAAATTTTTTTAAAACTTTGATTCATAAAAATTATTAGCAGACGCATCGTATTTTTTAATTCATGAAAACGATTAATTTTAATTACTTTACATTTAATTCATTAAAAAAAGCCCTTTTCTTATGAAAAATAAAATTTCTTATTAACGAAGTACATATAACAGATTGTTGAGAATTTATAAATGATTTGGAAGATTTTTAAACTGTATTTTCAAATTCAGTCATTTAAATAAAATGGTTCATTCAATTGTTAGTTTAATGAAAATTGTTATTAAGCATTATTATGTTATTATGATCAATATATGGAAAATACATTATGAAGAAATAAAATTCTTAACAACATAGGGTTAAATTGAATTGATTTGAATTGAAACGAGAATACGAAACAAATCTGAACAAGTCGAAATTGGGAAAAATTTTTGTCAGACGATATTTGTTTCAATTCTTAATGCTCGATTTCAGGTATTAATATGAGACGTATGATACGCCGCTAATCAATTCGACCATGAATATTTTCTGAATATTTCTGTAAAAAAAGCGACAACTTTTCCATGCAATTACAGAGCAAGTAGGCGGAATTTATTCGGAAGAAGTTAAGCCTCCCATTTCATCCACGACAAAAATGTTCCGCTATAGAAAATGGTAACTTTTCCAAAGACATTGTTTGGGAATTTCTTCTGTTAAAAGTCATCTCTATTCTATCCGAAGAATCTTATTGCAAACGATATTAGGAAAGTATTATTTTCTTGGGAAATAACTCTAAGGTCTAAAAGATCATTACACTCGAGTCCGTTGCTCCGTTCCTTGAATCCACTACCCACGCAGCCATACATGCTTCGCTTCGTTATAGTTTGAATGGTTAAAGACCTGGCTTAGGTATTTACAGTTTATTATTTCTAAGGTGAGGTAAGATGCCATTTTGTGAAGACGTAGGTGGTGCTGGGATAAAAATATAAAGAAAATTCTAATTTTCGAACGTTGAATGTTTCTGTAACTAAATTAAATTCCGAGTTTTTCAGAGTTTATGAATTATTAACAATGCATAAATGGAAACAATACATTTCTTTTATTTTTAAATCGTGTTTGACATTTTGCTGTGTCGAAATAATAAGCGTGGAATTCAAACTAAAACATGCGGATTCAAATTCATTGAAGAAATTTACCAGAAAGATTTCCCTTATAAATTAAAGAAAATTAAAATCAAAAATATAATATAATTTTTTTTCCACAAATATCGCAATTGGGTTTAATAGTCATTCCTCTTTTTAATTAGCTCAATTTGAAGTTCACGTGAAATTTTTCTGATTTTATTTCACGTGAATTTCTTAAGGTTGTTTTTCAAATTTACCGAATCAGCTTTTTTCTATAAATTCAATTTTTCTAGCATTTGTATCTGCTGTTTCGTTTGTATTTATCGGTTCTATACGTATAAAAGAAAATGGAAATAATATTCACAGATAAGATTTTAAAGGTTTAATTCAATAATATGAGACTAGAAAGAATTTCATCTTTGTTAGGAAAAGCCCGTGACAAGATTTGTAAAAAAAAATGGACCAAAAGATTTTTTATGTCGCAGTTTCTCAAAAATTTTTTACTTCGCAATCATTTTTAAGAGCCTTTGAATGTTAATTATTCCCATATTTTATCATTTTTTTAAATGATAAAAAGTAACTAATTATTGCGAATAGCAGTAAATTTGAAGGAAATGAACTTGTATAAAATATTTGTAATTTTTCATTCTAAGTAATACTACTATTAAGGATAGACTGATTATTTGTATACTTAGAAATAAATATTTTAATTAGTTTAATTAAGAATTGACAATTCTCTTTACTCTGGCGAAATTGCTCTTAAACACTAAATTATCGATTAAATTGTATTTATTAGCCCTGGTTGTTTACGCAAAATAAATAAAAAAAAGAGGTATTTTAACACAAGTATGTCATTTTGTTAAAAAGTAAGTCAACGAACTTATTGCTAATTAACTTTTATTGTATGTATAAATTCCCTGATATTAATCAAAAACGTGCCAAGTCATTTTCGTATGGATTTCAGAATATAGTTCGCCAAAGTCGCATATTTGGCGAACAATATGAAAACTTTATTCATGAACAGATGCTATGCCGCTCAATTTTCCAGATATTTGAGAGTATTATGAATAAAATTTGAAAAAATGTTGAATGTTTTAGATATATTTGGCTTACAATTATTCATGAATTTTTCCCTTTTATTCTTAAACATTATAACATAGCATATAATTTACAATCTACTTTATTGCAAAATAGTTTGTATGTATGCACTAGAATTACAAATAAAAAGAAAGTAAAACATGTTTAACGTTGGAGAACTACCCTTCTTTTATTCACCTACAAATGATTAGCTAGAGGTTTTTTTCTCTTCTTAACATCCTTTACCAATGACATTTCAGATTTATTTTTCTCACAGACTACTTTAAAAACAATAATAAAGTTTAGAAATTTACTTTAAATGCTGTAATATATTTATGCAATATTGAAATTTTTTCCCAGAAATTTTGAGAAAGCAGACGCATATTAAAACATTATGTGGTGGTGGCTTCTTTTTGCGGAAATAGATTCAGTTACCTAAATATTACTTAATTACAATTAACATAAAAGACAAAAATTTTCCTATTTTAATCCTACAGTGCATCATGCAGCCATTTGGCTTCACGTTTTTATTTTCATCTATAAATTTCATATGTTTGTTCCAAAGAGCAGAAATAATATTTTAGATATCCTTTTTTAAATGTTTTTTTATAAACATTCATGGAAAAGATCGATACATGATAATAGTTGTATTAAAATTAGATTTAACCAAGAAATTTCAGAAAATACCAAGATGGTTGTTATATGAATATTTCTACCATTAAAAATATTTTCAAAATATTTTGTTTTATGCATTGTAGAAAAATTGGAACAAACGGACCTTTATTTTTATTACAGAATCGTTATAACCTAATTTGTATCATTGTGTTTTTGTTAAATTTATAATATTGTTTGGCACATTTTTATATATGTTTATTATATGTTATTTATTTATATGTATGTTTATTACATATGTTTGGTACATTTTATTTTTTTAATTTCACGAAAAAATAACATAAATTTAAAAAAAAAAATTTTTTTAAATTATTTGCATTATTCAAAATTTGTATAATTTTTGAACACAAATAGTAAGTCACGCATTCCATGGTTAAATCAAACCCTGTGAAGGAATCTCAGATTTGTTTCAACGAAATATTTATTTTGAACTAGATAGACACTTAATCAATTCTACGAAATGCACAACCCTTTCAACGTAAAAAATCTATAATGCATATATTCAATTTAAGAAAGTTGTCGCTATTGTTTGCTGACTCGGGCAGCAATGACATCGTTTTTTATTAATGTATTCTTTGACCTAGATCATGAAAATGGGTCGTTATGAAGAACCTCGAGAAAGTTTAACCCTCTTGCTTTGTCAGAACTCCCATAATTGCTTGATCTTTAATTTTGTTTTTCTTTTTAAAGAGGACATAAGAAACTATTACAAATTATTAATGGAAGACATAATCTTTTATTTAGTAGTTCCGATTTATAATAATATCTTAAATGTTAGTAAATTTATATTTCTAAATTATTTAAAAAGGTGTGTTTAAGAAAACCAGAAATCAGTAAAGGAAATTAAGAAAATTGGATTATATTAAAAGTGTAGGTTGATTTTTTAAATTTACAGCAGAAACGCATGTGGGCGGCAGAACTGTCAGTGTAATTGTTATTGAATAGACAGTACCGGTTCCGTATTATTATCAAATGCCAACATGTTAGAACTGTTGGTTGTTGCCGATAAAGCGTGGGAGAAAAATTGAACTTCATTATTTTCAAGCTAATATCTTGGAAAACCAGGGAGGTGTAGTCTCCCAAAACTTTCTCGCTTACTCTCTGAAAGGGGTGTTATCCCAGTGGACGCCTTTCATGGCATTGGCGGATAACAGTTAAGAACTATTTACCTTTGGCGTGGCTTTAACATTTTTACTGAATCTGTCATGTCATCCTTGGCGATAAATCCTTTGCATACTGTTGTTAGTATCAGAAAATCAAATCTGCGTTTTAGACGTATTTTCCCCAACCGATTAAAATAAAAATTTGACACAAAATTGCACTTGCAATCACAAAACCCCCATAGTAAACTTGATATAATTAAATCAAAATATCGTTTTTAGTTATCCCTATTCAAATTTTCTGGAAATGCAGATTGACAGACAGTCAACCCCTGGTTGGATTTAAGTCAAAATTTGATAAGTGTCTGCATTATAGATGTTAAATATTTGTACCTAATTTTACCCATCTAGCTCTCTTCTTGTTGTTATTATTGTATTAACTTATATTCGAATCGACAGACGTAAAGACTTTCTCTAGTCGGATTTTGCTCAACATTTGACGGAAATCTGCAAATCTGGTGTAAAGACCATATACCAAATTTCATTCGTCTAGCTCAAGGCGTGTTTGAGTTATCATTGTCACAGACAGACATACGGATATTTTCCAAAAATGCATTTTTCGAACTCAGGGTGATCTAAAACGTGGAGAGTTGTCAAAATCGAATATTTTTTCGATTTCTATACTACATGTACAAATGAGGAGATTTGCTATTATTTAAACTCTTTCCAATTTGGCATTTAAATACACAAAGTATTAATTACACAGTGATAATAGGAAACAATAAGTTAATAAAAAGCAGAGTATCGAAAAAAGATAACTTGCAAATCGTTATTTAACCTTAACAAAATATGTTATCTTATATTCAGAAACAATAATTACTGAGCTGTAAAAAGTATTTGTTTGATTACGTTTATTATTATTATTATTTTGTTTGATAGCTTACATAGAAAAATATTACTATCATTATATTTTGCATTTCAACAGCTGGATTATTTTTTTTAAATTTTGATGTATGTGCTCAGTATATTAACCAAAATCATCCCTAATTTAAGGCCTGTTGTTAAGATCTTGATTTCAGCAATGGAGTGTTTTAGTTTCGAAACTGACAAGGGGAGGCGAGGACTGGAAAATTAAGTTCGGGATGAGATTTAGTATAATGGGTGTATGCCTTTAGAATGTTAATTTACTAGAGTTTTAAAACGCAATAGCCAGCCATTAAACGATATCTAACTTGAGCATACTTTATATACTAATAATGTGCGGCCGATACTGAGCGTTCAGACATCGCAGTCGGTAAGGGGTTAAGTTAGCATTCTCCACCCTGGTTTCGTTCTGGGTTAGTTTTTTTTTGTCCTTTTTATTTATCATGTTTCAAAATTATTTCAAATTAATTTAACAATTTACAAATAATTGTAATTAATATATTTTTCATGCTTTAATTGAAAAAATAAATATTTATTCTCCTATTTTTAAAGTTATAATTCAATTCTTTAAAGAAAAAAATATATGTCTGCGTTTTAAAAAAGTATATGAAATTACTTAAATTAAATTAACAATCTAAAGATGGTTTTCATTAATATGTTTCTCATTTTTTTTATGACTGTGCCTTTTTGTGACTCCTTACTAAGCGTGCAGTTCAAACGCTCAACAACGGCTATACATTATCAGTATATAAGCTATGTCGAAAATTAGAGGACTATTTTCTGGAAATCGGTTGACTATTGCATTTTTAAAGTTTAATGAATTAATATTCTGAAGGCATACTACTATTATGTTAAATCTCATCTCGTACTCAATTTTCCAACTCCCATCATGCAGGCTTCCCTGGTGAACGTTAAATCTGAATCTTTCCATTAGTTAGTTATTGAAATTTAGAGAGGGAGATGCCAGCTCCGATGTTGTCTTCCTCTTCCATTGATCAAACTATGAGATACATTCTAAAGCGTGTTTTATATAAGCGTGTTTCAAAATGGGACATTAATATTGTTACAAATTTGTAGATATTTTGTATTTTTATTATATTTCTGCGTAAATGTTTCAGACGAATTAGATTTTATGCGTTAGTGACCGCTAGCGAAGAATCGGATCCTACGTTTGGAGGGTTGCCGCTTGAATGACCAATTTAGCGACTTTATCGCCGACTTGGCGAGATGTTTGGCGATCTTTATCATACCATAAAACCTCGAAAGTTCGAGAATCGAAGCTCTAGCGGTAACATTTGGGGAGTCCGGGATTTTTTTTTTTTTTTTGGAAATCAGTGGAATAATGCTTACGTCATATCTCTCCAAGGAAGGGTATAAATATGATGTGTCATAGACTTCTTGAAGCCTGCTATTCTGCCTTTAATTACTATTGAATTACTCTGTGCTCAAGTGCTTAATTGATATATTTGATGTAAACTCCTGAATTAGCTGGAATTTTCTAGAGTAAAAGTATTCCAGACTTTTAAAGGACTGTTTTTTCACCGACTAAACAAGTCGAAATGTCCCCGAATCTATAACAACATAACTGCTTAATGTCCATAAATATCCTACAAGCTATGTCAAAAATGTGTTTACGATAGACTTAATTTTTGCGTTTAATTTAAAACAATTTTAAAAGAAGACTTGCAGATGACTTCGTTTCTTTTCAAGAATTCTATTATCTATAATCTTGGAAGAAATCTGCACAGTATTTCATTAAATAGAGTTGTAAAACACTGCTTGGTATATTTATTGCGAAGCCATTTATTTAACTTCAACGCAAAAAAAGTAACAAATGAAATAAAGTAAAATAAAATAAACGGCTTTTCGCTTGAGTGATCTCAGCGCCCTTATTCTTGGGACCTCTTTCCTCCTTTTGTTGTGGAATACGGAAGCTCTTCCTCGCTGCAAAAAACCGTATAATTAATAAGTTAATCTAATAAACGTTTGGCGAGCAGGCGAGAGTTTGAGCCAAAGAAATGCTATTAGCGTCGTCTTGATTCGCTGTATGCTGAGCTATTATTTGCCGACCCTTGTGAAGAGATGAAAAACGTTAATGAGACATTCATAGTCTTTGACTTAGGTAATCTCGCCTTTTTCATAACTTCTGGCTTTTATTAAAAATTAAATGCAGGATGAGGTTTGTTGCGAGTGTTCGGTTGTTTGCGAAATATGGATATTATCGTTTGAATTGAGGAAAGTTGTGAGAGTTTCAATAGAACAAAAAAAAAAAAAAATGTTTACGTTGAGGTGAGTCATTCAGGTTTTAGCCGTAAAATCCGTAGCCGTTATGTAATATATATTAGCTGTAATATAATATAGTCTAGAAGATTTTTCAATATTTTATAACTGAAAAATATTGTGCTTTTAACACACACACACACACACACACACACACACACACACACACACACACACACACACACACACACACACACACACACATTCTGTATCTATCTAAATACCTATATCTATAGATATGTAGGATTTTGCCATAAAATCCTAATAACACAATATACTGTGTAAAAACATCTTTTTACTTGATATTAATATTGTAATAATTATGAAATAAATTTTTGAGTTTTGCTACTTGTCTAGGTATTTTGGATTTTTTAAAATGATAATTAGAGAGATATTTTCGATTAGAATATCATATAATGCTATAATATTTAGGAAAACTATTCGGTGGACATATGGTGGAATGTATAACAAGCTCAGTAACAGATAACGTTTATTCGACAAGAAAGCAGGAACAAACATGTAACATAATACAGTCGGAGCATGCATAAAAACAGCACTTGCATCAATCAACAATTCACAAACGGAAAATCCCTATCAAACAATTTCAACACCACAGAGTCGCTGCAGATCCTTATACTCCAAAGAGAGATTTCGCTCTACCACTTCATTCAATTCGCCTGCTGCATTTGTTTGTGCATCTCCGTTTTTACAGTTTCTATAATAAGGTTTTGGTTTTGTGGTGTTTTATGGCGCAAAAGCCACATCTGGCCATACTGCTCCATTCTATAATAAGGCATCGGATGCTCTGGAATAAAATCTGCAACTCGAGTCCGAATGGAGATATCGCCAAGATCATCGAATATGTGGAGATTCTTCATTTTTGTCACCAAAGCTGAGGAGTCATTGACTGGCATTAATTCAACATCCGTTGGAAGTATCGCTAAATCTCTTCACTTTATTACGAGATTTATTGCGTTAGAAATTAATATTACAGATTTGTAACAATGTAATAATGTGCAATATTTTGCATGAATCTAAGCAGTAGATGACTTTGCTATGATATGAATGCTGAATTTTGCTATTTATTTCGGTATTCTAGACTTCCACCGTAAACTTTAAAGTGACCCCACAAAATGCACTATATTTTACTACAATATACAACTATTTCATTTACTTCAAAATACAAAGTGATTCAAAATTGCTTTGCATTTTTCGAGTATGTTTCACGTATGGATAAGATCTCACAAAATACAAATGTAACAATTCAATCAAGATACCTCTTTCACAGAAATTTTTCTTAAAAGTGCAATTAAAATACCTCGACTAATGAATTAAAAGTACTTTAATTAATTTCTTCTTAAGTCTAAAATAGAATAATCAGAATTTAGTGATTAGGAAGTAGAGCTTTCCTACTTCCTGAATATTGGGGGTTGGCTTTAAATCTTTTAATCTTCACATGGGGTATAGGAGACAAACCTCGTAATTTTAAACCTCGTGAAAGTCATGGTACAACTTGCATAATTTTAGTTACAAGACTTTCGTTTTAGCAGTATCGATTGTTTCCGAAATCACAACAGCATTATTGAAACTACATCTGGACGGCTTTCAAAATATTAGAGAAAATTTGATTGGAAAACTCTATCTCTAACGGTATTATAAATGACGGATTATTAAATATTAAAATCCTATTATTGTTTTATCGCCAAATCATTCAGCAATAAAACTATAATAGGAAGACAATTTTGCGAAATTAGTACCATCAACAGTATGTCACTAAATATATAAGAATATTATTTCAAAAAATTTATTCTTTGCGTTTTTGTTGATGTAATTTCGGAATTTTGAATTAAAAATTCCTTTAAATGGCCTTAAATATGATTATAAAGAATTTAAAAATAATTTATTATATCGATTATTTATTTCTAAATGCTAGTACACGACATTGTATTCATAAAATACTACATGGTAATTTAAAATGGATATAGCAATTGTAAACGGCTATAACTATTTAATGAAAAATAATTTATCGAAAAGATTAACACAGAATGTAGACTGAATTTCAAAATTTCTCATGCCCAAAACAATCGAAGAACTCAAAGTAAACATTTGTAATGCTATTTCGGTGTCTGCAGACAGGCTTCAGAATGTACTGTGTGAAATGGACTACCGCTTAGATGTTGTCCGCGTGACAAGGGGAAGTCACATAGAACATCTATGGCGTATGTATACAATATTTTGAAGTTCCGTCTACATTATGTGTTAATCTTATCGATACATTCTTTTTTATTAAATAGTTATAGCCGTTTAAAATTGCTATATTCATGTTGAATTACCCTGTATATTATTTAAAAAGAGGAATGTTTATTTTTATGGGTACTTCCTATAATATCAAGGTACAGACTAAAATCACATTTTGTCATTTATGAGTGATACGGTCATTTACAGCTTTCTGTTTATTTTGAACTCGAATTGTCACTTAGCAATTAAATTTAAGAGGCGAAAAGTAAATTTTAAAGAAATGTCGTTAATAAATATTTAAAAGCTATGCTGCTTGGTTGATTATGAATACTTTTTACTTGAGGATGAATAGAACAAAAAATAAATCATATTTGTCCTTTAGGCTTATGTACGAAAGATACGAATTGGATGTAGCTGAAAACCATCAATTCCCTTTGACAACTAGTTAGAATTCTCCAGTTGGAAAGTTCTAATTATTTTTGGCCTGAAAAGTTCATATATTTTGATAAAAGGAGCAACCACATTTATACGCAAATTATCAAACTTGCACAAAACTAGAAAATATGGAGATAGAATTTGGAGGCTGTAAAAATGGTAGCACTTGATGAATTAGAATAATATCTTGATGTTTTAATTTGTGCGTGTTTCTTTGTTGAAACTTTTCCAGAATACTGAGATAAATTGTAAAAATGGCAGCACTTGATACATGGAGCATCCCGAAATAATAGACAAAGCTTTAAAATAAAAATTACTTTGAAATACTAAATTTGTTTAACTGATCATCTAGCGTTTAATCAATAGACGTGAGAAAAATTTTAATTAAAAATGAAGTAAAGAACTGAAAAATAAGTTGGCTTTTGTCAAACTAATTGACTGAATTTTCAAAATTTTTTTTGATTTTACAAAGAAAATCGGAAAATATTACATTAAACTGAAAATTCTTTCGTAATTCGGAGTTCTTACTAAAAATTCCTGCTTCATGGCCACAGTGATTTTAGGAAATATTTCTCTGCTTTCATGTCAATTATGTCGTTAAATGCCGGCTACCTGGCATAGGGGTAGCGAATTTTCCCCGTGATCTGGGCGTCCCGGGTTCGAATCCCGGTTCGGGCATGGTTCTTCTTCATCTGTGTTCTATCTGTGAGGTGTGTGAATGTGCCCCCCCCCCTTGTGAAAAGGGTTTGTGAAAGAAAATGTATGTGAGTTCTTTATGAGCTAGAAATCCGACTTCTGCCCTCGGGTACTCAGGGGTCTTTACACTCAGAGCTACTGCAGCCCCTTTCCATGGTAACACGGACACGACATCCTCATCATGTCGTTAAATTACCAATACTATATGCGAATTCATCGACAAATAAGTTTACAATAATTCCACTTTCTTTATTTAAATTGAGTATTCAATGCTTAATTGAATCAGGGTTCCGTGTTAGATTAACCACCTAACCAGAACATATCCCTTGCACCTCAGGACCCTCGGCCAAGAACGCAGATACGGGCACTGTTGGCCTTAGCCCACGTGGGCTGTCGTGCCACTGAGTTTAGTTTATTCATTGTTTAATTGGAAAGCTTTCAGTCTTGGAGATTCTGTTATAAAAAATTGTGTAAAATTACAATTTATATATTATTTATTAAAACTGAAAATTTAATGCAAATACATTAGTTCGCACTAAAAGAAACTATGCAATATAAATCTTAAAAAAAATAATAAGATTTCTTTTAACCTCTCGTTCTTATGTAATTATTCCTTAATCAAACAAATTTTCGAGTTAATTCATTTATAAAAAAATTAGATTGCAAGGGAAATTTATGAACAGATTTACTCAACTGAAAATAATTATATGGTAATAAAATTTATGAGATCTGAGTAGGATTAATCATACTTCTGAATATATTAATTAAATAAATTCTAGTAAGCATTTATCGAAAAATATTTTTTCAACATCGCAATAAGAAATGACAATCCATGTTTTTGTCAAACGATAAATGAACATAAAAAAAATCTTGTTTTTTTATATCTAATTAAGAGACTTAAATGATTATTGCATGTGTTGCTTGGTCGATTCGAAGAAAGCAAAATTGCTACATTCGAAACCTTCACGCACCAGATACGAAACCGGTTTAGCGGAACAAGCAAAATAAACAACCGCAGTTGTTATCGCCAGATTACACTTAGTAATTTCGCAACATAATTTATTTTTTAAAAAAGCCGCCTTTAATAGAAGTGTGTCTTTTCAGTGAAAATATGTCGAGACGTTATTTCTTTGCCCTGAAGTGATTTTTTTAATAATAATCATTTAAAAAGAAAACTGAACTTCTCTGATGCGAAAAGGGTCTATTTTTTTCCCCCCAAGACAATATTCAAAGATTAATTGATATCAAAATGGAAACTCATGAGAAATAAAATATTTAAGCCCCATAATTTTTTTTACCAAAAAAATAGCAAATTGAATTTTTTTAGATCATGCATTTTTATAAATATTCTTCAATTTCTCGAGATTCTGATATATTTTTTAGTATTATATTCACTCAAATTTCTGGACCAGCAAAGATAATAATATAAAAAAAATGTTTAGTTTTAATAATTCCATTTTCATTATTATTTTTGCAATAGAATGTCTATATCTATATCTGTCTGGAGTAATGATGGATACTGGAGTAACATGAAAACTGGAGTAATTTTGTTTGGATTTTAACTGGTTTGGAATATATTGTTAGAAATGTAAAAATGTCGGTAGATTTGTAAATGGCCCATCTAGCTCAAAGGAGGTGAAATGGTGGGCTTCATTAAGACGAAAAACTTTTGTATTTAAAATTTTTCGACTAATGAAATATCTTAGAAGTGAGAGGGTGAAAAGTGATTTTCATATCTCAATTTTGACTTTCTAGAATCGATAATTTATGTTGCTAGATAGTAATTTCGATTTAAAGAAATCTGTCTTTGCCTTCTAGCTTGCCGATAAGAGTGTTTTTATCTTTTAAGTACTTTCTTTATGAATAGATTTGAAACGGGATAAAAAAAACTCTTTAGCGAAAATGAGATAGAAAATATTGCTCTGAAGGAAGAAAGAGGAACAAAATCCTGTTAAACAGAAGAACAGAACAGATTATGAACTGAAGAAGACTCAGAGGAATATAATAAAAGAAAATATTTTTTATTTTAAAATTACTGCATATTGCGCATTTATATATCTTTATTTATTTGGTGGCAACTTCATTCATTCATAAATAAGAGTTTTAAAAGATTTTAAAAACAAAATTTTTAAATGATGTATTCACAATTTCTATTAGCAAATAATTTTACAATGATTGATTTTAAGATGCAATTTATTTATTTATCTTACAAAAATATTTTAGGATAAAAAAATTTAAATTTGTAGACTTATTGAATTTTACATTTGAAGATCCTTTCAACAACTCAAAAATTTATTTTGAGGAAAAATGTTTTTAGAGAGAATTTGTCGGCCTGCTTCAATGATTTTGATAATTTAATTCCAAATTAATGTGTTTTTGATTCTGTGTAATATAAAAATATCAGGAAATATATGAAAAGTTGGGGAGAGTTAAAGGGTTTTTTAAAAGGAATACAAATGCGATGTAGTAAAGGAGTACAAGGGAGATATTCATGCTTGGTTTTGAGAGGTGGGGAAGGGAGGGGGAATGTCCCGAATACAAAACATTCTTGAGTTCAAGTCAACAAATATTAAACTTTTTCCCTGGGATAAGTAGTTAGATGTATAATTATTCATTTAATACAAGTTTATTATTACTAATTTAGGAATTACTCATTTAATACAAGACCAAAAAATAAATATTTATAAATGCTTTCAATTTTAATTTTCCCAAAAAATTAATCTATAACTTCTTAGGACTATAGGCGTTTTTAACTACGAAAATTTAACCAACGGGAGTGCTTCCATAAAACTTTTTCGCATGCACTTTAATACTTATTATCCTAGAAAATGCCTTCCTTGGAATTGGCATACAATAGTTTCGAAATATGAACCTTTGGCGTTAATGTAGCATTTTTACTTGATCTATCGTGTCATACTTGGCGAGTTATTTGGCGATTATTCCCTGGCATGCAGTTAATAGCATCCGAAAATCTAATTTGTCTTTTAGAACAGTTTTCCCAACCGATTGGAACAAAAATTTGATACAAAATAATAATTGTAGTCACAAAATACCATACCAAATATGATACAATTAATCATTATTTTTTTGAATTATCGCTTTTACGTGTTTCTAAAAGTACAGATTTACAGACAGTCGACCCGCCGTTAAATTTGGCTCAAAATTTGAAAGTTTTCTATATTATATATATTAAACATGTCTACCAAATTCTACCTATCTAGCTCTCTTCATTTTGTAGTTATCGTATTAACATAAATTCAAAGAGCTGGACAGTCACGCTTCCTCTGAGCGGAGTTTGCTCAAAATCTGACAGAAATCTACACATTTGATGTAAAGACTGTATACCAAATTTTACCCGTCTAGCTTAAAGCGCTTTTTACTTATCTTTGTCAGTGACAGACATTTTCCCAAATGTGTTTCTCGAACTTAGAGAGGTCTAAAACTTGGAGATTCGTCAAAATCCGAAAATCATCGAATTTTTAGAAGATTGTAGTACTTTCTTTATGCTAGATATACGAGAAAGTGAAAAGTAAAAAAATAAAACAAAATGATGCTCCGTCTTAAAAGGTGCTTGGCATGGGACATCCGAATGCAAAGAGTTAGATAGAAGAATACATTGTGCTGTGGTAATCCTTTGTTCTTTCTTTGTAACTGACTACAAATTAAGTAACGAATTTTTTTCAATCTTAATAAAAATGTGAGCATTTTATAATTAGCTTTCCTTTATAGGAATGAAAAAATTATTATAAAAATTTATATGATACTAACTAAAGCTTATATGATGTCCCATACTCATATCTTATGTTATCTGTGGGGGTATCTAAGATAGGAAGGCCGCGGTGGCCTGGTGGTAGGTCTCAGCTTGTGAGCCGTATGGTTTCAGGTTCGAGACCCGATTCCACCGAAGAACCGCCGTGTAAGGGGGTCTGTTGCACGTTAAATCCGTCATGCCAAACGTCCTTCCGCTGGTGTGGTGTGGTGTGGAAAGGGGGGTGCCAGCTCAGGTTTCGTCCTCGTCATCTGACCACGGTTGAGAATTACGAGGTCCGTCCCAAAATAGCCCTAGTGTTGCTTTACAACGGGACGTTAATATAACTAAACCAAACTAAACTAAACAAAAAAAATCTAAGATATGAGTATGGGAAGCTTGAGGCATGATGGTTGGTCATCATCTGAGTGGATGCAGAAACGGTGAGGGTCAGCTAATTCCTACTAATGACAAGACGTATTTCCCACGGTAAGGGTTGTACCGGGGCCGGTGATGGGCCTTATGACTTAACCTTTGTTCCCACCAATGCTGTCGCGGAAGTCCAGTCAGTCAGTATGCCTTAGTGTGTGGTTATAAGAAGGAATTGCTAGAGAAAGCCTCTAGAAAGTTTTCTGATATTTTCCTGATAAAGGCTGATTGAAATAAATACATTAAATTCACTTTAAATTGAATCTAGTATGATTAATGGACTTTCAGACGTGTAATCGATGAAACGAAATATAAAAGCATCTTCCACTCTGCTCGAAAGGCAATTTGGAGCCCCTAATAGTATACAAATTTGGTAATCCTAGTAGGAGATTTGACATTTCCTTCTAGAAATACTGCTATAATTTTAAAATTTAGTATTGGGTAAACAGGCCTACGTTTTCTAAACACTTGCATATCCCATATTAGTTAACATTACGGTTGAATACCCAGACCCTAAGCAAAAAAGTGAACATTTTAATTCGAATTTAACCATATTGGCTAAATTTTTGCAGGAAACATTTCTAAAGTATAATTTAAAATTTTTAAAACCTTTCTTATCTGAATTTCTTAAATAAAAGATTTAAACTTCAGATTTTTCAACAAAATGTAGGTGACAGTTTAACATCTGTCTCGACTTAAAATATCTATTATAATATAATATAAAATAACATAAACTTTAAAATATTTTCATATTACTATTAATTTTTTGCGATGTATCTCTAGGCGAATAGGTATCAGCAACAAACAAATCAATAAAGAAAATACATTTATTGTTCCCGTGTATGTTAAGATCTATTTTTAACATCAGCATTCAGAACAATATTACATATGTAATAATATTTTGGAGACATTATAAGAAAGATGACTTGAAAATGAACATACCCTAATTGGTCCATTGAAACAATGGGAACATTTTCTTTTACTTCAATACCAGATCAATTATCCAACGAAATTAAATTCTTGTAATTGGTGAAAAATCATGTCTTTTAAGCTTAAACATTATTATTATTATGATGTTATTTGAATTCCAGCAACAAGATTGTTGTACAACAAACAACGACAACCATAAATTATAAAGAAACAATAGAGAAACAGAATCAAAATATGGATCTTGTATTCACTAGTTGATTTCATTAAAAATATTTTTATGCAATGTCACTCAATAGTAATATTTATTCTTCTTGAAGCAGTAACATGAATATATTTATTAAAATAAAATAAAATAAACAGCTGTTTAAAATACCGTAGGTCGAGGAGGTGTGGCTCCACAATAGTGCCAACCCATGTGACGTCATGATCATATCTTAAAAGTGATGATGAAAGTCACCAAGAATCTGTGCCATTTTTTTTTAAATTCTGAGTTCAGATGCAAATTTCTTTTTCTCTTCCTGTCGAATTAATATGAAAATGAATTTGAATTGCCCATTTGCTGAGTGTCAAATGGGTTTTAAACCACTTTGTGTTAAGACTAAAATGAACAATGTATAATTAGATAAAATTTCAATCTTTAAATGATAAAGTACAGTTGTTTGAGTTGACCAATTTGTCAAAATGAAGTACAGTCAAGCGTCGCATAACGAGCGAAATAAAATGTAAAAAAAGTAACTCGTTTCATGAGTGATGTTTCGCAGACCGTGTGGTGAGGAGACATTGTGATTTCGCATACTGCATTGGCTTGAATCAATTCTGTGTTGAGCGCTTTTTGAGAAGAATCCTTATATATACATGGAAGAAGTTTTGGTCGGATAGCGTCGTCGAATGTGACTTCGAGATTTTTCAGCAAGTATCTGCGGAGTCTAATAGACATTATTTTGTCTTTGTCTATTATTATGGGGCTAGAGGTGCATAACAATATTATCGTTAAGGTAGTCAAAGAGTACAGCCAAAGGAGAGAAAAAGTTGCAGCTGCATTCTGTGTCATAACAAAAGTGTTATCGAAATGCGAAAGAGATTTGGTCGGGAGAGAAATAAATAGTAGATACAAGAAAACAACTATCTTCAAGCACAATAAGGAAGATGCTTAAGACATCGAAAACTATTGCATCGTATATTGAGAAATATCACCCTGATAAAGCAATAGCTATGCACCTAAAATTCATTTAACGATAATTCTGTGCCATATTTTCAAAAAATTTTGAAACATGGTCAAATACAAATGCTTCTAGACAATTTTCTTATAAATAAAGAAATATGTCATATAAAAAATAAATTACATTATTTTACATGGTTACTAAAAAACACAATTGTATCGCTTAACGACTGTTTGGCATAGCAAGTAAAATTCGAGAACGAATCATTCCAGTTAAGCGAGGTTCCTCTGTATTCTGGTACATCAAAAAATGAGCCATAGGAAATAAAAGAATGGACAGAAATGTGTACAAAACATAAAGAGGTCAGCAGAACCTGCGGGTCCTCAACTGCGACAGGTGGGCTGAGCAAAGAGTAGGCACAGGAAAAACCCACAGGCAAGAAGACTGAATTGGTTTCGCTTGCTTGAGCTATCTGGGTTAAAACAGAGAGTTGGATGTTTTTGTTTTGAAAATTGGCTTCAATTTACCAGCTGGTTTGCTACTTTCGGGTGTAGTAACTCAAGTAAGAAGCTAAGTACAACTATACAATAGAATGTCTTGCAATATGTATGCTTACATTCGCCAATTTTTAGTACTATATTCTCTAATCAGCAATATATTAAGATATATGAAAAGTAGATAATTAATATGTAATGTAGAGCTAAAATTAATAAAAAAAGTCCTTTCGGCAAGCTGGAAGCAAAGTTAGATTTCTTTTCATCTAAGTTCATATTTCATGAACTTTAAAATCACTTTTTAACTTCTAAGATGTTGCAGTTATCGTAAAACCTTAAATACAAAAGTTATTCCTCGTAATAAAGCGATAATTTATTTTGCTTTTCTCTCTTTAATATTAAGGAAGTTATAGAACTAGATGGTTCGTTTGCGAATGCGTTCCGAAGTTTCTGGATTTCTAACAACATATTCCAAGCCGGTAAAAATTATTCTAGTTATCTTGTTCATAACACACACACCCACACGCACATACACGCACGCATGATCGCGAAGATTCGTAGAAATTTTCTAAAGTCGTGAAATGAGACCCATTGCAATAGGTAGTTTTCCAAAATATGTTAAAAGTTATATTGATGCATATAACCTTACTTATATATTAGTTATTTTAAGAATGTTGAGTATATTTGAATTTACAAAAATTATTCGTTGTCTCCAATAACAAATGATGAATGCAGAAAAAATTATCATACTGAAAATATATTGAAGTATGCGAAATTAAAAAATAAATGCATCAATTTTTTATTAGAATCAAATAGGTTGATTTATTTTAAATAAAAGAGAAGGCTATTTTTTTCTTTGTACATATAATCAAAGAATTTGTTATTAAACGAAGTTTTTATACTAATTTGTAATATTTCCGAAGTTCTTTATTCAAGAAATATCTTCTCATTCTTTTTTTTATACGAATGAGTGGTGGAATTGCTAGAAAGGATCTGCGGCTTCAAGATTTTGATACATTCTTTTCTAAAAATTCTAATTATTATACTAAAGAAATCTTTAGTATCATACTTTATCATACTAAAGAAGTATCGGATATTATATGTTAGACGATGATGTAAAATGTGTATTGGAATCAAATAGTTTTAAATAAAGAAAATTTGTTTTAAATAAAGAAAACGATATTTTTCTCCGTTTAATTTAAATATATAATCGAACTATTTGTTATTAAACAAACTTTTTATTCTAATTTGGAATATTCAGTATCGAATTTTCAAATTCAAGCAATATCTTCTAGTTCTTTTTCCCCTTACGAATGAGTGGAGAAATTGCTAGAAAAGAATCTACGGCTTCAAGATTTTGATACTTCCTTTTCTAATAATTCTAATTATCACACTTTGTCCCACTAAAGAAATATGGAAGTATAAGAGTTTATATATTAAATGTAGAAATTTTTTTGTTAGAATCAAACAGACTGATTTGTTTTAAATATTAAAATGATATTTTTTGTTTTATTTAAATATATAATCGAACAATTTGTTATTAAACAAATTTTTTATTCTAATTTGGAATATTCAATATCGAAGTTTCTAATTCTTTTTTTCATACGATTGACTGAAGAAATCGCTAGAAAAGAATCTACGGCTACAAGATTTTGATACTTTCTTTTCTAAGAATTCTAATTATCATACTAAGAAAATCTTTAGTATCATACTTTATCATACTAAAGAAATATGGAAGTATAAGAGAGTATATGTTAAACTTAACAAAATTTTATTAGAATTAAATAGACTGATTTGTTTTAAATAAAGAAAATAATAATTTTCTTTTTTTATTTATGAATATAATCGAACGTTATTAAACGAAGTTTTTATCCTAATTTGTAATTTTTCCGAAGTTCTTAATTAAAACAATATCTTCTACTTCTTTTTTCCTTACAAATAAGTTAAGAAATTGCTATAAAAGAATTTACGACGTCAAGGTTTTGATAATAAATAATCAAAGAATTCTTTTTTTTCTTCTTCTTCTTTATGGTAACCATATCTTTCATTAGAATTGCATTCGAAGATGCAATCGCGTCTTTGAATAGAACTTAAGGCCAAATAGAAACAATGAAAGAGTGGAAGTCATAACCCTCAAAATAAATAAAAATTATTTCTTTAACAAACTTTGGAACTTTTCAAATGGCAACATGGTCTTTATTTTTTCTACAACAGATTTCACATTCAAAAATCACTCAATATATTTAGAATTGAATAACCACAATTTATTTTTCTACTACCTTTATCAATATATGAATTTTATTTTCTTCAAACTAAATTCATTGAAATGTTATAAAAATAAAATGAGCTAAACCTGAAACTCAGCATGTATGGATTTGAAATCATACTTTAATTATATATTGAAGATCACAATACCTTTCCATTTTTTAAATTTCTATTATTTATGTTATTGAGTAAAATAGAGCTACAGAATTTCATTCGAAAATAATCTTTATTTATGAAAAAAATTAAGGCTTTAATAAATGCCAAGAAAAAATGATACACTTCAAGGAAAATAATAAATAAATTATACACAAAAAATATGAATCAAAAGTTTTGTCAAACTTATTAAAAATATGAATTGCGACGTAAATGAACTGCAGCAGTTAGAAAGAAAATAATAATTAAATTTTGTTTATTTTTTGGTATGAAAAATATTTAATATTAAGCTTAAATAATTTCATCATATATCATAAAAGTATTTTTTGTTACTTATACCCAGACATTATTGATTAATAAATAAGCACTAAAAATTATGTTTTATTAAAATGCACAATGAAAACTTTTCAATATAAGTAAAATTTTTATTTCGCCAATTTATTTCGTTGAATGAAAACAATGTTAAGTTGTTTTTAAATAGAGTTTTGAATTTCAAATATTATATCAATCACTGGAGTTTCCGTGATTAAATTCAGAGATATTTCATTCGTTTCTAACAAAGAGAAAGAAAAGAAGGTGATAACTTTGAAAAATATTTGTTGGGTTTAAAAAGTAAAAACAATTAATGAGTTCTGCATTATGAAATGCAGGAATTGAATTTCCAATGGTTTTATCTATGTAATACAAAATGTTGTTTACATTTTGCAATTTAAATATTTTATACGGAAGGAAAGAGAAAACAGATCAATATTTAAAAAAAAATAACTCTCAAAATAAGAGTGAAATTTTATAATAGCTCTAAACATTAGACCTTTCACTACAATATCTATTAATTTCTTTATCTTTAAGATTTTTATTTTATATCAGCTGTATCTTATCATATTGGTACAGTAAAGGTTAAAGTCTTGTTTCCAGTTTCTATAGGCATATTTAATTCTATTTTTTATTTTAATCTTAAAAAATAAATCTCAGTAAAAGCTACTTTAATGTCATTTAAAAGTCAAAAACATTTTTTAAATTTTAGTAATATGGAAGAGTTTTTAATTTAAGGAAAAACGCTTTCTGTTGGAAATAATGTTTGTTACAATATATAGAATTTAAAAAGTTATAGAATTACAAGATTTTTTTAAATCATTTCATTTCTCAAAATGAAGGCTTATTAATCATTATTACGAATTAAAATCATCGTTTGTGTTTCAATACAAATAAAAATCTGTAAAATATTAAAAATTTTGTTTTTAATTCCCATATACAAAAATTGAAAATGAAAATAATATTAGTTAATAACAAGACCATGAATTGAAAACAATCTTTCTAAGTGATTCATTCGAGTAGAAAAAAGCACAGCTATAGTTTCATTTTTAAAATGATAAGAAAATAAAATGAGTATATTGCAAAGCTTTATAATAAGCATACTGAAAAAATTTAGTTCTTTTAAATAAAATAAAAATAAATTCTACCGAATACTTTAATGCAGAAGTTTGCATACAAAAAAAAGACGATTTATAAGAAGATACATAAAAAACATTTTGATCACAAAAATAAATAATGACGCTTTAGTATGAATATATCTTTTGTAATAACCATTTAAATTGTCGATCCGGTGTTTTACAAATAATCATGTTAAAGAATTTTCTTAATTAATATTGCATAATTTATATAACTTTGTTAATATAAATTAATAAGAAAATACAAGTGAAAATTTAAAGTTTATCTTCAGGTTTCTTGCCCTAACAAGTTCTAAAGCGCACTTAATTTTAGTACATAATTGATTATCAAATGTCGCACATCTTTTAAGCAATTTTAAAAATGTTAAGTCAAATAGAATCCGATTAAGTGGTGACTATGGAACTGAAATGTGTCTGTAGAAACTATACATTTATCAAACAGTATAAGAAAAACCTCCGTAAGAATGAACTTAAAAAAAAATTGTTCTTTCAAAAGTATATCTCAATGTTACTGAACATATTTGGTAAAACAGACCTTCAACAATTATAATTTTTATATGATCTTTTATTGTGCACTTTTACACTACTATTACTATTGCAGATGCGAAATCTGAACGTAAAACGAGTGTTTAATCTTATTATTGAATAGAAATATTATCTTAATAAAAGTACATCGTCATAAATTTAATTAATCATTGTATCTTAACAAAATTTCAAATTTTCTTTTGATGTGGATCCTTATGAATCACAGTTTCCCATTCGACATATTCATTACCTAACAAAAAATTTCAGCTTTTACTTTGCAATTAATTTAGCCATATAATTTGTCAATTAAATAAAAATATAGTTACTATGGTCAAAACTAAACAGTTACTACGATCAAAATTAAACAGTTACTACGGTCGAAATCAAACAGTTACATAAACAGTTACTACGGCCAAAACTACTCAAATAGAAAATTTCTAATTAGGAGAAATGTATTCTATAGCCCTTTAGTAACCATTTTCATTTGAATACAGTACACATTAAAAATTTTGTGAATTTAAAAAATTGATTTTCAATAATAATATGCGTTTTCTTTATTTTAAGCCAAAATATCAAATATGATAACAATAATTTGATTTCACACAATAGCAGTTCATGCAAATGTATACTCTTATATTTCTGAATTCAATGAACTACGAAAATATGCTTTCCCCCTATTTTTAAAGCAACGCATTATTTAATTATTAATTAGTAGAATAAATATTTTCTAAATATTTCATTCTGGAGTATTAACTTCAGTTTTTTCCCGAAGAGAAATCATTAGATTATGTAATTAGTAAATAAGAGAAATAATTAGTATTAAATTACACTGAAGCCTTCTTTAGGCTTCAACTTAGAAATTTATTTTTGATGTTTATAGTTTAATTACAGAACTAAGTAAGAAATTGAGTGTATTATATTTTTGTCTAGGATATATATAAAATGTATTAATTTTGTTTGTTTGCACTAATTTTGAACAATAGATATTCTTTCATACAAAAGATCATATTCCTTCATTAATTTAAATATAAACTTTCGTATATTTTTGTAGACATACAAGATATAATGAGCAGTCATAGAACTGTGCAAAGAAAGATCCTATATATATATATGTTCTAACAAAGGTCAAAGACTGCACTGATTTTTCAAAAAATAAATTAAAATATATATTCACTTACAAAAAACAGCGCAATAAAATGATATTATACTATATCATTTACGGGTTTAGCTATTTATTTTTGCTAAAGGTTAGTGATTTAGGATATTTATTTTAAATATGATGATAAAAATGAATGCTTTTTATTCTTTAAGATTACACATTTGAAATAAACGATGGCAAAGATTTTAAATTTTACATTTCAAACGATAATTTAAAGAGTTAAAAAAATGTAGCTCTTAGTACATTGCTTGTTTCTATAAACACTGCATTTTGTGTCGTTTTACACATTTACTGTATTTAAATAGCATGCTTAGCTATTTAAAATAATCTTTTTAAAACCAAATGTAAATAAATTAAATTTAGTTAACAAAAGAACATTTATATTATATAAATAACGGTGTTTTTTCTTGAATAAACAAACGCCATTTTCTTTAAGTAAATAATTCTGATTTTTTTTTTTTTTTTTTTTTGTAACAGAAACCTAGTAAGACCAGCCAATAAAAAATACAATCTATTGAACTTATAAACAAGACAATGCTTCTAGCTCTCTTCTTTGTTTGCTATGCATTTAGTTTAAAGTTTCATTTGCTGAAAATATACCTTTTATTTTTCTAATGATAATGTTGTTTGTTTCATTATTTATTTTTTTTAAAAAAAACTTCTCTAAAATTCCTAAAAATGCTTATTCAGTTCGTGATATTTTCAATAAATTGCTTTCGAATAAAATGTATTTTTGCTCTGCTATGAGAGAATTTGCGCTTTTTAAAAACATAAATCACATGTTTATATCTGGCGTATATACAATATGGGGAAAATAATAAAAGAAATAAATTCCAAAAATTGTTTTAGAAAGTTAATAATGATAAATGAATAGCGAATGATATAACTTTATCAGTTATAATAATAACTAGATGATAATGTTGCCAGTTATGCCTATAACTGTACTGTTTAGACCTTGTTTTCTCGAAAACAAGGTCTAAACGGTACAGTTCTCGAATACAACATATCTCGCGATTTTGCACACTGTCGTTACAAATCAAAGAATTGTTAGAAATAATTAATTGGGGCAGTTATGATAATAACTGTACTGTTTAGACTTTATTTTCTCGAAAACTGGGTCTAAACAGTATAGTTCTCCAATACAACATACCTCGAGCATTTGCACACTGCCGTTACAAATCAAAGAATTGTTATGAAGAATTAATTGGGGCAATTATAATAATAACTGTACTGTTCAGACTTTGTTTTTTCGAATACAAGGCTTAAACAGTACAGTTAAACAGTACAACACCTCTCGAGCTTTTGCATACTGTCGTTACAAATCAAAGAAAGAATTAATTGAGACAGTTACGATAATAACTGTACTGTTAAGACCTTGTTTCCTCGAAAATAAAATGTAAGCATACAGTTCTCGAGTACAACATCTTACGCGATTTTGCATACTGTCGTTACAAATCAAAGAATTACACTTCATACCTGTGACGGCCGTGTCTTCATCCAAATCAACCAAAACACGTCCCGTTAGAAAGGATCCAGGAAAGTAGAGCAAACTTTCGTTATCCAAAAGGATTAGGAACTTTCTCAGTTTCTTGGCCATACTAATCCGTTACTGATTCCGCAGGTGTTTTTTACACTCGAAAACGGCAGATCAGATGTTCATCATCTTACTGCAGACGATTTTGACGAAGAGGGCTGTTCCATCTAGTGAAACCAGCGGGACTGGGCGACAGGTAAAAGGAAAATAGGCGAAGTGTTGTAGGTGGGCCTATTTCCATCTGATGACCTCGACTGCCTCTCGACAACCGGTCTTTGTGACGTCATCTGCTTCAGCTGTTTTTATTCCGTTGTCTGTAACTGAGAAGTAAAAGGTGGACGACTGCGCAAGACCACGAAGTAGAAGATAATAAAATCATCACCGCACTTGCTTACATTTTATGGTAATAATTCTTCTTATCGAAATCATGGAAGACGGAGTGCATTCCAGTGTGCTCAATTTAATGCCAATATTTGAAATATAAATCTTTTGAATTCTATGGTTCGTTAAAAGCGAGCGAATGTGAATTATAATATTAAATTTTTAAAAAAAATTCAGAATAACTTCACTTCTAAAATAATATTTAAAATAGTATTAAGCTGGGAACAATTAAGGAATATTGTTATTGTGATAATTGCTAATATTTTTGAACCCCCCTCCCCCCCCAAAAAAAGATGCATTTTTTTTTCCACTTTGAATACAATAAAACATGCGTTTCCAAATTTTTTAAAAGAAATTGCTTAGCCGTTATAATACGGGTATTCAAAACATTTTAATATAATTGATGTTTATCTATGAATATAAAATTGAAAATATATTTCTTTATTTGCGTGAACATGTATGTGTGAATCTTACACAATTCCACATCCCTTGACAAATTCGAACAGAATTTTATATACATATACAATTACATCATGAGCCGGCGTCCTGGCCGAGGGGTATCGCGTCTTCTCCATGATATAGGCGTTCCAGGTTTGCGTCCTGGTTTGGACATGGTTGTTCTCTTCCTTGTGTTCTCTCTGTGAGGTGCGTGAATGAGCCCCCTTGTAAAAAGGGGTTGTGCAAGCGAGTATGTGTGTGATATCTTAGTTTGAGCTAGAAGTCAGACTTCTGCCCTCGGGTGCTTAGGGGTCTTTACCCTCAGAAGCTACGGCGCAAAATTTGGCTTAAAATAAGTCACACGACCAAAAAAAAACCCATCTAGAATCGTTTATAACACTAATTAAAAGTTTACGATTATTTCAAGGGAGTGTAATGGGGATTGAAAAGTTTTATGCTTTTTAGATGCAACTTCTGAAAAAATCATTACAGAAATAAATATTTCTACACCAACTTTTTAGTTTTTAGTGACTTAAATTTCATTTTTAAATGGCTATTAATCCAAATATGGAATCTATTTTATGCTCTTTTGCATTCTCATAAACGTGATAGTTATTTTGGAATGAAAATTAGATCACAGCTACAGCATCTAAGAGTAGATCTTTTTGAAATTTTGCGCCACATTTGTAAAAAAATATGATTGTCTGTCGGTCTGCGCTTTCATAAGCATGTAAACGCCTTAAATAAAAAAGAAAGAGATCAATAAATGAGATTTGGCATGTCATCTTGTTACTTCGATTGCAGTTCTATGTCAAATTTTGTGTGGTGAAAAGCTTATAAGCCGGTTAACAGTCACTCTACACGAGCAATTGCTTTTGTATTCTGGTCATATTACTGGGCTGCGAACCAAAAGATCCCAGGCTCCATCCTCGCACATCACAATTCGTACATTGGTGACCTCGAACGATGAACCTTCAACCTTCATACAGCTGTTATGGCGCCATCTACCCGCAACCAAAGGCGTCAGACTCACTTGACGCAGCAACCAAAAGTCACCAGACTCACTTGGCGCAACAGCATCAGCAACCACTCAACCACACGCGCTCGCCATACCGCTTGGCGCTTCTCAAATGGGTACAGGCGCATTAGAATCAAAAGCTAATACATCACCACTCAGCAGCCATATCGATCGACTCACTGGAGGGTGAGTCTATGATGAAAGCTTATAAGCCAGTGAACAGCTAAGCTACCAGAGCAATTGCTTTTGTATTGTGATCATGTTACTGGTCTGCAAACCACAAGGTCCCAGGTTCTGTGCTCGCTCATTACAATCCACCACATTTACTTCTATACATTCGGAAAAAAAACGGGTTCAAAATACACATTAGGTTTCCTGATATTTACATACCAAGCCATACTAGCGATTAATCGTCACAATTCGCACGCTATTAGGCCCTTTTGTAACTATTTTTATCAATTGTATACAATTAATAACACGCCATTAACATTTATTAAAAAGTCTTGGGGAATAGAAGGGGGGGGGGGAATGAAGAATACAAAATTACCAAGAGTTTCAAGAAAATTTCAAGATCACTCCCGCTGGTTTTCTCCAATGAATGCAGCAATTGTTTTGTATAGAACTTCGCTTCTCTCTGATGTAAATGCAAATGTAAGAGCTCACAAAAAGTTTAGCTGTCAAATAAGGCTGAAATCTAATCACTCAAGAGAACACAGAAAGGATTTTTATCATCTCTATTTTCTGTGTCTTCTGGGAAGCAGCCTGAAGAACTTATCAAGCTTAAATCAAGCTGAGTTTTGACTGTAAAATAAACCTTGATTATATGAACATAATGTTACATTTTAACGAATTAGTACTTTCATAGATATGAATATTATAAAAAAAAAACAAATATTCTTGGGATCTTGAAGGACTCTGTATTTTCGCTTGCTGCAATTTCTCTTGTGGTTAATATATGGACGATAACAATAATGTCCATTCTTATGCAATAGAAAATCTAATACAATCTATTTTTATATATCGAGTGATTGATCCACTTAAGAAAATTACAAATAATTTAGATAATTCGTATTTTACAAAACTGTTATTTATTTGTAATTAAAAAAAAATATTTTTTAACAACACTTATTTCTGTACTAAAAAATATGTTTTGTTTTCTTTTGTTATTTTTTTAACTATTTTTTTGTGATTTTAACGATTTAATAGAAGCTAGTTATATTAGTTCAGTCAATCAGAGTTGTTTTAAGAGTAACTTAAAAAAAAACTTAAAATATCTAAAAATTAATTAAAAAATGCCCTCAGTTAAACTAATAGCGTTTGAAATTTAGTAAAAGGTCATACGAAGTTTGATAATTTTGTCAAAAACCACCCATGAGAAAGTAGTCCATTATTTAAATTAATCAAAGCTGTTTTAAGACTAACTTAAAAAATAAGATAATTTTAAATAAATCTGCTATTGCAAATTTCATGTTTTCATTTCATGTAAGTCATTAGCCAGTTTAAACTGATTTGAATCACGTGACTACCAGATCAGGCATGCTTTTTTTTATCTCAAAATTTTTTAAGCTCCAAAGCTTTATGTAAAGGGATTTTTTTCCTTCGAAAAACGCTTTCGAATCCCTTCGATTTTTTTTTTTAAATATCAAAATCGTTCAAGCTTTTTTTTCTTCTTCTTTTTGCTAACTAGAAAAATTAAAAAAAAATATTATAAGTATATATAATAATATAATTGGCGGACATTCGCGCCAAGTTGTGACTTTTTGCTGGAAATAAGTCGCCTAATGTGACAACCTTTTTTTATAATTTTCTAATAACCCTAAAAGCAAAAAAAAAAAAGATGCATCAAAAGGGTAAATTGCCAATTTTCTGTCTCTGCATTTTGTGGCTTCGAAAACCTCATACCAAAATCACATCATGTTTCCACATGACGTTCTCACATATTTTCACAGAGATAACTCAAAAAGGCATCGTATTAGCCGTATGAAATTTAGTAAATGGTCTTTCTACAATTTTTAATTTACACAATTTTATAATTTCTATCAAATTTGGTCAAATTTCACTCTTTGTACAATTTTTAATTTACACGAATTTGGTGGAATACCGATGGTCTTTGTACAATTTTTAATATTAACAATTTTATATTTTCTATCAAATTTGGTCGAATACCACTTCTTGTACAATTTTTAATTTACACGAATTTGGTCGAATACCGATGGTCTTTGTACAATATTTAATTTACACAATTTTATAATTTCAATCAAATTTGGTCGAATAGCAAGCACTCTTTGTGCAATTTTTAATTTACACGAATTTGGTCGAATACTGATGGTCTTTGTACAATTTTTAATTTACACAATTTTATAATTTCTATCAAATTTGGTCGAAAATCACTCAAGAGAAATTAGTTTATTTAGTCATAATAAGTAAAAAAAAAACGAATGAGTTTAATCATCATCTTTATAACTGCATTATTGTTATAATTGTTATAACTGCATTATTGTTATAATTGTTATAACTGCATTATTGTTATAATTGTTATAACTGCATTATTGTTATAATTGCTATAACTGCATTATTCTTATAACTGTTACAATTGTCAATTCGTACCACTTTTTGAACTCAATTCGTCCAAATGTTTGGAAAGCTGTCGATGAATATATTAATAAAATACTTAATGATCTAAATAAAAGAAGTTTGATGCATGATCTTGTGCCCAAAACTGCAGATCTACATGATATTTTAGTTTAAATGGTTCGAAAAGATCCTCCGGAAAGTTATGCGTGGTTTTCTTTTATATTCTACGAAGTACGAAACAAGTCATGTTATGACAATTTATTCGTAAGTCTAAAGGAGTAGAAGGGAAGGACTCTCCATGCAGTGTTCTGCCTTGCACCAATCTTCGATTCCGACGACAATAAAAACTTGACTTGTCTTTTTGTTTTGAGTTTCTACGATCCTCTCAGTCGGCACTGACCATGCCCAAGGCCCTCCATTTTGATGGGAGGAGAGATGTCACTTTTAATATGTCTTATACAAAAAAAAAAAAAAAAACTATGAGAGTCACTCTCGCTTTTCTGGTTCTTGCTTCACTAGATTCTTTCTTTCTTTCTTTTTTTTTACTGTTAGAAATGCTGTTTACTGTTTAAAAGTATTTTCGCAGACAAATATTGTCTTCAAGCAAATTTAAAATAGCTAAGACAAATCCTCCTAAGAAAAATATTTTGAAACTTAAATGATATTCGATTACAATTTGAAATTATTTTGTGTATTCTTTTAAACACTCAGGAGTAGGACCTAGTGCAACACCTTTACACGTCGATATTGATTGATGATTGATTGGATTTTAATGGCGCAAAAGCCAGACATGGCTGACGTCGATATTGAAACTGAGCGACTAATATATTAGGACATTTGATCAAACTTCGATTTATCTCTGCAGGACATATGCTGACATTACAAATAGGAATCCTTGTTTAAACATTCTAGTCAGAAATTCCGGTAAAAGTAAAGAATTGCCCGCCTATGACGATACAAGGCACTGGTGTTAATTGGACATTTCATGATTATATTTATCAAAGGATCTGGTTCCAGATAGTTCCGAAACCATTATCTTTTTGATTTTTCTCATAGAACAGATGATCCAATATTCGAAGAATTAGAATTATCAAAGAAAAAAAACCTTTTGAAATAAGAAAACTATGGGCTGAAATCTCTTGCTATTGAAAGTTGAAACTAGATGACTAACAAACACTGTAAGTTGCGAGGCAGAAATTAACAGTTTAATAACATTTAAACCTTCACAAAATATATCCTTGTTTGCCATAAAGCAAATTTTTAGGAGTTTCCACCACGAAATGGGTTTCAAAAACCGACTATACCCACAAAATCCGTTGGTTTTTCTATAAAACAGAAAAAAAAAAGATCAATTTCTGTGGATTAAAAACTCTGACATTTAATAACTTGAAACAGTTAGTCTGATCTGACTATGCAGTTATCTCCCCCATCAAGATGATGGTAAGGTGACACAATTAAGAAATGAAAAAGAAATCTTTATTTAACCAGAGGGAATTAAAAGTAGCTGGAACTAATACTCCTTCTTAACTTTTTCAGCAATTTTTATGTTCCAAGCTCAGAAGAATATCTGCTTCCAATCCAAGTTCTGCTATCTATCCAAGTTCATGACCGTGAATTATTATGCCATTCAGGGCCCACAGAAAGCCCTATTTATAAGTATGGGAAATTTAGTAATAAAAGTCCTGTATATTGTGTGGTTACCAATATATTCAGTTAGTTTTCATTGACATTATATTTGAATAATGGCGTGAATTTCTTGAAGCAGTTTTACTCCGTAGAACTTAGCTGACAAATTCGAAAAAATCTATCGTTATGCCACTATGTTATTATCTATCGTTATAAAGTGATGAGTTGAATGGCATATATATAAATACTTTGAAAAACATGATTTTATATAGATCTCGAAGAATGCGTTGTTATTTATTGATTCTGCTCTTTTAAAATCTTTAGTGATATGTATATTAGCCCAGAAAATAGCAATGAAAGGTTCGTTCAAACATCGGTAAGAGGTATGGAAAAATGTCAATAAATTTACTTTCTACTATTTCAGAAAGTTTTACGGATAGAAATATGATACTTTGTGCTGTTATAGGTGAATGTAAAAAAAGCATTTTACTCGCTGATATTTTTTTCGCTAAGGAGATCGTATAACTTTTAATCATCACCCTCTACAAGAACCAAAGTAAAGTTTCATAAATTTGGATATCTCATTTGATGAAACTTTGCAATTTCAAGTACATGTCTAATAGTGATAGTTAAAGAACACATTTTCCCTTCAGTGATTTTACTATGAGACTCTGATAGGGATTTTTTTGCCACGTTTCGATTTAGGCAAGGGAATCCTAGAAATTGTTAATTTTTATTAGAATTTACTTATTAAATTGTTAAAAATATGTGCAGGTTGTAAGAATATTTATTCCTTCGTCTCTTGCGTAGGAACGACGGAGTCAATCATTTTATTAAGCACGTGTTAGAAATACTTAAATAAAAAAAGTGAGAATTAGATCAGGAAATAAGAACATATTTTAGAATGAAGTTAACATGACCGAAATTACGACAAAAAATTAGGACACTAATTAGGCTTTAAATTAAATTAAGACACACACACAGAAACACTGACTTACATATTCTTTCTATTTTTTTCTGGAAGTATGGTATCTTAATACCTATATTGCTAATAATTGATTATTTATTCTGAAAATTATTCCGAATTTTTGATACATCTTGTACAATGAATGCATTACCTACTTGTTAAAATAAACTGAGTTGAAATAAGTTGCATATCTGTTGAAAATTAAGCTGAATTTCATAGAATACTAAATGATAAATACATTCTTTTTTAGTATTATCAAATTCAAGTCAGGATAATGCTATATGATCATTATTTTCTCGACTTATCAATCGAACACTTCATTTGGTGAAATTAACTGCACGCTCCTTTATCAATCTCATGGCTTGATTTAAAAAAAATCCATTTTGTCCGATGACTGTTTAAACGTGAATGAAGGCAAGAACCAAAGAGCTCCGACACGCTGAGGTTGCTTTACCAAAAACTGTATACAACTACATGCTCTTTTTAATATTTTTATTTTCTATGTAAAAGCGCTCCATGTAACTCGAAGCTTTTTGATTTGGTTTTTAATCACGTTCTTGGATCTTTTTCTTGTCAGCTTTAGCGAGAGAGTGGAGCGTAAATGTACGTTCTCGCTAAAATTAAATTCTTGTTTCTTCGTATAGAAATCCCTTTAAATGCTTATATCTTACAGAAGCATGTTATTTCGCTGTGAAGGGCATTACAGAGTTTTCCCACTCGTGATACCTTTTATCGATCGAATGAAATTTGTTGCTTCTTCCTTAAATAAAACTATTCAGAATGTATAATAGAGGGTAGAAATATCTGATGGTTACATTATATTTATAAAAATTATGCAGAATTAGATATAATAGCAGGTAAATTATGCGCAAAAAAGAAATTTTATCTATTTAACTTGTAAATTACCAGAAATACCTCAAATCAAGTTACCTGAAATTTCTCATGTACAAGAAATTGACTGAATTGAGTGCATTCACAATTAATATGATTCCCAAAGATACTTTTACAGTCTTTAATATTCGAAGAATATCATGAAAATCATATCGCCACTTTGTTGCCCAACTTTCACTTCAATGTTAAATATTGGTTTCCTTTTCTAAATTCTTTGCTAAGAGTAGCTTTAAAATCATATAATAAACAGTTTATAGGGGTAATAAAAAAACAAAACAAAATGCAGTTATTTAAAATTAATTGCAGACTTAAAAATATCCAAGAAAAAGAGTAAATTACTTTTCAGTTTTATAGTAAACTAAATTTGGTATAAATGAAAGCAAAATTTACACCGAAGAAAAGAATATTTAAATTATGTCAATAAAATAAAAGTTATAGAAAAATAAAATAAAGATTAAAAGGAATCAAGATTATAGAATTGGACGGACAACTTATTAATATTGAATTGAATAATCAGTCAGTTTTATATAGTTAAGAGTTTGGAACATAGTTTTTTTACACAATCAGTTTTATTATAAGGAACAGAGGTTTACAAATATTCTCAAAGGATGTTAAATGGATGCCAGTCAACGAACCCCAACTATCGTGACAAACTTGGCAACCATTATGGCAACTTTGGCGACAAAAATGAATCAATCAAGATTCTAAAAAATACAAGTACTATTGCGATATCTCCATCAAAAGCAGAGATTCTGAGATTCTTCTAGAAAATTCTAAGGGTCTCGATGGCCTGGTGGGTTTCAGAATTGAGACCCAATCCCGCCGAAAAACTGTCGTGTAAGCGTGTCTGGTGTATGTTAAACGACCGGGCCGAATGTCCTCCCGCTGGAGTGGCTTGGTGTGGAGAAGGGGGTGCCAGTTCAGGTGTCGTCCTTGTCATCTGTCCGCAGTTCAAGATTGCGAGGTCCGTCCCAAATGAGCCCTAGTGTTGCTTTAAAACAGGACGTTAATATAGCTAAAATCTAGAAAATTCTATGTCATTTTAGAAAATTTAGATAACCAAGAGGGGCTCAAGCGGTCAATCAAATAAATTCTCTTTTGTTCTAGTTGTATTTGTAGTTTATTTGAGATTTTCTGTTACTTCTGTCTGTTGGCTGATTTTTGCAAGTACTGTCTTTATGTACGTTTTCGTTGCGTTTTGCTGATGTGTTTTTTTGTTTTCTTGTGGAATAAAGAGTCCCAATCTCGTTAAGAAACTTGTACGGCTACTTGTATCATATACTCTACAGACGAGTTCTCTTAATGAGATTTTAATTAATTTAGAAAATTCAATCACCATTTCTCATAGTTCCATTATTTGTGTTCTTAATTTGCATACATTCACACACTCACACATATAGAAGAGAGATACAGAGTTTGGGCGGGAATCTAGATTGAAATAGGTCAATTCTTTTACAACAATGCAAATGTGAGTTATGTTTACAGATAAGCTGTTAGCACTTACATTTAGATGTCATCTATCAAATATTTTAATTAAATACTTGTATTTTTTATTTCGTTTTAATGGAAGTAGCAAAACATGATATAATAAATCCTTCAGCAAGGAAATATGGTTGAAGTTTTCAAAACTAATTTGAAGAATGAAATTAGGTAAATTTTTAGCAATATTTTTAATGCTATATTTTTAAATTATTAAAATATTTATGACTGTATTTAGTTTTTAATTTAAATTTACTTAAATTATGTTAACAGTGTCTGAATCAATAGTACGATATAATATATATATAATTATAGTATAATAGCACACACGCACACACTTACATACACGCACATACACAGACTTCCAATCACGCACTTACACACACACACTTACACATACACACTTACACACACACACACTTACAATCACGCACTTACACACACACACTTACAATCATGCACTTACACACACACACACTTACAATCACGCACTTACACACACACACTTACAATCATGCACTTACACACACACACTTACACACACACACGCTTACAATCACGCATTTACACACACACACTTACACACACACACGCTTACAATCATGCACTTACACACACACACAATCACGCATTTACACACACACATACTTACAATCACGCACTTACACACACACACTTACACACATACACGCTTACACACACACACACTTACACACACACACACTTACAATCACGCACTTACACACACACACTTACAATCACGCATTTTCACACACACACTTACACACACACACCTACAATCATGCACTTACACCCACATACACTTACAATCACGCACTTACACACACACACTTACACACACACACGCTTACAATCATGCACTTACACACACACACTTACAATCACGCACTTACACATACACACTTACACACACACACATTCACACTTACAATCACACACTTATATACACATACTTACACACACATACAACACACACTTACAATCACGCACTTACACACATACACAAGGCCATATTTTCAAAACTGAATTTCTTTTTTCATGATTGTTAATAAAATATGCTATAGATTTGTCAATCAATGTATTAATTTTAGATTTTATGCAAATCTCTATTAATTGCAAGTTTCCAAATTCAAATATATCTCTATATATCCGGACTTACATCAAGTGAATTGAGATATATTGCAGTTTGTTTTCCTTTCTTTAATTCCGGAAACAGTTGAAATCTGTTCCACCCCCACCCCCCACCGTTGAGTAAATTCAAGATTTAATGAAAATGATTAATTTTGTGAAAGCAATTTCTCGAAAGTGACATATTAAAAAAGAGAGAGCGAAAACTCGTTCGCGCCCAGCATTGCGTTAAAAGTCAATCGATGAAATATAGCAGCTAATCGAATTTCTGCGAAATGCCATCTTTGGGTTTCAGAAGAAAATTCCTTGTTAACTTTTCAAAGAGTTGGTGCGAAGCGGAAATTTTACACTTGACGGGAGAAAACGAATTATATTGTTTGTTTAATTAATATCGGATCACAGGAAGAATTTATATTTTGCTTTTGATCTTCAGAAAGAAGAAACGGATGCGTTTCATCCCTAATATTGACTTCGGAAGGCTTTGATTTTATCCAGAAAGATTAGTTTTAAAAAGAGAGGGATATATTTAAAAATGCATAAGGCATGACATTAGACTTATGTACAATGAATGGATGAATGGAATTAAAGGCTTAATTGGTTTGATTTTTTTTCAAATAATTTTTATTTTGTACTACATAGGATTTTCACTTTCTCATTTGCAAAGTATACGAAGAGTAAGCATTGCAATTGTCATAAAAATTTGATTTTCCATGAATCTGTACAGTTAAGACCTTCCGAGTTAGAAAAACAGATTTTTACTTTCTAGAATATGTAGTATAGAGAAAATATCGCAATCAGGAAATTCGAAGTCAAGATTCAGAACTCTAAATTCGAAAAATGCATAAAAAAAATATTCGTCCATCTGTCGGTGACAAAATAACTCAAAAAATGCTTTGAGCTAGACGGATGAAATTTGGTATACGGTCTTTATACCGAATTCGTAGATTTCAATCTAATTTTGAGCCAAATTCGTTCAGAGGAAATTTGTCTGTCCAACTGTTAGTATATAATTTAACACGAAAATCACAAAACGAAATGAGAAAGGCAGATAAAATTCGGTACTGTTACATTACCCATTTCCCAGTACTGATAAGACATTTACAGCCAGCTGTGTCGTCGCTGTTAATTACTAAACTCCTCGAGATAGCCTAGTCTAGATCTTTTCACCTGGGTGGTTCCGCATCTGTTCATTAGCGATTACAGTGAAAGACCACATGTGGGAATTCCTCGTCCAAGAGATATTTTTAGTACCTTCAAAGAGAAAGGGGTGTCCAAACATCTGGATGCTAAATGTTTCTCATTGTGAAAGGACTATGATAACTCCGTGTTTCAGAATAGTCAGTTATGAAAGGTGCATAACTAAAAGGACCTTCCCACGACCGACTGGCGCCACTGAGGGAGCGTATTGCTGAACCCCGATTGACCGTAAGAGAGCTCAAATGACCAATGTAAATTAAGAGGTGGAGATTGCCGCCGAAATAAAGGGTGGAGATTTTTTTTTTTTTTCAAGAGGAGAAAAAAATGAATGAGAGGTAGACTGTTAGACTACGCCCACGCGTTCGGAGTCCGAGAACAACCCCTGGAGTGGTCGTGTTGACTAACAACCTGTTAGTGCCCTGTGGTGGTGTTTCTCCGTATTGATGGATAACTGAGTTTCAAGATAAACCTTCGACTTCGACTATTGTGTCTCCTACTACAGGTGTAAATAACTATTTATTTAACCAAGATTAGAACAAGTTGTTCTTTTGTATATATAGGGCTGTAAAATAAAGAATTGTCTGGAAATTCCACTTCGTTATTTGATCAGTCTAGATCAAGACATTACAGTACACAGATTTAACAACTATAGTATAGACACCTATCTTAAAAGTTAAAAAACATTTTTAAAAATTTAAATGTATATAACCGCTATTTGAAACATGTTATATTTACATAGAGAATATAGGAGGATAGGATATATAGGATATATATTTTTATTGTAATGTGTTTGCTAATTGCACCAGGCTGAAAATTCTTGTTAGAGCTAACTATAGAGACTAATATAATTAAAATCTTTAAGATTCTTATTCTTCAGAAAATCAGCTAGCCGTATTTGAGAATATGCGACATGTTAAATATGTGGACTTTTGTGATTTAAAGTCATGTTTCTAAGGCTTAATGTTTCTACACACTGGTAGAAGATATATATAAAACGAGTGGAGAAGATATATATAAAACGAAGTTTTATATATATCTTCTACCAGTATAGTATAGTATATATAAAACGTATATATACTATATACTACTTATATATATATATATGATAATAATTATGGTAAAAATTAATAATTTTAATATATATATAGTTAAATAAATAATCTATAATAAATAAAGAAAATAATAATACATTAAATAAAATTTATATGAATACATAGTTAAATTATATATATATATATATATATATATATATATATATATATATATATATATATATATATATATATATATATATATATATGTTTCCAATATACTGGAAACGTATTTACTTATCCATTAAAAAAAAGTCATAAAACATGGCAGATTTGAATTTTTTATTAGCAACTTCTTTTAACATCGGAATAAATTAGAAATGAATGAAATAAAAATAAAAATTATAAAATTATAATAAAAAATATAATAATTATAATAAAAATTCGAATAAAAAGAACTGGATTTAAAAATAAGTACGAGAAGATGAAGCATCAATGTTTATGCTAAAAATGAAAATGCATCTTTTTTTTTGAAAGCTGAAAAGCTTTATCACTGATGCAGTCTTAATTAATCAGATTTAAGAATAAAAAATAATAAATTAATTTTAGCGAAAACGGTGATAATAATTATGGTAAAAATTAATAATTTTAATAAATATGTAGTTAAATAAATAATCGATAAATAATAATAATATAATAGTGAAATATTAAATAAAAAGGTAAATTATATTTAAATAAAAAAACATAAATAAATAGCTAAATAAATAATAGTAATAAAAAGTTAAATTATATATATATATATATATATATATATATATATATATATATATATATATATATATATATATATATATATATATATATATATATATATAATCTGAAAAAAATAAATAATTAAATAAATAATCTATATATATACTATGAATACATACTTTAAAATTAATAATGCATTTCAAATATTATCTTACTCGATATTTTAAAAGGAGGAAACGATTCTTATTATATTTTTAGTGATCACATTTCAATGCAAAATAAAATAGATGTGATGGGTATAAGATATAGATTATGTAAAATACAATTCAGGAATTCACTTTTTAAAAAAGTTTAATTAACTGAAATTAATTAACAAAATGGATTGGAGCTATAGATTATAAATGAAAATTACTTTTTAATCAAGCGCAACATAGTCAAAAAGTGGCTCTTGTGTCAAAAAAGCCCACAAAACCAAACTATTAAAATTACTTTATTCGGAAATTCGAAAGACCAGAGAAAAAATTAAAATTAAAATCATTCGATTTTACCAAGTTCTACTGCTTCATAAAGCGGAGAACAGTAGGGTAAAAGACTTGCGTCACTGCTCATTTCCTTACTGAAGAATTTCAATGGTAAAACAAAATTGCATCAGTTCTAGACATAAATTTGAATATCATGAAAGAACCAGGAATAATAGGGGTATAGTTCTAGAATACGCTCTCTCTCCTGGCTGAATAGCGTCATAAATCTCATTCTAACGTAGAAACATACGATTCATACATATTTAAAGTTTACAAGGAAGGACTTCGAAATATTTTTGTCATGAAAAGTTTAATAGAGACTCTCTCTCCTTGACCAAATGGAATAAAAAAATACAATACAGTAGTAGTTTGTAAAGAGTTTCTGTTCCGTGCACAAAGAGCGCCCAAACTGGACGGAAAGCAAAAGATTTCAAATATATGGACATTTTTAAATTTACGTCATTCTATTTGGATTTCAAGGATCATTAAAAGTGTTGTTTTGCTTTTTTCCCAAGGTTTTTAGGTTATTTATCCAAATTTTTATTGGGAAATTATTGGAAATATTCAAATATTTATTGACCAATGCTTAGATATTTATAGATTTTAAAGCACTGTTTTATTTTTATGATTGTTAAGATAATTATCCAAAATATATTAATGCCTTTTTGGTATGGATGATTTGATTGCTAATTCTGATATTTTTTTGATAAGTATTAAAAGATTTTTAGTTTGAATCGCTAAGTAGGGTGATTTCATTGTGGCTTGTAGCTGTTTTGGAGGTTTTCAAAAGTAATTCTTATTTTTTAATTACATTTATTTTCAGATATAAAAAAAAGAAAAATTTTAATAGTCTATTTCAGATATATGAAAGAATACAAAACCACAAGTCACATACTTATGATTTCCTGTTCAGAAAAAGTAAGGTACACTAACAAATGACAGTGTGAAACCCACAGATATGAATAATTTGTGTGCAACCTTACATTCGTATAGAGCTGAAATTTACTTAAATGCTCAAATGGATTAGGCAATTATTTTATATACATAGATTTTTAATTTGTTAAAACATTAAGAAGGCTTGAATTCAAACAAAATAATAATAGATTAAATTCTATGTCAAGATTTTTTTTAAGGAAAATGTAATAA